>NW_017731650.1:672651-777996 GCF_001890085.2 Hipposideros armiger | reverse complement strand
TGTTTCTCTCTCTCTCTCTCTCTCTCTCTCTCTCTCTCTCTCTCTCTCTCTCTCTCTCCATTACTTGCACTGCTGCATACAAGCTGCCATGTGGTCAGCAGCTCTCTGGAGAGGTCCCTATAGCATAGTAAAGAAACAAGGCCTTCCGTTCCATAGGCTGCAAGGTATTAAAGCTTTCTGATAACCACCAAGCCAGGTTAGAAGCAGCTGTTTGAGCCCCATTGAGTTCTGAGATGTAGCCCTAATCTACAGCTTGAGGGCAACATCATGAGAGACCTTGAGCCAAAGGTACCCAGTTAAGTTGTGCCCAGATTCCTGAACCACAGAAACTAGGTATAATAAATTTTTATTTTTTTTAAGCTGCTAGGTTTTGGGGGTATTTTGTTATACAGCAGTAAATAACTAATACAATTGCCAATAACCTCACCTCCCTAAGCCAGGTAATTTTTCTGACACAAGATTACTATGCTAGCTTTTCATAGACTATAGACAAGTGTTTCTTCATAAATATAAGATTAAATGGATCATCTATTCTAAACATTTATAGTTTAAAAATATATTTTGTAAGGTAAATTCTAGAAGTTAATAAAGTAGAAGGGAAAAAAGCTTCTTTTAGCACTTGAGATTATGAGTTATTTTCATAAGAATATTTTTCACTTGACATGCTACTGGTGTCAGAACTGTATCAAATAGATTAAGTATATCTTCAGCTCTATCTTTTTTTTAGCCCCATGTCCATATATACAGCCACCTACTCAACATCTGTATCTCAAACTTAACATATTTCTAATTAACATGATTATAACATAATCTTTTTCTCTTCTAAACATGCTTTTCTGTCTGCCCTCTCTTAGTAAAGACTCATCATGCCTCCATTTCTGGACTCTAGAAAGTGAGGAGTGATCTACAAGTATGGCAGTCCCTATTTTAAGTAGGGGACAGGCTAAGATGCTGCAACAAATAGCACCTGATGTAGCATAATGTAAAGAACATAAGTGACTCCATCTTAAAGCTAATCTGCCATTTTGGCATGTGGGTGAACCTAGAACACATACGTAGAGCTCTGGACTGGTCACAAGATTCCCATTAATTCTCTCTCTGATTCGAGGCATCCTTACTTCACCTGGTACCTCACCCTGGCACCAAAGCCTCCTGGCCTCTGGTCGCTTTGATTACTCACACATTCTCACTGCTTTTATCTATAAAATACAGAATGGGGAGGGGGGAAGGGTGGAAGGAGTGGGGATCCATTTGTCTCAATTCTGTGCTTAAGTTCTCTATTAAACCTTTAACACAACAAGTTGGGCTTGTCTGTCTCATTCTTTGGCTTAACAGGGCCTCTGGCATTTGCATACATGGCCATTTCAGGAAACACATAGGTTATATAACATAGAAGCACATTTTTCTTTCACATGGTTTCTGAATAAGTGGTCCTGGGTCATTGGGGCGGCCTTGCTATCATCAGTGTGTGGCTTTCATTCCTGGGTTCAATGTAGTTTTTGCAATGTTGACCATCTCTCGCTGGGAAAAGAGAAAAGGCAGGGGACTAAAACACATGAATGAGCAGTAGCATGTATTGCTATTTCTCACATGCCACTGGCCAGAGTTTAGTCACAAGAATGCATCAAATTGCAGAAGAGTTATAATTTGAGAAGTGTAATGTCAAGCTGATTGACCATGGACCTAGCTAAAACTTGAATGGGCTAGCATGGTTTGGGAGTAAGATTACAGACTCTTAGAGCAGATTGCCTGGGTTCAAATCCCTGCTCTGCTACTTATGAACTGTGTGATCTTAGACAGGTTATTTTACTTCTGTCTGTATCAGATTCCTCATATAGAAAATGTGCATAATCTTATCTACTTTATAGAAAAATATTTATGAAATATTTAGAATTCTGCCTGGTAGACTTCAGTGTTTTTCAATTAACACGGGTGTTATTAAGTAGGGGATAATGGATATTGGTGGACAGCAAGCACTTAAATTTCACTCTTTTTTATTCACTCTTCACATTAAATCTATCACCAAATTCTATTGATTTTTCTTCTTAAATTGTCTCCATGTCTACTATAACCTCCTCTAATATACTCTTCCTTCCCTCGATCCTAAAATCTACCTTCCACACTGTAAGAAGTTTCTTTTCACACTAAAAGTGTGATCATTTCATTTTCCATGTACCTTTCTCATGGTTTCTCAAAGCTTCTTATGGTTTTTGGAAGGAAAGATGGAAGGAAGGAAGGAAGGAAGGAAGGAAGGAAGGAAGGAAGGAAGGAAGGAAGGAAGGNTGGAAGGAAGGAAGGAAGGAAGGAAGGAAGGAAGGAAGGAAGGAAGGAAGGAAGGAAGGGAGGGAGGGAGGGAGGGAGGAAATGCGGGAAGAAAAAAGCAAGAAAGCAAGATAGAAATGAGAGGAGGGGGCAGGAAGGAAGGAAGAAAAGCCTCATAAGACTCTGTATGGCTGGCCCCTGCCTGTGCTTTTTGCTTCCTCTTCCTCAGTCTCTCAACTCTCTACTTGAAAATGTGTTGTTTTCGTTTGCTTTGTAGATATACCAGGTCTTTTTGTCACAATTTCCTTGCACACAATTCCTCCTCTTGCAGGGAACACACCTGCTCCTCTCTTGATGGACTCCTATTCTTTTTTTCAGGTTTACATTAATTATCACTTCTTCTATCAAGTCTTAGTAACTACCTATATAGGGTTTGTTACTCTCAAAAGTAATGTAATCATTCTTACAAAACACACATCATAGTTTGTGATAATGCAAATTTAGTGTTAGGCTGTTTTTATTTGATGTTTGCCTCTTTCACTATGTTGTAAATTATTTAGAGATGGTGATCAGGTCTGTTGTATTGTTCAAAATTTGATTTCTGGTTTCTAGCTGATGCTTGTCACATAGTAGGTGTTCAAGAAATACTTGTGATGGAAAAAATGAATCCCTATGAAGAAAATTATATTAATGATGAGCATGAATACAAATAAGCTGCTGAGATCAAACTCAGGACTGTCAGTAGGCAGATCCATAGCTATACACTGAGACAAACTGTGCATAATAAATTAAAAATGACTCACCAAGAACTTTATCTTCAGAAATGTGCTATTTTCATACATAACACCAATGGCATTATCACATCTAAAAAAAAAAAACCTATTCAATACCCTGTCCATATCCAATACTCAATTCATATTCAAGTTTCCTCTCTTGTTTAAATTTATTTTCACAGCTGTTTTTCTCAACTCGGGATTCATACCAGTTCTACTTGTCGTATTTGGTTATTATGGAATTTGAAATGTTTAAAAATGAAAATGTTCACTTGTGCTAAGTGAAGTAAGCCAATCACAAAAAGACAAATACTGCATGATTCCACTTATATGTGATATATAAAGTACTCAAACTGATAGAAACAGAAATCAGAATAATGGTTGCCAGGGGCTGGAGGGGGGAGGAATGCGGAGTTGTTGTTTAACCGGTATAGCATTTCCATCATGCGAGATGAAAACATGCTAAATCTGTTGTGCCACAATGTGCATACAGTTAACAATACTATATTGTACACTTACAAATTGTTGAGAGGGTAAGTTTTTGTTATCAGTTTTGTATCACAATTAACAAAAATCAAAGCAAAACAAACGAAAAAAGGGTTGGAGCAAAGGGCTCAAATAGACATTGCTCCAAAGGAAGATATCCCAAAGGGCCAACAGAACAAGAAAAGATGCTGGACATTTTTAGTCATTAAGGAAATGCAAGTCGAAATTACAATGAGATACCTCTTCACATGCATTAAGAAAAAAAAAGAAAAATATTAAAAGTATATGTTTAATACTAGCTCTCACTACTTGGGACTCCATGCCAGATTGCTAAGAGTATGTAGATTTTGAATAGGCATATTTACTTCATTTTAGTAATCACAAGCCTGGCAAAATAAAGATGGCTATCAATGTTTGAAATACCTCCCACTAAGAAGTGGTACCTATGACTACTCCCCTTAATCTGACAAATTAAATAAGGCAGAAATGATCGTGTATCCATTTGGGGGCCCAAGTCTTAAGAAGCTGAAGAAGCTTCCAGCTTTTGTCTCTCTGACCACCCTCTTTGAGAACCCTGAGCTACCATGGAAGAAATATGACTACCCTGGAATCTCCGTTATGGAGGATTCAGATTGGTGGCACAGAGCCAGCTGAACCCAGCGTTTTAGCCATCGGAATCATAAGACCAGAAGTCTTAAACCACCTGGACTGCTATAACAGAATACCATTAGACTGGGTGGCTTATAAACAACAGAACGTTATTTCTCACAGTTCTGGATGCTGAAAATCCAAGATCAAGTCACCAACAGATGCAGTGTCTGATGAGAATCCACTTCCTGGTTTGTAAACAGCTAGCTATCTTCTAACTGTGTCCTCACATGGACGAAGGGATGAAGGAGCTCTCTGGGGTTTTTTGTTTTGTTTTGTTTTTGTTTTTGTTTCTTACAGCACTAATCCCATTCAGGAGGGCTCCATCCTTATAAACTAATAACTTCCCAAATGTCCCACCTCCAAGTGCTATCATATCGGGGGTTAAGATTTCAACATATGAGTTTTAAGGGGACATCAGCATTCAATCTATTGCACCAGACATGTGACTGGAGCTGTCTTGTACCCTCCAGACAAGCCAACCTGCCAGGTGAATTGCACTGGGCGACCTTAGACAACACCATATGTATCAGAAGAATCATCCAGCAGAACTTCGACTAAATTTTTGACTCACAAATTGTGAAGCATTTATAAAATGATTATTATTTTAAGCTACAAAGTTTAGAGGTTATTTGTGAAGTAGTGCTAGCTAACAGAAACCGAACAGGAAATAAGCTTTTCTCAGAATTATCCTGAAACTTCTAATTCTTGTATAATAGCAGTAGGTCATAATTTACCTAAAATGTATTAAACATGTGTAGTGGAAACCACTAAAATAACACAAGAATATAACCATTTAGCTTTGGCATTTTCTGCCCTCTGGAAATTCTCTCCAAATCCTTCTTCTAGAGTGCATTGATAGCTAGTTTAGTTAACTACATCTTTTACCAATAATACTACAGGTTTTTCCTCTTTGCTTCCAAGTTCAATATAGTTGTATTTTCAAATACATATCTTGTAAAAATGTCCATCCAGATGAGAGTGAGAAACCGGGCAAGGAAAACAAATGAAAGCTAGAGCGACATTAAATGCCCAGCAGTTTATTTCTACACTGCTTTATGCTACTTTAAGCCCTTATATGGGCTTCTGTTTGCTCCAACTTGCAAAGTTTAACCAAATTCATTTTATGAATAATTTTTTTAAATCTGTGAGGAAAAATAAATTATTTTAAAAATTGAATGTTTCCTAATACTTTTCCCATGAAGAGCTAAGTTTTCCTTACAGGATACCAAGAGTTAAAGGTTGAAAAACCAGTCAATTTAGAGATTTTTCACAGGGCTTTATCCAGGAAGTAAGATTTTTAAATCAAAGAGATTCTTCATAATATCTAAGTCTGTGTATTGTGCTCTACCGACAAGAAGCTCTGGTGCCCTTAAGCATACCCTGATTCTAATGCAAACAGATTATTTACTTCCATATCTTTGGAAATACAAGTATATATAAAACTTTCCTTCGTAATTTTCCCTCATAAGCTTGCTTTTTTTTTTTTTTATCCTAGGTACCAAAGTTATCTTCTAAACAATTGTGGCCAATTTCTTCCTTAGTAGTATAAGAGAATCGTACATTTAATATTCTAGGACAAATTATTATTTTTTGAGTCACAAATATATTATGAGTCCTTGTCTTATAGTACCCATCTATAAAATACTCTTTTTAATCTCTTCTTCAGGTACTATTTCCTGAATTTTGAACAGCTTTCTTTTTTTTTTGCCACTTATTTGCATTTTAAACAACTTCATTTATGAACCTGGTGACCGAGCATAGGACCTGTAACCAAAACAGAATATTTGGTTCTCTTTCAAACAGACAAGAACATATTTCTCCTTGGAGTGATCAAAGGGCTGAGGCAGTTGGCTAATTTCAAATCATGATTATGGGTTAAATATTATCTTGTTCCCTTTTGTTCCCAACTGCTGAAAGAATTCATAGGCTAAGAAATAGTCTCTGTTACTTTTTTTTTTTTTGGATAAAGTTTGTGTTTTAATTTTATTTTTCTGGACAGTTATAAAATACAATTCATTCTTGTGGTTCACAACTAATAAATTTCCAATATAAATGTCAATGGCAGAATGAAAACATTAAAAATTATAGTGCATTTTCCAGGAACCAAATAGCTGACATCCTGCTGAGGTATCCACAGTTAGAAACCACAGCTGAAAGGTCTGTGGTGATTCCCAACCAGCAACAAGTGTTAGCAGGTTTTATCTCCAAATGTTCCTCTTAAAAGACAGATAGGGGCACTCCATACCTGTAGATCCCCGCATGCCTTCTTACAAAAGTATCTGGAAAGCACCAGCATAGCACCTACAGCCAAAAGAGCCACCCATCTAATTTATATGATTAAACAAATAATAAACCTCCTAGTTAGCTTTTAAATGAGTCAGCCAAATCCTATCTTCAGTAGGTAAGCAGCTGACTTCCTTCTTTTTTTAGGTTTCTGATAATATTTTACCTCCTTCCAAAAGTCAGGAAGACATTCGTGAAGTAAGAGAAAGAAAAAAGTTCCTCATCTTAAATTTTAATTTAGCTGTTTTTGCTACAAATGAAACAGAACAAAACAAAAATAAAACACAACACAGTAGAGAATAAAAGTAGGTAGGAGGCCTGGAATTATTCTATTGAAATTCATGTACAGTGGCTAGGTAGCATTTAACTCACTCTGTGTCAGCTAAGAAAAATTTGTTGCTTAAGAAGGCATTTGGTCAGGTAGAAAAACATACCTCATTACCATTGTTTGCAAAGTCCATGGTTTGAAGCTGTGGGAGAAGCAACAACAAAAACAAAAATAAAAATCCTAAAATAATCTATGCTTTGACATATTTTAGAAGAGAGAAATCTCTATAGATGACAATACACAGGAGATATTTTGTTTGATTGACCAGTTCTCTCAAAGGCAGAAAAGAGTAGAAGAAAGCAGAGATATCAATTGCATTCAACCTGGATTTATGTTTTTGGAGTCAGAATAGCCTGAAATCAAATCCTGGGTAAGCCCCACAGCAGCTGGGATTACCTTAGGGCCTGTTACTTCACTTCTCTAAACCTCACTTTCTTCACCTCTATAATGTGGATCTCAGAGTGACTGTGAATATTGTATTACAGGAGTAAAACAAATTTTAAGCAAATTTTTTACATTACTAACTTTAAGTTATAGAAATTTTATTTAAAATGAAGTTATTTTACTGAACTTGAACTGACAACTCCTTAGTAAAAATTTAATAGCTAACATCAGAATGGATCATTTTCTTAGATGGTAACATTTCCCCAAACAGAACTTCTGCTAAGTTAAAATTGTCAAGTTATTTAAAAATAAATAGTTGGCTAACTTATACTAAAACTTGAAAAAGGTTTCAAGATGATTGACTTTTATCTGATTGACTAGTGGGGCAATTTACAGCTACCACAGAATGCTAAATTGGAGATACAGGTAAGCGGTGCCTAGTACACGCCAACCACAGATGTTTGTAACCAAACTAAGTTAACTGCAACTGTCTGAATTTTCTGGATTTACTTTATTTGAAAAAAAAAATCTGAGACCTTGTTAACTGTGTGAAAATTAAAGTTATATGAAAGGGTAACAAAATATAATGTAACTATGACATTATTATTTGAATAAGTTATAGCTCAATTCTATGTATCTTTTGTATATTGGCACTTAAAATTGCAAGCAATATTGTAAACTTTTTGTAGAACATACAAAACATGTTCTACATGATCACTGAGGTGGCTGTTTCCAATTGTGTGATATGTTTCTTCTTGATTATTCTTAGTCCTAAACTTGTTGCACTTCAGTTTGAGTTATAAGATTATTCAAAATAGAAGTACTAAATATCTGAGTGCATATATTCAAGCTCCTCTAAAGGATTAGATTTAATACTGTAATTTTCTATGAGAAAATAATGATAACAACAACAGCAGCATCTGGAAAAGCAAAATATAAGAGATATAGGGGACTTGATTTATATATATATATATATATATATATATATATATATATATTTTTTTTATTGTGCTACTTTGCAATGGGACATGTTTGGAAAATTTTTTTTTATTTTTATGGGCAGCTTGTTCCTAGTAAAATAATGATAACTAGGCCCTTTACCTAGGAATAACTCTATACTGCTTTAGCCACAGTCAAAATGAAATAATATGTAAGTATCATTCAGTCACAGTATAGTCTACCCATGTATCCATATCTAATTATAATCCTTATTAGCATATTCCTCTTACCCAACACTAGAATGGGATAAGAAACAGGAAAACAGAAGGAAGATGACTAATGTACCATGAAAGTTCCTTTATGGTTTATTTTAAAAAATCTAACCTTTAACAGAAAAACTAAAGTTTCTAGATCTTTGGGGAACACTGTTATTTAATCACATTGCTTAGAGTGACAATATGAAGCATGGGGAATAGAAAGAGAAAAATCACTGAGACACAAAAGAAGATGAGAATAAATTTTTAAAAAGAAAAACAAATGACGTAGAGAAGAGGCAGTTCATGACTTTAAAAACAGTCATCAAATAAAGCCCTTTTCTTCTAGAATTACACACCTATGAATTTAGCATCAGAGATGTTGGTCTGTTGCACAATAGTCCCCAGAAAGGAAAAGTAATTTTTTAAAAACAGTATCTGCTAAAAACAGAAAAAGAGACCAATCTAAAGTAGATTTCCAAACATAGTAGAGATCTACCGATGACAGTTGAATATCAAGTTTCATTTTGGCCGAAAGGAAATAAACACATTTTTAAAGGCTTTAATTTGATAGTTACATTTAAATAGTAGTTGGGTTTACATTAAACATATAAAATGTAGTTGTAATATGAAGGAAAAAAATGTCTATAATGATATGTGTTTACATTTTATTAATTTCAAAATAGTAGGAATGTTGAACTATAAGGATGCTTTTTTATAAAATTACATTCACATCTGTCTATAAAATATACATACAAATTTATCTGCAACTGTGTAAGTAAGTGAGGATGGATACTAGGAAAAGTGAATAAGCGAACTAGTTCCATAAAATGTAGGAAAAGAAGTCAGGAAACAATGATCACTCCTGGTGGTCAGACACAATAACCAGTGGGAAAGTGTCCAACCATATGTAGCACTATGATGAATACACTGTTTTAGGAAGAAGGTGGCTTCATAGAGTCTAGTTAGTCCACTCAATGATGAAACTCCTGAACAAACATGGTTATTATTAAGGAGGTGTTAAGGGAGTTAAATAAATAATGAAGTGAGGTGGGCATCATTTGAGCAGTTGTTGATAGATGTGGCAGCGACAAAAGGAGACAGTGGGGAAAGAACCAGGGGTGGAGACGGGGAGAGAAAGGAGAGGCCACCAGATCTCTGGAACGGACGGAGGTGGAATTCCTCTTTAGCTCAGTGGCCTCAGAAAGGTTTTAGGTTCTCTAGTGAGTCACAGAAAGAAGTAAAAGTAGTTGCTGCTTCCATGCTTTTGTCTGGTTAGGAGATAATAGCTGACTATGCAAGGCATGAATAGGAAGCAGTCTTTATGGGAGAACTGATTTGGTAGCAGTGGCTTGGAATTTTATAAGGGTTTAGTGCTTGAAAAAAGATACCAGGTAGAGGGGGTCAATATGAGCTATTGTTTATTAAACATGTACCTATTCACATTAATAGGTACTCAATTGTTTACTTCTCCTTTAGATAGACTATATATATATATATATATATATATATATATATATATACACACATATATATATATACATATATATATATATATACAGACACACACACACACATATATATAAAATTAGTTTTAAGAAAGTCACCTAATTTTATGATCCTTAAATTTCCTCACCTTTAAAATGATTATAACAGTGCTTATTTATGTTACCTTTCATAGCAATCAAATATTTGGCAATCTTTGAGGTACCTGTACTGTAATTATTATAGAAATCATGAGCAAAAATTCTTTGTGTTTTTCCCAGGAAAGAAAGATTCGCTTTAAAGATATCATTGCTTCTATTGCATCTTTAAAGTGCCTTCTTGCCTCTGCAGATTTTACACAATCCAAAGTGCAGGCAAAAAGGAAAAATCATGACCTAAACAGCAAAATAGCATTTAAGCTTAGCGCCATTACATTACTTAAGGACTATCTAAGAATAATAGACAACAAAATGGTACAAAACTACCTTGGCATTAAGGGATCATACAATATTCATCACCCCAGCTAGAATAATGCATAATAGAAGCATTCAGCACTTTCAATACCAGTATACTTTTGGTGTGACTTATGGCTTTTGAGCCATCGTTTACATAAATGTACCAACTTTGAGGGAGATAATACATATTATTAAATCATTATCCATGTATCAGCATAAGCCATTCACTTTTGGAAGGTCTAGTAGTGAAGGCTTAGGTATTTCAATTAAATTAACCATTTTGAATGCTGCCCTATATAGTAATTATTTGAAATATCAAAAATTAAAACACAATTTTAGTTTAATTACATTTTTACTTAAAAGAAATTTAAGTAGATATTGACAACATGACTTTAAGTTTAGTCAGCATTCTAGTGTCAGAATGAGTTTCACTCTAAGTACTAGAAGTGGTAAATTTATGTACATTCAAAATTTATTTACAAATAGAGTCATAAATAACTTTTCAAAGAAAGGATAATAAAAAATACAGTATATATGTTTAAATAAAACCCTAAAATTTCTGGCAAGATTATACGCTTTTTGAGTCTAAATTTTTACTTCTTTTATTACAAAACTAATATTGGGTTCTGGATTTCGACAAGGGCTATTTGTATTTGTTCAAGAAAGCTCAAATTCATGAGTGCTGATAGGGCATATAATTGTCCACATAAAATGGAATACAGCATTACTGAAATGTTTAAGTGATCCTTCAGACACTTAATGAGAAATACTGCTTAGCTGATAATGTCAAAGAAGGGAAGTTCAAAAACTCTGACTGAATTCAATTGAATCTCAGCAAAAGTGTTTGTTGGACAATCCCATTCATCTGCTTAAGTGACACCTTTTTGCATACTGATGTTTATATTCATGACTTAGCAAAATTGCACATCACAAAATGGCATCAAACTCTAGAGTTTGTTTTAAAGGTTCCAAACCTCAAATATTAAATCAATGGATGCTGTGGTCCACTGCAAAGCATTACATCTCAGAGACATTTTATAAAACTCTATTTTGCATCCAACAAATCAGTCAGTTTCCAATCAAATTATACATTCTTCGGAAGATCTTCTACTGTATAGAAAAAAATGTGTTAAGAAATTACTTTCAGAAAAAGAGGTGGGAAAGCACTGTATTGGCAGTGTTTATTTAGATAATTTAATACAATTAACTGGATAACATTACATCATATTCATAACACACACACATATACATACATACACACTTAAAATATATATACCCCCGGTATGTATGCATATACATACTTACACACATAGATATATAGATGGATAGCAGATAGATATAATGGATAGATGATTGATAGATAGATAGGAAGATAGATAGATTTCTACTGAAGTGATTTTTGTTGGAGTACCATAAATACATATTTTTTGAAATCACAGATGATGCTTCTGTTTGTATATACCCTTAGGTTAGGGGAGGAATAGTAAGAAGGTTATCTAGTACATTGTCACCTACCAGAACTATAACATTTACCCCAGGTAGTCAGCTAGAATATAATAGAGTATTAAAAGGGCAAATAATATTTGACCCCTTTCTGCCTATGTAAACATTGAATCATCACTGTAACATTCAAAGTAGAATTTAATCCAGCCTCTGTTTGAACACATCCAGTTGGTTTCTGAGGAAACTGATCTGCCCTGTGTATGTGAAATCCAAGAGTCTGAGGTCAAGTCCTCAAGCTCCCAGTCGTCTGACCTTTCCCTCCTTTGTATAAAGGGTGTGCTGGAGAGACAGATACTAAGGTCTCATCTGACTGTTGAATGCTATGAACATCTTACTCTGAGAGCCAGGGAATCTATTCAAATCATGCACTGCTTTTGCTGTTAGAAGGGTATTCCTTATCCCTCTGTACTTTTAGCATCCATTCTCTGAGTTATCTCTTTTAGTCTTCAGAGTCTCAATTAGAATCTAAATCCTTATACTGCATAGGAACAAGTTCTAAATTCTAACACTCTTTCAGAGCCAAGACATTCATTTATGTGTAGCAATATTCTTTTGATGAAAGTGAAGTCAATCTTTGGCTCTCTTCTTAAAGAAGCTAAAACAAAAGGGGCCATCAAATACACTCTCTGCTGGATTACACAAACTATTATGTATGATGGAGTAGACCCCCATCAGTAGGCATGGAGATCACCTGGAATGTCCAGATGGTTCCTCAGAATGGGGGTTTTCAAAGGACCATTGCTAGACATATGTGTCTGGTTAGAATGTTTAACCTTCCTGGTCTTTAATCATGTAGCATTATGTGAAGTGCCACTGGCTGAATGGCTTGATGGAGTGTTTTGAGGCTGTAGGGTTTCCAATCTCCTGGCCACCACCAGAGGCCCTGCAACCACTGGGAATGTGGTCCCTACGGTATGAATGCCTTGCTATTGGTCTATGAGAATAGAGGGCAGATAGGAGTCAGCCTTCACACTGTGTAGCATGGGCATAAGGAATGTTGTGATCCAACAAATAAGAGAGAGAGTAGGAGAGAGAGAGAGAGAGAGAGAGAGAGAGAGAGAGAGAGAGAGAGAGAGAGAGAGAGATCGACCACTAGGGTGGCAAAGAAATACCTACAGTGCTGTGATTCTGTTCCAATTCTTCCTTAATTGTTGATAAACTTAAAGCCATTTTCCCTTCAAAATTAAATTCATGTATAGAATATTCTCTCTGGGATTTTTAATTCCCTGAGGACAATAGTATCATGTCATGGAAGTTCATTACTCTGCATAACATAAGTACTAATGATGCCCGTGAAGAAGAAAAGCCCATAATTGTTCATTTTAAAGGCAGCTGTGGTATGTAGAAAGCAGTTTCACAGTAACAAACATTTCCATCAGACTGGCGTGACATCGAGTACTGCATGTATAGCGTGACTCTGCCACTATTAGATGGAGCAACTATCTCAACTTCTCTGAACTTCAGTGCTCTCCTCTGCAAAGTTGGAATAATTTCAGGGTTATGGTGAGAATTAGATAAGATGAGCCATGCAAATGAGCTTACTGCAATGCCCAAAACTTAGTCAACTCATAAAGGGTGGCTATTATTATTCTTTAGAATTATAATTATCCTGTGCTTGTGAGGAATGTTGATAATGCTTTACCAGCAGAACTTGACCTAAGACCTTTCTATATAAATGCCTTGTCCTGTATGTGGTGACGATTTAGGCCATCTCAGCATTCATTTATCTGACCTGACTTTTTTCTTTTTCAGATTTTTTTTTTTAAATGTTGGTGACCAGACCTCGCTGTGATACTTCTGAAGAGCACTGGGGCTTGAGGGCAACATGTCTTGCTTGCTTTTTGGAGTCCTCATTCTATCCAAATAGAAGCATATGAGCTCTCTCTTTCATTTATTGGAGGTCAGCATCTTTGTTGTTGTTGCTGAAACTCGGGAAAGAGAGTGATGCATGGAGTGGTGCTAGCCAATTTGGCAACGTGCTTTTTCAGCCCACTTGGCTGTGCACAATATTCTGTCTGAGTTTGGGAAGATCTGTCTGCTTTTCTCCTTTGTAGAGAGGCTGTGAAGAATGAGGCAATGGATTTGTCCTATACAACAGCCTGGAAAAATAGGCCTTGGCCTAACAAATAATGAGAATTGCATGGCCTTCTTCCAAAGAGTTCCTGGCTGGAGACAGGAGGACAGGTTGAGACGCCTTCTGATAGATTTTGCACTAATTGCCCTCTTTCCTAAAAGAAGTCCTGTTTAAAAGAAAAGGCGGGGATTGGGTGGACAGGGGGAGGTGAGGATTTTTATGCAGTATGAGGTCCTTGTAAGAAGAATCAATATTATGCAGATTTAAAGGTCACAGGTCAAATCATGCATCTCAAAGCATAAAAGTAAACCCTGTAATCCTCATACATGATAGCAAGGTGTGATAAGGTACTGATTTGACCTAACCCCAAATACTCTTCATTTGAGATTGACCTAAGCCATTTCTTTGTTCATAGACCTCAAATGACCATATGCTATCCATTTTTGCTATGTTTATGTACGCAAAATCCTTTGTGCTGGTAGAGTCTGCCTGTTCCAGATGACTCATTATATTTCTCTTCCTGCTTTTTCCTTCTTCAGTCAGCGAGGAAACCTCAGACAGGAAGTATAATTCAGGTTTCTTGCTTTGTATTCTGTCCCACAATACTCACACACTGCCGTTTTAATTGCCTTTTCCAATGATGAGTGAGTGATGTCTTTCCTATCTGGCACTCGTTGTCATTTTGGTTTAGAATTCGAGGAATGGGAGACGCTGGGTGTGATCAATCCCTGGAGGCAACTGACCTGACTCAGCATCTGCATCAAAAATATTGCTCTGAAGAAAAAATGCAGCCCCCTCATCACTGCTCACACCTGGAGTTTCCACCTTGCCTGTGTGCCGTTCACTTAACTCCTTGGCTGCCCGCATTGATTGCGATGGCCGTGGACCGAACCTCCATTTCTTTATCTCAGAATAATGTTCTCCAGAGCTGCTTTATGGAGCTATTCATAGATAAGAGCAATAACAAGCCCAACGGCATGGCTTCCTTTTCTGTATTCTGTGACATTCTCATCTCCGCCGACTGTGTCTGGCAGCCACACAATGAGGCTCTGCATGTGTCAGGGAGATGGATGATATCTGCAGTGTCTGCATCTCCACGCTGACTCGATGAGCTCCTGCTGAAGCTGACCTCGGGGATGCTAGATTCTGTGCCATTGCATTAGAAAGGCAGCCCGCCCCCTTCCAAGCAATGTCTTATTTTCTCCCAAGACAAAATACTTTAATGGAAATAATGGCACACATTAAGTATTTTGATGGATAGCACATGGTACTTTCATCCTCAATATTCCTGATTATAGGACTCTTTGTTTTTGTCTTGTTGCTCTGTTATTATTTTTTTCAAAGCAAAAACAGAAAGACTACCAGTATAGACAGTAGTTCTTTATACTCTTCACACATCTTTGTTTTCTTCAACTGAATGGTATTGGGAAAAGTAAATTAGAAAGGATATTAATGAATCCCTATTTCCTTATCAGGGAAGCAGCCAGTTATTTTTGAGAAAGTCTGTTCTGATTTAAATTGACTAGTTTTTGTTTCAGCATAAAGTTCGTTTTGAAAAGTGAACAAATATGCTGCAGTGGGGTCTCTGGTAACGGATTATCAGTAAGACCTCAGTGCTGGTAGGACCATCCAGGCACATCTGCATGAAGTGGGATTCCGTGGGACATGAACCAGAGGACTAACAGCAAGGACTATTCCTACCATCTGTTTTCTAGGGGCTGTAACTTGCATGACTTCATGGGCATGTAACTTCCACTGTCACACAGGGCCTCACACTGCGGTGGGCAGTTTCATGCCCTGCTAGCAGCGTTTTGAAGTTCTTAGTAATTTGTGAGGAAGAGGACCTGAATGCTCATTTTGCTCTAGCCCAGAAATTACACAGTCAGTACTGGTGCCAGGCGCTTCTCTGTGCTTTATAAACAAAAACAGAGTTCTTCCTCAGTTTTCCTTCCTTCTCAGTTTCGATTGAAGAACAACTGGGTAGATAGCAGGGTAGATGTTAGGATAACAAAGTAAGCATGAGGCAGCCTGTCCACCCCATGTGAAGGGTTACATTGGAAGGGCCATAAGAACCTGTTCCATATGTCTTTGACTTTTGAACCAGATTAAAGGTCTAAAAAGGAAGCTAGAGAGAAAAGATTTGGGAAGATATCTCTTCGGAGAGAGCTATTCCTTTGCTATGAAATCCTTGTCCTTTTTGTGGTTGGGAAGATAAGGACTTAAGAGGGACCAAAAGAATGGATATCTGACTCATGCTGGAGAAAGATTCAGTGAGCTGTGGCTTAGATCCAACTCATACTAGGAGATCTATAATCTATAAGAGACTAAATAGAGGATCAAAGGGAAGTGGTCAAGTTTGTTGGAACAAGGGATGCTGCATGAGTGTTGGCTGTGGACCATCTGGAAGGTAACCCTGGTACAGAATTATCTTAGCTCTGCTACAATCTATCTTGGGGCTTCTGGAGGCATGAGAAGACCCCAGGGGAAAGATGTCGAGCTGGTGAAAAATAGCTGAAGCCGGAGTCAAGGCTCTAGAATAGAAATGTATCTGTTGGGACCAAGAGAATCATGAGAGAGATTGGCCAAAGAGAGTATTCAAAAAGCCCTCTAAAGCAACCCTGAGGACAAGGGTCAGCTATAATCATTTGCATGGCCTTCTATTAAAAGTTGCTAGCTTCAAGTATCTGCCAGATCAGAAGGCATAAAGGCATCCAGGTATCACTTCTTATTGCTCTCTCCAACTTTGATACTGAAATGCAGCTGTGGACTGGGAAAGATGGTGAGCAGGAAGGGAGAAGAACTAGAGTCCTTGAACCATTGTAAGTCCTAGCATAAAACAGGTGCCAGCTGGGAGAAGGGTCAGGTTGCATGTTAAATCAGATTTGGAGATTTCACTATTGTATCAGACTAAACATTCTGGTGACTGAATTGAACCTGTGTTCTCAATGTAAAGTAATAGCTGGATATCCTTTTACCTAATAATGAGAGAAAAGGCAAAAAAAGTTGTCTGAGTGTTCACTCCAGGGATGGGAGAAAGGTATATCTTCTCCCACTATCCTATTAAAGTTTATTCAGTGATCAGAGTGCACACACATCATGCTTGTTGACATACTGGTCACATCTTTATTATCCATTCAGTCATTCCAAAGTTTTGCACAAAGTAATATTCAAATGTTGAAAAGGAAAAAAAAGAAAAAGAAAAAAAAAGGAGTACAGAGGTGAAGAGGCCTTAGCAAATTAATAAATGATAGAGCTAGAATTTGCAGCCAGGTTTATGCTTTTTAAGATTTATTCTTTTAATCATTAGACTGATTCTCTCTCTGAGATTAGAAAAAAATACCATTCATTGAGTATTTACTATATTCCAGAAATAGTGCCAATGCCTCACATAAACCATGATTAGATGCTATTCTTGTTATCTATGGGAGGAAACTGAACTGAGACTTAGAGAGTTTCAGTAACTAGCCAATAACGAGTCTGAAATTACATAGCTCTTGTCCGTTTGATCCAAAGTCTGTGCTGTTCATTAAGAGAAAGAAACAGAAAGAGGAGGCAAGGGAGGAGGTGGTGGGGGAGCAGAAAGAGAGAGAGAGAGAGAGAGAGAGAGAGAGAGAGAGAGAGAGAGAGAGAGAAAGGCGTTTTCTTTCTACTTTTCTTCTCAAATAAGTCATACATATAGCAGTTCTTCTAATTGTGTAGCCACTAGTAGCCACCAAAAACAACGTAATTATTATTAATAGCTAGATATGGTCCCACGAAGACGTTACCATAAATACGGAAAGAGAAGACTAACAGTCATGACAACCTTAGCCCAAAATGAAGTGACCAGCTAGGTGTTACTCACTCTAAGTGAAATCAGAACATTAGAGAGAGAGCTGCTCTCTCCTGTTCCCAGGAATATTCAGAGACATCTTCATGGAAAAGGAGAGTCATTAATAATAGTTTATTTAAATAGTTCAAGAACAAAATGAAAAACATACAGGTTGAGGAGTGGCCACAAAAGCAAAATCACAAAATGAGGAATTAATATAACTGATAAAGGTAGAAGCAGGAAAAGAGTTTTTCTTTCAGAAAAATTGCTGTTTGTTCTAGAAGATTGGGATATATATTATGACTGCATTATTTACGCAGAGAGCTGCAGTCAGGTTGATGTGTGTGAACATGATGTGGTAGGAAATGAGAGCACAGGGCAGGTGCTTCATCAAGTGATTAAGCAAGGAAAGTCAAGTTTTCAAAATATTTGTCTGAGAATGGTATGCTGGCTGACTGGAGACAAAAAGAAAATAGAGCCGGTGAGAGAGACTTAAAATTTGTTAATATGACACTGCATTTTAGCTTTTGCAGAATGGACTTTTGGATTCTCTCCCGTTTCCTTCTTGAATGAGAGTAGAAAGGAGTGAGGCTAGGAGTAGACATATCTGGAATGTAGATATGTAGATTCCTGATATGTATGTATCTGAACACTCTAAGAGCAGAGCTGTAGCCCTGAAACAAAGTGGGGAGCTTTTATCATTGTATATTAAATAATGCATACAGAGCTTATAGTTCAATGAACCAAAATTCCAATACCTATCATGATGTAGAGAAAAATCACCATTGTGATACTGTGAAGCATGATGTGGTAGAATTAGCAGTGACTTAATCAGAATTATGTGTTTTCTTTTGAAGTGCAATATCGCTACATAGAGAAACTATGTCTTTCCTTTTTTTCTAAACATTTAAAAATCAGCATACAATTCTAGTTTGTTACCCATTGCACTTGAAGACAGTAGAATATTCAAAGACAATCATGAATATACTGAACACTATGGGTAAATATCTTTTATTTAAAATTCCCTAACATACTTCCTGGAGTTGGAATGCCAATCAAAACTTACCAGCAAAGGTTTTTCTTGCAAAATGCCAGGATGCTACTGAATAAGGTAACAATGAGGCAGGGAGGGGACTCTTAATTTGCTCCAAACTTCTCTTACAGTATCTGAATAATAAGCTCTAATGTACTCATGTGGGGGAGGGTAGGAGCGGTTGCGGGCAGAGTAAGTCATTGATGTGGCACATTTTCCAAATCTCTCACTGGCAGTACCCATATTATGGTTTCTATTTGAAGTGTTGACAATGGAGGAAACATTACTAAGAATGGCTGTGATGGATCAGCCAATAAAGCTCGAATCGCCCTTTCCTTTCACATCTACTTGTCTAGTGTGTCTCTGACATGAAACAGAATCAACTCAGAAGGGGCGAAGTAAGGTTACCTAGGATTCCAGACAAATTTCTTTTAAGTTTGGCTTATTTCTTTGAATGATTTCTTAAAAATTGACCTTTCTATTGAGGCATTTTTTAGAACAGTATAATGTCTTATTGAAGCATGCCTGTTGAGAGTCTTTGAAAGCTTTTTTTTTTCCCCCACAGCTGCACAAGTCTATGTCGGCTTTGGACCAGGAAAAAAAAAAAAGATATTTTTCCTCTTCTTTGGAGTATTCAATTTCCATTCTCATAGATTATAATTTATTCAAAGTAACTCAATATAAATGTATCTTTGAAATCAGACATTAATTTGTGTTCTCACTTTCAAAACATTTTTTTGTTTCTGTACAAGTTATCAGTCAATTACATCCCTGTGGGTATAATGCACAAATGGCTGATGTCTTTAGGGATTTGTCTCTGGAATAAATACATACTGCCTTTACAAACCTGCTCCTGAATTGGTAATAGATATAATCAATGATGTGGTTAAAATAAAAAAGTTGTCAGGAACACCATATACAGTACTGGATAGGCTGTTTTATTTAGGTTGAAATATGATTTTCTATAAAAAATCCTCTAACTGGCTCAAACATTTTACTCAAATTGTAGGGCCTCATAGGTCTTCCTTTTTCATAATTTTTTTTCTTTTTTAAAAAGTGAAACAAATCAAGATTATTCAAATAAATATTGTCTGAGATCTAACAGTGAAAAAAAACGTGTTAAGTGGTCTCTAAGTAGCTAGTACATGAGGAGAGGATAGAATAACAGTGAGGGAAGTAAGAAAAGCATAGAGTTGGGGCTGGCTGAGTGGCGTGTTGGTTACAGTTGGCTTGGGGCACCAGCTCTGAGCAGCAGGGCCCCCGGTTCGGATCCCACATAGAGGGCCAGTGATGCTGCCCTCTACAGCTAAGATGGTGAATAACAGCTCGACCTGGAGCTGGGCTGCCGTGAGGATGGTGTAGGCTGCAGTGGGGCTGACCCGCAGCAGGCACGAGCTTTCGTGAGCCGCCATGAGCGGCAGTCCAATGGTCTCAGCCGGGAAGAGCGCAATGATCGTAATACCAACATGGGCCAGTGAAGCGACGTCCTCCACAACTAGACTGAAGAACAAAAGGACAGCAACTTGTCTATTCCCCTTCCCTGATTCCCCAACACTG
Organism: Hipposideros armiger; assembly: GCF_001890085.2. NCBI lineage: Eukaryota > Metazoa > Chordata > Mammalia > Chiroptera > Hipposideridae > Hipposideros > Hipposideros armiger. The sequence goes on along the minus strand of NW_017731650.1, from coordinate 757,718 downwards.
TTCCCCTCCCAAGTTCCCCAAAAAATCTTTAAAAAAAAAGGAAAAGAAAAGCATAGAGTTGTTTTAATGAAAAACCATGTTAGAAGAATCCCAGGCCTAACAGATATTCTTTTCACTTTGAGCTTTGTTATTGTCACTATCTCAATTCATTCTTAGTACACTAAAATAGTTACATCGCTGTCAGCAACCTGTTACGCCACAGAAATGTTCCGTCTTGTTTTTTTGTAATTATTCTAAAGCCATATGAAAACATGTAAAAATTAAGCAGGATCAATGTTACTAGTATTCTATAATTATTTTTCTATATTCATGTCTTACATTTTTTCATATTTTACTACTGCTCTCCTTCCAAGATTATCACTAATGTAATACTTGATACTAATAATAGTCATCGGGAGTGGCGAATTATGAATCTTTACATGCAAGGAAAAAAGAAATCTTGAGTAACCCCAAATTATAATGGCAGGGATAAAACTTTAGAAATTATGTTCAAGTTAAGATGAATCGCTTTCATGTTATGAGACACTATTTTATACTTGTCAAGTACTTTATAATTATTGTTATGTGTGAGTATCATATACATATAAGTATGATGGTTTATTGAAATGTCCAATAAAAAAATCATTGAATGTTCACCATATATCAGCACTATGCTTGGTGATGGACATAGTATGATGCATATGAACAGTCCTAACTCTCTAGATCTTGTGGTCTCCTAACCTCCTCCCATGAAACAGGCAGGAATAGTATTATTAACTTTCCCAAACTTCAGCACTAGTGAATATCTCAGACATTCTTATTCCTAGCTCAGAGTTACATTCTGTACACTTACATTTCTCAAATTGTGTTCCCTCATGGCTATTCCACAAAAATAAGTTTGTATTGCCAAACAATGTTAGAGGCATTTTAGGCTTCACCTTTTTTGGGGGAGATTCAAAACACACATTAACACACTCAACTTTCTGAGAAGCAATTTAGTAGAGAAGTGTTGTTTAATTCAGTGAGTCCCAAACTGTTAACATCTCACTGTATATAGTTCTGGGATGCAGTGTATCATACTTGTATTTAAAAAGGCTGAGCTTATGAATGCATTTGCTTAGTCAGTAAAGTGAGAGATTTGTCAAATCCAGTTGGTCTTCTTTGCTAGAGTAGCACTCATTGTCATCATATGGTAACTGCATATTGAATAAATCTCATAACAGCAAAGTATATGCAAACTACTGTGCATATGGCCAGTCTTCTTTGTCTCTTTGGAAGATGACAAGGTCTTTAAAATTTAGATTTAATATATTTAACATTAAATATTTTATAAGGCATTTAATCCTTCAAATATTGTATAATGACACAATATTTTCTATCCACACCATAATCACTCAACTAGAAAGAGATGCCTCGAACTAATTACATTTTTGTTTTTTCTCCATGTAGGTGGATGGGTGGAAGAAATAGTGCTATGCTTTACTATACATAACTTTATTTCACAAACCCATCCTAATGTTGCTATCATACAGTCTCTATAAGCATCACCATCAAAGCCATAGACATATCCATCATCTTCCAAAGTCTCCTCTTACCCCCTTCCTTTGTGTGCGTGTGTGTGTGTGTGTGTATGTGTGATAAGAATACTTAACATAAGATCTACCCTTGTTTGTTTTTTGTTTTTATCTGAGCCATCCTGCCACCTGTTGGCAGTTCAGTGGCAGCTCAGCTCGAGCTGGGAATTGAACTGCTGTTGCTCAGAGCTCGCACCCTTGAGCGAGCTCTTAACCAACTGAGCCACTCAGCTGGCCCTAAGATCTACTCTTTTAGCAAAATTTAAGTATACAATACAGTACGTTAGCTATAAATACTAGTAGGTCTCCAGAACTTATTTACCTTGCATAACTGAAATTTTGTACCCTTGGACCATCACCTCTTTATTTTCCCTTTCCCACCGCCCCTGGCAACCACCATTCTGCTCTCCCCTGCTATGAGTTTAACTATTTTAAATTCCACATATAAATGAGGTCATACAGTATTTGCCTTTTTGTACCTAGCTTATTTCAGCTAGTATGTATAATGATCTCCAGGTCTATCTATCTTGTAAATGACAGAGTTTACTTTTTTTTTAAAGATTTTATTGGGGATTTGGGGGAGGGGAACAGCGTTGAGGAATCAGGGAAGGGGAACAGACAAGTTGCTGTCCTTTTGTTCTTCAGTCTAGTTGTGGAGGACGTCGCTTCACTGGGCCATGTTGGTATTATCATTGCGCTCTTCCCGAATGAGGCAGATTGGTCGCTGGCCACTGAACGGCCGCTCATGGCAGCTCTTGGCAGCTCAAGCAGGCTGCTGGCCTGTCACGCTGGCTGCCAGCCACTTACGGTAGCTTATGGCAGCCCACTGCAGTCCCACTGCAGCCTACGCCGTTGCTGGTGACACACGGCAGCCCAGCTCCATGTCGAGCTGTTATTCACCATCTTAGCTGTAGAGGGTGCAGCGTCACTGGCCCTCATGTGGGATCTGAACTGGGGCCCTGTTGCTCAGAGCTGGCATACCAAGCCAGCTCTTAACCAACACGCTACTCAGCCAGCCAACTTTTTTTTTCTTTTTCTTTTTTTTAAGGCTGGATAATATTTCAGTGTATGCATGTACCACGTTTTCTTTACCTAAGCATCTGCTGATGAACATCTAACTTGCTTCCATGTCATGGCTATTATGAATAATGCTGCAATGAACATGGAAGTGCAGGTATCCCTTTCAGATCCTGATTCAATTCTTATGGATAAATACCTAGAAGTGGGATGGCTGGATCATATTGTAGTTCTATTTTTAATTTTTTGAGGAACCTCCACATTGTTTTTTATAATGACTACCAATTTACATTCCCACCAAAAGTTTACCAGAGTTTCCTTTTGTCCACATCTTGCAAACACACATACATATGTTTAAATAATAGCCATTGTAAAAGTTGTGAGATGATGCCGCATTGTGATTTTTATTTGCATTTTCCTGATGATTAGTGATGTTGAGCATCTTTTCATATAGTTGCTGGACATTTGTATGTCTTCTTTGGAGAACTATCTATTTAGATTCTTTGCCCACTTTTAGAATCCATTTATTTATTTATTTATTTATTATTTATTTATTTATTTTGCTATTGAGTTGTTAGAGCTCCTTATTATTTTTTATATTAATCTATTATCAGATATATACTCTGCAAATATTTTATCCCATTCTGTAGGGTGTCTTTTCATTTTGTTGATTGTTTTCTTTACTGCACAGAAGCTTTTTAATTTGATGTAGCTCCATTTGTTTATTTTTGCTTTTGTTGCCTGTGCTGTTGGTATCATATCCAAAAATATCATTGCCAAAACCAACGTCAAGGAGCTTTTTCCCAATGTTTTATCCTAGGAATTTTATAGTTTCATGTCTTACAGTTAAGTCATTAATCCACTTTAGGTTGATTTTGTGCATATTGTAAGATAAGCTTCCAATTTCATTCTTTTTGTAAGTGGGTATCTAGTTTTCCCAATACCATTTATTGAAAATAATTTATTTCCCCATTTGGTATTCTTGGCACCTTGTTGAAGATTAGTTTGACCATATATGTGTGAGTTCATTTCTGGGCTGTCTATTCTGTTCCATTGGTCTATGTATATGTTTGGATGGCCATACCATGTAGCTTTGGTTAGTGTAGCTTTGTAAATAGTTTGAAATTAGGAAACATGATGCCTCTAGCTTTGTTCTTCTTGCTCAAGATTGCTTAAAACTTCTGGGGTCTTTTGTAGATCCACATGAATTTTAGGATTGATTTTTTTTCTTTTGGTGAAAAATACCATTGGAATTTTGATAAGGGTTGTATTGAATCTGTAAATTGCTTTAGACAGTTATACAATATTAATTCTTCCAATCCATGAACACAAAATACCTTTCCATTTACTTGTAACACCTTTAATCAGTGTTTTATAGTTTTCAGTATGCAAATCTTTAACCTCCTTGATTAAATTTACTCCTAAATATTTTAGTGTTTTTGTTGCTATTGTAAATGAGATTGTTTAATTTATTTTGCAGGTAGTTTATTGTTAATGTATTAAAATGCAACTGATTTTTCTTAGTTAAATTTGTATCCCGTAACTTCACTCAAGTTACTTATTAGGTTTAACTTTTTGTTTTGGTGGAGCCTTTAGCATTTTCTCTATATAAAATCAAGAGGAAATTTTACTTCTTCATTTCCAATTTGGGTGCCTTTTATTTCTTGGAAACAGAGCATACCAAATCTTATGAGATGCAGCAAAAGCAGCTCTAAGAGCGAATTTTATAGTGATAAATGCCTACATTAAGATTAAAGAAAGATCTCAAATAAACAACCTAACTTTATACCTTAAGGAACTAGAAAAAGAACAAACTAAGCCCCAGGTTAGCAGAAGGAAGAAAATAATAGAGATTAGAGTAAAAAAATAAATGAAACATAAACTAGAAAAATAAAAATAAACCCAATCCTTTTCAAACTATTCCAATAAACTGAAAAGGAGGGAAAACTTCCAAATGCATTTTACAAGGCTAGCATTACTCTGATATCAAAGCCAGACAAAGACCTTGCAAAAAATGAAATTAAATATTTTCTATAAAAAAAACAACTCCCTTCAGTGATGATAACCAGCCCATGGTCACATTTGGTTCTTTTGGACTTCACATATAAACTTTGAAAACAGCTTGAGGAAAAATCCAATCATTATCTACTGAGCTGATATTGTGATTGAATATATTATTTGTTTGAAATACCCTAAATGATCCAACAGCATGAAATACTTAGTTTACTCAGAACACAGAAAATTATGAGTAAACAATTTAGAAAGAGGGACCTAGAAGTCCTGAAAACCCAGGATTGAAAAAGTATATCGACCAGGAGAAAACAGACCAAGATTTATAGGACAAATCTGCTACTGGCTAGGCATACATTGTTAAATGATTAATTTCCTCAACCACTTCAAACCCAGTTTCCTTATCTGTATAGTGTGGCTAGTAATACAATTCTGCTTAACTCTGAAATTCAAAGAAGAAAAATTATGTTAACTTATGTAAGACATTTTGGAATCTAAAAAGTATCATACTCTTAAAGTCATTATGTTAAATAAGCAGAGACAAGCAGTTTCATCAAGTTCTCCATAAAAGCTGTTCTGCTTCTTAAGAGTTGGAGAGCTAATGGAAAGTTATAAGTGGAAGGATCTAGGTTAGGATAGGCTATGCTATTCTGTGGTAGCCAAAACAAGCCAAAGAAAACAAAACTTGGTTTAACACAATAGGAGTGTGTTTATTGTTCATTCTATACATCTAACAAAGGTCAGCAGAGGTCTCTACTCCACCTAATAACTCAAGGATTGGGCTGATGGCCAGTATGACATCTCAGTAAAGATCTCCTGAAGTTTCAGCAAGAGGAAAGAGAAACTGGTGAAACATTGATGGGCTTTTCACTGCCTGAGCTGCTCACAGATCCATTGGCCTTTAATTACCCTAGGGCTAGGAAATATAGGAGAGCAAACAGATTTTGTTGTGCATTGCTCTTTCTACTATGGTATTTAGTTAATGAGAGAGAGAGAGAGGAGGAGGAGGAGGAGGAGGAGGAGGGAGAGAGAGAGGGTGGTTTCTAATAACAATCAAAACAACATTGCGATTCTATGATTCTTTGACTCTCCAACATCAACTGACTGTCCAATCATTCAGTCCAGTTCTGACACTATCTGGAATAAGCAGTCTCAACCAGTTAAGGGCTTAGTCCCATGAGACTTGCCCCACTTCAGACACCAGCTGCAAGTTCTGGGTCCACTTGCCCATCTCACTGACCAGCTATAAATCCAAGGGTTCCCACAACGCCCTCCTTAAGTTTGATAATTTGCTAGAACAACTCACAGACCTCAGGAAAACACTTTACTTACTTGACTCACTTATAAAGGACACAACTGAGGAACAGCCAAATGAAAGAGATACATCAGTCAATGTACAGCGGAATAGGTTGATGCATAGAGTTTCTGACACTGACTGATGGTGGTCAGGATATATTGAAAGAAGAGAGTGAAAGGTCAGCAGCTCAGTGGCATCTTTAGATAAACCACCTTCAGACCCCTAGAATATATATTGCAAAATATTTGCCTGTGTATGATTTAGATAATATCATCTTAAAGAACAGGTTGATTACTTAGTTTTGAAAACTGTCTCATCGGCACACTTAAAACGTAAACTAAATAAAATAATTTTGAAACTAATTTTAAAAAACCCTTTCAAATATACATCTTAAAGTGAGTTTGTGGACTAAGAATTACATTCAGTGATGGCACAGGTGTGGATGGAAAGTTACGGAAGTAGAGAGAAGAAAGGGAGAGTAAGAGACACAGATAAAGAAAGGCTGATGCAGAGAAAGAATGTGTATAGAGGCACAGCAATGATTCAACAAATGGTATTCAAATTCCTATTACACACAAATGCATTGAGAAAGTGTTTTTGTTTTTGTTTTTTAATGGTTGGGAGATTTCTGTTTTATATTTCTTGTTAGTTTCAGGTGTAAAAAACAATGTAATAGACATTTACACACTTCACAAAGTGATAGCCCCCCCATACCTACTACCCCTCTGACATTGAATATAGCTGTTACAATTCCATTGACTATATTCCCTATGCTATACTCCACATCCTGTGAAAATATATACGTTAGTTATAGTTGACATTCAATATTATTCAATTTTAGCTTCAGGTGTATAGTGCTGTGGTCAGGTGTCTACACAGTCTATGAAATGGTCTCCCTAATAGGTACAGTGCCCATCAGACACCCTACATAATCTTTACAACATTATTGATTATATTCCCCAAACTGTATTTCATACCCCATGGCTATATTGTGACTACCAATTTGTATATTCGAAACCCTTTATCTTCTCCCCATTCCCATCCCCCTCTCATCTGGCAACATCAGTTTTTTTTCCCTAGATCTCTGTGTCTATTTCTGTTTGCTCATTTACTTTGTTCTTTAGGTTCCACATACAAGTGAGATTATATGGTATTTGTCTTTCTCTGTCTGACTTATTTGACTTAGCATAATATTCTCTAGGTCCATCTATGTCATTGCAAATGGTAAGATTTCATTATTTTTATGGCCGAGTAATACTCCATTGTATAAATGTACCACAGTTTCTTTGTCCAATCATCTATCAATGAGCATTTCGGATGTTTCCATATTTTGGCTATTGTGAATAGTGTTGCAATAAACATAGAGGTGCATATATTTTTTCAATTAGTGTTTTGGATTTCTTTGGATAGATATCCAGAAGTGAAATTGCTGGGTCATAAGGTAGTCCCATTTTAAATTTTTTGAGGTACCTCCATACTGTTTTCCATAGTGGCTGCACCAATTGGCAATCTCACCAGCAGTACATGAGTGTTATTTTCTTCCACATCCTCGTCAGCACTCGTTGTTTGTTGATTTGTTGACGATAGCCATTCTGATGGGGGTCAGGTGGTACCTCATTGTGGGTTTTATTTGCATTTCTCTAATGATTAGTGACATTGAGCATTTTTTCATTTGTCTGTTGGCCATTTATTTGTATGTCCTCTTTTGAGAAATGCCTCATGTCCTCTGCCCATTTATTAATTGGGTGTTTTTGTTTTTTTTTTGGTGTTGAGTTGCATGAGATTTTAAAATAAATTTTGATTATTAAGCTGTTATCAGATGTATCTTTGGCAAATATCTTCTCCCATTCAGTAGGATGCCTTTTTGTTTTATTGATGGTTTTCTTTGCTGTAAAAAAAATTTTTAGTTTGATGTAGTCCCACATGTTTATTTTTTCTTTTGCTTCCTTTGCTTGAGGGGATATATCAGTAAAAATATTACTAAGGGTAATGTCTGCAAATTTACTCCCTATATTTTCTTCTATGAGTTTTATGGTTTCAGGTCTTACATTTAAGTCTTTAACCCATTTTGAATTTATTCTTGTATAAGGTGTGAGAAGGTGGTCCAGCTTCATTTCTTTGCACGTAGCTGTTCAGTTTTCCCAGCACCATTTATTAAATAGACTACCTTTACCCCAGTGTAATTCTTGCTTCCATTGTCATAGATTAAATGACCGTATAGGTATGGCTTTATTTCTGGGCTCTTTATTCTGTTCCATTGATCTGTGTCTGTTTTTATGCCAATATCATGCTGTTTTCATTACTATAGTCTTGTAATATGATTTGATGTCAGGTAGCATAATAGCTCCCACTTTGTTCTTATTTCTCAAGATTGCTGTGGCTATTCGGGGTCTCTTATGGTTCCATATGAATTTTAGGATTATATGTTCTAGTTCTGTGAAATATGTCATTGGTGATTTGATAGGGATTGCGTTGAATCTATATATTGCCTTAGGTAGTATGGACATTTTAACTATATTAATTCTTCCTACCCATGAGCATGGTAAATGTTTCCATTTATTTGTATCTTCTTTTATTTCTCTCTTCAATGTCTTATAATTTTCTGAGTACAGGTCTTTTACTTCCTTCATTAAACTTATCCCTAAGTATTTTATTGTTTTTGAAGCAATTTTAAATGGGATTGTTTTCTTAATTTCTCCTTTGGATAGTTTGTTATTGGTGTATACAAATGCAACTGATTTATGAATATTAATTTTGTATCCTTCTACTTTACTAAATTCATTTATCAGTTCCAATAGTTTTTTTGGTGGAGTCTTTGGGATTCTCTCTATATAGTGCCATGTCATCTGCATATAATGTCTATTTTACTTCCTCCTTTCCAATTTGGATAATTTAGATGCCTTTTATTTCTTTTTCTTGTCTGATTGCTATGGCTAGAACTTCCAGAACTATGTTGAATAAAAGTGGTGAAAGTGGGCAACCTTGTCTTTTTCCTGATCTTAAGAGGAATGCTTTTAGCTTTTCCCCATTGAGTATGATGCTAGGTATGGTTTTATCATATATGGCCTTGTTTTTGTGTTGAGATATGATCCCTCTATTCCCACTTTGCTCAGAGTTTTTATTATAAATGGCTGGGGGATTTTGTCAAATGCTTTTTCTACATCTATTGATATGACCATATGATTTTTATTTTTCATTTTGTTTTTGTGGTATATCATGTTAATTAATTTGTGGATATTGAAACAACCTTGCATACCAGGAATGAATCCCACTTGTACATTGTATATGATCTTTTTTTAATGTATTCCTGAATTCGGTTTGCTAATATTTTGTTGAGGATTTTTGCATCTGTGTTCATTAGGGATATTAGCCTCTAGTTTCTGTTTTTCGTAATGACTTTGTCTGGTTTTGGGATCAGGGTAATAGTGGCCTCAAAAAATGAGCTTGGGAGCCTTCCCTCCTTCTGGGTTTTTTGAAATAGTTTGAGAAGAGGTGATAATTCTTTTTTGAATGTTTGGTAAAATTCACTTGTGAAGCCACCTGGTCCAGGGCTTTTGTTTGTTGGGAGCTTGTTGATTACTGATTCAATTTCATTGGTTGTAATTCATCTGTTCAGATTTTCTGTTTCTGCTTGATTCAGCCTTGGAAGATTATGTTTCTAGAAATTTATCTATCCATATCTTCCAGATTGTCTAATTTGTTAGTGTATAGTTGTCTCATAGTATTTTGTTAATTTTTTTTATATTTCTGTGGTGACTATTGTCATTTCTCCTTTTTTCACTTCTGATTTTATTAATTTGGGTCCTTTCTTTTTTTTTCTTTTCTTTAAAGACTTTATTGGGGATTTGGGGGAGGGGAACAGCATTGGGGAATCGGGGAAGGGGAACAGATAAGTTGCTGTCCTTTTGTTCTTCAGTCTAGTTGTGGAGGACATCGCTTCACTGGCCCATGTTGGTATTATCATTGTGCTCTTCCTGGCTGAGGCCACTGGACGGCAGCTCACTGTGGCTCACGGCAGCTCATGAAAGCTCATGCTAGCCACCGTCCAGCTCCACTGCAGCCTATGCCATCACTGGCGACTCACAACAGTCCAGCTCCAGGTTGAGCTGTTGTTCACCATCTTAGCTGTAGAGGGCACAGCATCACTGGCCCTCATGTGGGATCCAAACGGGGCCCTGCTGCTCAGAGCTGACATCCCAAGCCTACTCCTAACCAACACACCACTCAGCAGGCCCCCTCTCTTTTTCTTGATGAGTCTGGATAAAGGTTTGTCAATTTTGCTTATCTTTTCAAAAACTCAGCTCTTGGTTTCACTGATCTTTTGTATTTTTGTATTGGTCTCTATTTCATTTATTTCCACTATAATCTTTATTATTTCCTCCTTTGTACTCCCTTTGGGCTTATTTTGCTGTTCTTTTTCCAATTCCCTTAGATGTAAAGATGGACTGTTGGTTTGAGATTTTTCTTTTTTCTTGAGATAGGCCTACATTGCTATGAATTTCCTCTTAAGACTGCTTTTGCTGCATCCCATAGATTTGGAGTTGTTGTATTTTCATTTTCGTTTGTCTCGAGTATCTCTTGATTTATTCCTTGATCTCAGTTTTGACCCACTTGCTATTTAGTAGCATGTTATTCAGCCTCCATGTATTTGTGTGCTTTCTGGATTTCTTCTTGTAATTGATTTAAAGTTTCATAGCATTGTGGTCAGAGAGAATGCTTGATATGGTTTCAATCTTCTTAAATTTATTGAGACTTGTTTTGTGGCCTAGCATGTGGTCTATCTTGGAAAATCTTCCATGTGCACTTGAGAAGAATGTATGTGATGCTGCTTTGGGGTGAAATGCTCTAAAAATATTCGTTAAATCCAACTGGTCTAACTTGTCATTTAAGGCCACTGTTTCCGTGTTGATTTTCTGTCTGGAGGATCTGTCCATTGGTGACAACGGGGTGTTGAAGTCCCTTACTACGATAGTGCTATTGTTAATCTCCAACTTTATGTCAGTCATAAGCTGTTTTGTATATTTAGTAGCTACTATGTTGGATGCATGGATTTTTACTAGGGTTATGTTGTCTTGTTGGATTACTCCCTTTAATATTATGTAGTGCCCTTCTTTGTCTTTTATTGTAGTCTTCATTTTAAAGTCTATTTTGTCTGAAATAAGTATTGCTACTGCAGCTTTTTTCTCGTTTCCATTTGTGTGAAATATCTTATTCCATTCCTTTACTTTCAGTCTATGTGTGTCTTTTGATCTGAGGTGATCTTGTGAACAGCATATGCATGGGTCTTGTTTCCTTATCCACTCAGCTACCCTATGTGTTTTGATTGGAGCATTTAATCCATTTACATTTAAAGTGATTATTGATAGGTACATAGTTATTGCCATTTTATAATTCATATTTCTGGTCTTTGTTAGTCTGTTTTCACCTTTCTTCCACTTAAGCCCTTTTAACATTTCCTGCTATACTGGCCTGGTGTTAATGAATTCCTTTAGCTTATTCTTTTCTGGGGAGCTCTTTATCTCTCCTTCAATTTTAAATGATAGCCTTGCTGGGTACAGAAATCTTGGTGTAGGCCTCTGTTTTTCATCACTTTTAATATTTCCTGCCACTCCCTTCTGGCCTGTAAAGTTTCTGTAGAAAAGTCAGTTGATAGTCTTATGGGATCTCCCTGGTAAGTAGCTGTCTTTCTCTTGCTGCTTTTAGGATTCTCTTTTTGTCTTTAACCTTTGCCATTTTAACTATGATGTGTCTTGTTGTGGGCTTGTTTGCGGGGGTTCCTCTTGTTTGGTGCTCTCTGCACTTTCTGGGATTGTATGTAATTTTCCTTCTCCAGGTTAGGAAAGTGTTTAGTCATTATTTCTTCAAATAGGTTCTCAACCCCTTGCTCTCTCTCTTCTCCTTCTGGTACTTCTATGATGCTAATATTGAAGCATTTGATGCTGTCCCACAGTCTCTTAAATTATTTTCATTGTTTTTTTATTCTTTTTTTCTTTTCATTGCTCTGATTGAGTGAATTCTACTATGTTGTCTTCTAAACCATGGATTCGATCCTCTGCTTCATCTAATCTGCTGGTGATTCCTTCTAATGCAGTGGTTCTCAACCTGTGGGTCGCGATCCCTTTGGGGGTCGAACGACCCTTTCACAGGGGTCTTTGGGTACTCATATGTGGGCGTATCTACATGTGGGCCTGGAGACGGATAGAGGAGTGGTGTCTCAGTTCCTAAGACCATCGAAAATATGTGTTTTCCGATGGTCTTAGGCGACCCCTGTGAAAGGTTGAGAACCGCTGTTCTAATGTATTCTTCACTTCAGTTATTATATTCTTTATTTCTGACTGGTTATTTTTTGTGGTTTATATATTGTTCTTTATGCTTGCTATCCCTTTGTTGAAATTCTCACTAAGTTCTCTTAAGTATTCTTATCATCAGTATTTTAAACTCTGTATCTGGTAGGTTGACTGCCTGCGTTTCATTCTGTTCCATTTCTGGAGGTTTCTTCTGCTCTTTTATTTGGGACATGTTTCTTTGTTTCCTCATTCTGGCTGTTGCTCTGTGTTTGCTCCTATGTATTAGGTAGATCACCCATGTATCTGACTTTGCTGGGTGGCCTTATGTAGTATGTGTAGTCAAATTGCTCAGTCTCCCTAGTCTCCTGTGTGTGTGTTCCAGAGGTGTCCCTTGTGTTGTGTGTGTTCTCCTGTTGTAGTTGAACCTTGATTTTTTTGGCATGTCAGTGGGTGGGATTGAGTCCCACGCTGACTAGCTATGAGGATTGGCTATGTCCACAGTGTATGAGCTGCTGTATGAGGACTGAGCCCTCAGTGGAGGCTTCGCCCTTGTGGGCTCTTTTGCCTGTTGAGAATTTTCCTTGGGTATGCACTTGTAGGTCAAACTAGGTAGTGCTCTATTTTGGTCTGAAGCTGGCCTCTGGGCATATTGTTTCTGGTGTCTCTTGGGTGCGGCTCCATGCAGGGCAGTTTCAGCTCTGCCTGTTACCAGCTCATGGCTACCTGATAGGTGCCTCAAAGCTATATGCAATTGTTTGCTGCCCATGCTGAACCTGGAGGCATGTGGGTGTGGCCTCCTTGTGAACTGAGGCTGGTTGCCACCAGTATTGGGCCTGAGGCAGCTTAGTAAAAGGCCCAGGACTCCCTATGCCTGTGGCCACCTGTCAGTTATCTGTAAGGCCCAATTGTTGAAAGAGGCTCCTTAGGAGTAGTGTCTGGCTAGTTGGCCTGGTGTTGAGCGTGCCCTCGGTGCAGCAGCACTAGCTGGGTGGGGTCAAATGCCAGTGAGTCATGAAATGTTACCAGTGGCTTTTACAACATTAGTGCAGATTCAGATCTTATACTTGTACCTGGACTATGATCACCTTGTATTGTGCCCCGAGAACACTGCAGTCAGCCTCCTCCTCATGCTCACAAATTCCCAAGAGCTTCTCCCTAGTGGTTGCAGTCCATTTTTGGGTCACTGCTCCCCACCAAAATCTCCCCAGGCTGTTTTGGATTGTTTGCTGCTGTAAAAAACCTTCTCCATGGTTTGTGGTGGGACCGGTCACTCAGGCACCCAGAGTGCCCCTGGCAATGCAGCTGTAGGTGGGCAGGGTGGGGTTACTGGGGGCTAAAGGGTGTGGTGAGTGTTTTCTACAAATTCAGTGTAGTCTCAGCTCCTGGACTGGTGGTGGTCTATGACCACCCCACAAAACAAACAACAACAACAAAACAAATTCACACTCTGAAAAACACAACAATCAAAACAAACAAAAATACAAAAAACAAAACAAAAACAAAACAAATAAGCAAACAAAAAAAATAGAAAAAACTAAAAAACACCAAGAAACAAAGAAACAAAAGAAAAATAGAACAGCAAAAAGAATAGAAAAATGAAAAAGAAAGAGAAAGAGAAGAAGAGAAAAAGAGAGAGAGAGGGAGAGAAAGAAAACAAAGAGAGAGAGAGAGAGAGGGGGGGGGAACCCCTAAAAACTGCTAAGTCCAGCTACCACTCTTCTATGTTGCAGAGCAGGTCTTGGCTTAACTCCCTCTATCTCACAGTCTCCCCAGGCCATTGTGGGTTGCCCTCTGCTGTAAAAAACCTCCTCCCTGCAGCTTGCCCTGGCGGAACCAGCCAGGAAGTGCCCAGAGTGCCCCTGGCCATGCAGCTCCAGGTGGGCAGGTCAGGCTTCCAGGGTGCTAGGGGGTGTGGTAGGTTGTTTCTACAGAGTCAATGCAGTTTCTTCCCCAGCCGGTGAAAACACCCTGAGAACACCATAACCAGATCTTCTGAAATCTCAAAGCTTCCCCTGAAGCGTAATGCTGAATCTATGCGTCTCCTGAGCCTGTGTGCCTCTGCTGCTCTGATTACCCTGCAGGAATCTACCTTGAAATGTGGGGGCAGGGTGGGCTGTGGAAAGGCAGCTAGTGCTTGTGGCTCCAACCGGCCCAGAGCTGTCTCATTTCCCCCCTCCCCCCAGCTTTTTCCCTGTCACAGGAGTACACAGGACTGTCGGTGCAGTTCTCAGGGTTGAGATATTTTTTTCTCTAATCCGATACTCCTACCTGTTTTTTCTGGAGTCCATTTCTAACCCTGGGAGGGTGGAGGTGGGGCAAGCTCTGGGAAGGGAGGCAGCCAAGCTCTGTGTCTTTTTTTCTGTTTTCTGCCTGGCTTGTTCAGGCTTAAACCATTGTTCTTACCTGAGGTGTCTGCCTCCAATGCTGGATTCAGCCATCTTGTATGCTGATCACTCAGACAGGACTGGGTCACAAGTGGTGCACCTGGAGCCTGAATTCTTTTCTCTCCTGAGGCTGCAGCTCTGGTCTGAGTCCTGGGGCCCTGGGGCCGGTGTCTTTGCACTGTCCCTTTCCCTCCTACCCCACTAGTCCAGTTTTTCTACCTTAGGTGATTCACAGGGTGAGTCTCTGCAGTGAACTTGTGTGATGTGCAGTGAGTCCTTTGTTGAATTATAGCTGTTCAATTTGAAGCACTCCTCACGCTGCCATTTCTGTGATGTCATCCCATTGTGAAAGTTTTGAGAAAAAGAACACAGAAGTTTTCTGCAGTCATGGAATACGTGGTTTGACATTGAGGTTTGGGGTTTCCAAAAATTATAAAGTATGCTAAAGAAGAATTTAATATCAAGAATTAAATAATTATAAATATTTAATTCATGGAAAAATGAATCCACTTTTCCTGGAAAAATCATATTAGGCTCCAAACAATGGTAATATTAAAGTTGGCTATTGCTGGATGAGAAGGAGTTTTCTAGACTGAAAAAAAAAAAAGAGAAAAGGGCTGTATAAGCAGAGGGGTGTACTGTGTGCAAATTACAGAGGTATAGAAGAGGTTATTTGGTGGGCATTTTCAATGTAGCCATAACTCATGATATTTGATAGAATAGCTAGAGATTCTGGGATTAGGTAATGTTTTGTATTTATCATACATTGAAAACCACAATGTGAATAATCAATCTCAGTTGAGTAAATTGTTCTATTCTACAAACTCCTTATAAATAAAATGGCTCTTTGGCCCTAGAAATATATCACTTTAAATGTTTTGCATTTTACATTACCTGTCCTTTTACTTCTGAGTTCAATAAAACATTTTGATTCTAGCTAGTTTCTTCTAAAGTATTTCCATTTGCAAATTTCTAAGTATCAACTTACATTCCAAATATTTCACATTTAAATCCACCACTTGCCTTTAAAAGCTATTTGACCTTTGTAGGAGATTGTCAGCTCTCAAAAAATGTGTTTTGTAAAGAACAATCTATTTCTTGGACATGTAACCAAAATGTCTTTGCAGTCATTTTACCCACAGATAAAACAGTCACTGTAGAAAACTGCATTAATATCTATTTAAAGTAAATATTATTAATATTAGAGGTTAAAGTTACAAACAAAAATAAATGCATGTGATGTATAGAACAACAGCAACAAACACACACACACACACACACACACACACACACACACACACACACACACATAGACTTTCACTACCCTAAACCTTTCCAAAGAAGTTCTTTAATTTACTTGGAGAAGTTTTTATTTTATGCCAAATAGCCTGAATATTCATAGCTTGAGGATGTCAAATGAATGTCACAAATCATCATGATTATGACCATCAATCTGTCTTGGAGCAGGAAATTTGTATAGGCCCCTGGCACCAAAAAGGATTTTGTAAGAAATATGTTGTCTGGATGTCATGACTTCTTACTCAAATTTCAGATAATTGTAGTAGAAAGTACAAGTTATAGAACTAACTCAGCCAGAAGGGTGAGAGAGTCTCTGGCCTCACCATTGTGCTCAACCTCTCATCCATTCTGCTGATTCCATTTGGCTCAGGTCAAGCTCATAAGGACATCTTCTGAAACATGGAGTTGCTCGGCATTGAGCATAAATGAGTCATGCCTGTACACTTGATTTCCCTCCCATGTCAGGATTTAACATTAAGAATACATCCATGCCCCACAAAAAGCAGAGCAAATTTTTAATAAATATTTAATCATTATGCCAATCTTTTGTCTCATTTATGTGGATACTTGAGAATTAATATTTGGATTATTTTTAAATTACTTTAGTCCATGAGCAGCTTTGCTATCTCAGATGAAAGGGCCTAAACTATACTAAATATCTGATAGAAAACTTCAGAAAATGTATTAAAGACTGTATTCTATATTTGAATTTAACTTAGAATATGTTATAATAAATTGACAACCTGTAAGTGAAAATAAAATTTTTGAATGATCAAATATTATGTTGTAATAACCAAGAAGAAATGGGGAGGTTTTGTTTTAGTTTTATATACAAAAGATTAAAAATAAAAGGATCTCTCCCATATGGAATACAAAATATCTAAATTTGCATCATGGAAGATTTCTATGATAAAGTCAGAGATGAAAATATAGTTGTTAGGAAAAACAAAAACATGTTTAAATTACTTTGTGGTTGAAAATGGGCTTAATTGCCATAAGAAGACTGTCTCAAGATGATTAAACATAAAAACAAGAGCTAAGCATCAAATCAACAGTATCTCTTTGTAAAGTACTAACCAGAGTCTGTGACTTCAACAGGGAAAAGTAGAGATGGGATAGCATTTGAAGCAAAAATGATATAATTTTTTATTACCTCTTCTTTATTCCAAGAAGCTTCCTATTGGAAATCTACTCAACAGAGAATATATAAAACCCAGTTAAACTACAATCTTTTAGAAATATTTTTATCATTACCCAATAAAATTTCTGCAAGTCCAGAAACTATTTTTCTTATACCAAAACAAGATAATAAGCCAATGCTTTATGAAATTTATAGCATCAGACAATTTACTTGAGTTTACTCAGTTAGAGAACAGGAATAGCAGGGGTTCCTCCCAGCAGGAGGAATTAAGATGATTTAAATGAAATCTTGTGAAGAGTCTGAGGGGATACCTAATGTTTGAATAGGACTTTTCTCGAGAATTAAAAGCATTATGGTATACCATACTATAAGGTGGAATATTTAGATCTTGTCATCTAAATTATTTTCATATTTACATGTAGGTGGTTAAACATGATCTATTTAAACAAAGCACTTATAGTTTAACTGACTTGAATTATTTCTTAGTTTTGTCAATTTAGTAACAGCTGTTTTACTGGAATGAGTTGCTCAGTTGGACCAATCCCTAAAATAATAGGGAGGCAGTACACTGTAGGAGTAGAGTGACATGGAGTAGAGTGGAGTGGAGTATGTACTGGAGTGGAGTGGGATGGGATCGAGTTGAGTAGAATATGGCAGTGCAGAGTATAGGCATTTGTTATAAACATGGGCCAAATCATCCCTAATGTATGCAGTTTCTGGAGCAAGAATACAAATGGGGCCATACATATATTATAACTAAATATTTAAAAGTTATGTTTCTAACTAACCAACTATTAAGTAAAATGTTCTATCATATACAACTTAATAACAAACTAGAACATATGTTTAAATCTATGGTTTTTGAATGACTAATTCAGCCAAATACCAGAAATTGCTACATTCAATTACTAATCATATGACTGAATATTCTGTTTATTGGCCAAGGTTCTCTGGGTAAGTATAAAACAAACATGTGATTCATTAATTATTACATATGTATTCCATAAATTTGTGCCTTTGCTTTAGCAAAATCGTGAATTGTGCTATTATTAGCAATATTTTTACATAATTTGTTTTCTGATGACATCTAATGATGTACAGAACTAAAATAGTAATGCTTAATTATATTCAGAGTTCACAATAGTTAAATTATTTTCATCATGAAGTATACATTTAAGCAAATGTAAAAATTAAATTAAATCATGTTGTCTTTTATATGTGCTTCAGAAAGTTATTTTTTTCTAAACTACTCAAAGTTCTCTACTAAAATTATGGGCAGAATACAAATTATAATGAATTAATATAATAACTTTAAGTCTAGGTTATATATATATATATATATATAGAGAGAGATAGAGAGAGAGAGAGAGAGAGAGCGAGAGAGCTGGTTTTTAAATTTAAAAAAATTACTTGAATCCTACTAAATTATTTTATAAAAATAAATGATTCATAATTCTAACATTCAGTAGTAATTCAGATGTCCATGTAGAGAATAACCTTATATGTCACATACAATTACTGCAAATATTATGCTCCATCACGAATACTCCCCACAAATTGGAACACTAAAAAATGATGTTTTACTAGGTAAGAATTTATTGTAGTCATGCTATTTGAGAGAAGAGTTTGGCAAGTTCCTTTATCTTTTCCTCTTGCCTAAGTGCTTCAGTTGATAACATCTTCCCTATGCTCTATGTCAGTGTCTGTCTTCTATGTCAGCAGCCCAATAACCCTCAATCATGGCTTCGGATAAAAAATGCAGAGAAAAAGATGTGGAGAAGCATTTTCCAGTGGCCTAAGCAGTATACATTCAAGAAAGCAGATGTTGGGCTTCTAGGTGGCACTGTGACAGAGACAGAAGCACCCATGTGTTTTTTAAAAATTTTATTTTTGTGACTTATGTCCCACCAAAGTACTAGGCAAGGGCCCCCGTTGCCCATGCTGAAGGGTGTCACTGACTATAGGACCGAAAGTGAGACTGCCAGCATTTAAATTAGGGTTCCAGTATTTGTTAGATGGATATATTACTTCTTCTACTTACTTCTGAAAACCCTGTCAGCCATACCTTCTCCAGGGCCTTTGGCTGTCATTCCATCCATGCCATTGCTACAGCAGCCATCTATGCATGGGCTTCAAATGGCTTTTAAGGGAAACAAATCAACTCTAGCTTGAGTTATTCTTCTGTAGTATCTCCTGTGCCTCCTTTTCTGGTGCATTTCTGTTGATGAAAGGCCATAAAATGCCAGGGGATCATTCTGACAACTGTGCTTGCCCAATCCAGAAGTAAACATCAGGAAAACATTTGACCAATGGAACATATAAACCCATTGATAATTCTTCCCTTTTTCTCTTCTTTGATGGATAGGCAGTCCTGAGATGCATTCATTGTAAAGACTCTCAGAAGAAGATCTTGATAGATCCAGAACAGTTGAATTTGATACCGAGTGCTGATCAGCTCAGTAACACTACCTGACATTGACTCTCTCCTTCCTAGGCTCAAGCTCTTTTCCCTAACTCCTGCTTCCTTGGTTTTGCATTCTCTAATAAAATATTAGCACATAACCCTTTGTCTCAGACTCTGCTTTCAGAGGAACCCAGGCGAAGAAAAGGTATGATTTTAGGTAAATCAACTTTTCTGTGTCTCAATTTCCTGATATGAAAATGGGTAAAAATAGTACTCATTTCTTAGGATAATTGCACTGACCAAGTGCATTTGTAATGAAAAGTACTTAGAAATTTCCTGACACACACAAAGCAGAATCTGAGACAAAATTTTATGTAGTAATCACTTTTACAATTCCTATTCCCAGATGCAGAATTTTTTCACATAAAAGCCGGTATTTTTGTCCCATGACTATTTTTTCATTCACCTACATATGTTGAGAATAAACCTTGGGCCAGACACTATACTGTGCAATAGAGGTTTAGATAAATAACATAATTCTTCTCTTAAACTCATAGTCTTGTGGGGAAGGCAGAAAAATATAGATAGATAGATAGATAGATAGATAGATAGATAGATAGATAAATAAATAGTAATAAATATTGAAAGAGATATTCACAACACAATGGATACAAGAAGCAGTTACCCAAAATGAAAGGCTTGCAGACTCATTTTAGAGGAAACTATAGCTTAGCTAAAGTTTGAAGGGGACACAGAAGTTAACTGGGATAAATAAAGCATTGAGATCATTTCAGAGAGAAGGCAATGAATGTACAAGGAGACATGAAAAAGAAGGGTACATTCAGGTATTATAAGCAGTTCTACATTTTTATATCTAAAGCTCAAAGTTGGAAGAAGGAAAAGATAACACTGAAAAGTAGCAAGGACAACATCATGAAGAGTTGTGAATATTATCCTAAGATGTTAGTTTTTATTCTGTAGGTATTCAGGAGCCATAGAGGAAGCTTACACAGAAGAGATCGACCTGGAGAAAAAAATCAGTCTGTGATAGTAAAATGAACTGGAGGAGGCAACATAGAAGGTTGAATTCAGTCACTCATACCAAAGAAATGACCTGAAACCAGGAAGTGGCAAAGGTGGTAGGGATAGAGAGGAAGGAACTGATTTAAATTTTATTAAAGGGCAAAATAAACATGCAGGTAAATGCATAAATATAAAAGAGATAGATGATAGATAGACAGATATATAGACAGATAGATAATTACAAGTAGGGATTTATGATAGGTATTATAGATAAGTACATATGTATGTATAAATACATATAAACGTGTGGTGACTTACGAAGTGGTGGATTGAGAGAGAGAGAATTCTGCACTGTTCTCAGGGCTTGGCTCAGAAGTGGTGGTGGAAGATGGTACCAAAAATCAATATAAGGTACATCAGAGGAGGGGTTCTTAGAAATGGAGTTCGGAGGGTAGATTTTTGAACATTTTGAATGTGAGAGGCCTGTGCAACCATCTAAAGCAAATACCCAGAGTTCTGGAGCAGAAAAGATAAGCAGTTGTACTGAGTGTCTGTCTACAGAAAGGAGAAAAGAAGAGTGTACTTAAAAAATATCAGAGGCTTTCAGGAAGATTCTTCAACACTTTCATATATAACTAAATACAAAAAATGTTAGACGCTTAAGTTCTTTTACCTTTTATATTCAACTAAGAAAATCAAAACAAGTTTGCTTTGTTTTTATTAATCTTCTTTAACATTTCACTAGGGTCAGAAAAGGGAAACAATTTCAAAATATCAAAAACCAATTATCTGAGTCACACAGAGCAAAAAAATAAGAGCAGTTGACAGTTTCCTTATATTTGGGGCATTCAAAAGTAATTTGAAGTAGATAATGTTTCGGTAGATGCTATATAGATCCTTCAGGAAAGACCTTTTAGGACATGATATTTAAGATGAAATCTGGAAAATGAAGAATCTGCTGTGCAAAGGAAAGAGAATGTTATATAGAGAGAATTGTGTTGTGTAGGATATTGAACTAAAATATCTCTAGAAAACATACTATTTCATGAAAATTATCCCTTCCACAAGGAAATGCTTTAAACCAAATGATTTTAGTATCACGTCTTCTAAGAACTGAAGCTAGAGGCTTGAGAATAAGTGAGCTTCTTCTTTTTTTTTAATTAAAGTTTATTGGGGAGACAATTGTTAGTAAAGTTACATAGGTTTCAGGTGTACAATTCCATATCATATTGTGTATTCACCACCCAGAATCAGTTCTCCTTCCATCACCATATATTTGATCCCTTTTACCCTCATCTACTGTACACTGCTCCCCTTACCTTCTGGTAACCACTAAACTATTGTCTGTGTTTATGAGGGGTTTTATTCTTCATTTGTTTGTCTTGTTCCTTTGTTGTTTTCAGTTTTATATCCCACATGTCAGTGAAATCACATGGCTCTCGACTTTTGCAATCTGAGTTATTTCTCTTAGCATAAGCTAAGTCAGCTTCTTAATCACAGTCAAGAAGTGAATACTTGTGCAAAGCCCAACTTAGAACTGAATCCCAGACTTTAGTTAATTATGAAAATGTCAGAGTTCCATAGATTGTGGCATGGAAGTTACCCACGAATTCACAGACTAACTTTTGGTATCTATTAGGCTACTGAAACGTCTCAACAGTATGAGGAAACATAAATTAAATATATTTTAAGACATACAATTTCATATTTCAGAGTACATGCCATGGATTTCATTTAATCTGTATCAAAACCAGAGGACTATTATCAAATGAAAATAAAACTCTGTGCCCTATATAAATTTTGACTCTTACATATGCAGTATAAAAAATTAAATAAATCTATTACAGCCACAAGTTAATGGCAGCCAAATGAACTGGCTGTTTGAAAATGTGAATTTTCAGCACTGCCATTTTCTTTGGCAGGGATGGTATCAGTTCTAAAATAAATACCAGTGAAAAGTCTTCCCATTAATTACATGTGTAACCACCAGCTGTTGGTCCAAATTAAAGTCTATTTTCTTTTAGTTTTGTATGCCTCAATCCCAAAAGCACTGAAATAACTGGAAATAACTAAGGAAAGATAACAGTAGTAAAAGTCTCATATACAAAACCTATCAACATAATGCTAAACAGCAGTACAGTAAAACCTACACTCATCTAACACCTACTCCACACCTAGCTCTCGTTTCATTTGGCAGCTATGATGTTTAAATGCACATAACACAATTCCTAGCACATTGTGAGCGTTTGTTGAAGGGACTACTAAGATTTAAAAAACACACACACACACACACATTAGTAATACTCAAGGAGCTTTCAATCTAATAAACTTCACTTGAAAATGTGGGGGCCGATTCTCGTAAAATTAACAAAAGATAGTCTAGACCAGGGGTCCACAAACTGCGGCACGTGAGCCACATGTGGCTTTTTGGGTACATTCCATCTCAAAAGTTTGCTGACCCCTGGAAGAGCCAGTCCTGTTCCTCACAGTTTAAAAATTAGTTGAGAACCATAAATATATTTTTACATAATCACCATTATGTGAACAATATCTTGTAAAAATTTTATAAGTAAAACTATGATAGTTTTATTTTCATTTTCAATTTTACTTCAGAGCCGCAGTTCGCAAACTGCAGTTTGCTGACCTTGGTGGCTCTTCTGTCTCAAAAATTTGCTGACCCCTGGTCTAGACTCTATATCAGTGGTTCTCAACCTGTGGATCGCGACCTCTTTGGGGTTGAACGACCCTTTCACAGGGGTCGCCTAAGACCATCGGAAAACAAAAAGATACTTACATTACGATTAATAACAGTAGCAAAATACAGTTAAAGAGTAGCAACGAAAATAATTTTATGGTTGGGGGGTCACCACAAGATGAGGAACTATATTAAGGGGTCGCGGCATTAGGAAGGTTGAGAACTGCTGCTCTAGATGGTCTAGTCTTCTAATGACTTGTTAGTAATCACAGACAATTTTAGAAGTTAGCATATTTACTTAGATATTGGCCAGGTGGCTAAAACATTGAAAACATCTGATTAAATTAATTAAGAAATATCAAGTTGGAGGCAGGATAGAAATCCATTGTAGAGCTAGAGATACTGAAGATCAATTAATCTGTGCCTTAGATTTTTCTCAGTATAAGAGCCAGCTGCAATACATATCACTATGTATGCTATAAAAACATCTTGATCCCCACACAAGTATCCAACCCATCTACAAAACTAGTTTTACATTTTCATGCATTTTATTATTTTTGCTTAAAAATGACTTCTAGGACCTATAATAATTTTAGATCAGCTTTTTATTCTTACCAATTCTCAGTTACCTTTGGAGTCCTCCTCTGTTAAAAGCCTTTCCTGACAAACCCTTCCCAGAAAGCTTCTCTCCTTTTCTCGTCCACTACTACTTAGATTTTTTTTATTTATGGCTTTAGCTAACACTTACATAATGCCTAATACACACCAGAAACTGTTCTTTACCTATCTTGATTTACATTTTGTGAATCATATTGATTCATTTAACCCTCACTTAGATTAAGGCAAGGGCATTATTATTATCCCTATTTTATAGATGAGAAAACTGAGAGGTGGTTTAAGTTATGAACCCAAAGGCAAGCAAATTGGAAGGGTTTGAACACAGGCACATGACATGGCTCCTGAGTCCATGCTCTCAGCTACTACACTTGACTGTCTCTTTCTGACCCTTGTGCTTGTATGTGGTACTGCAGTATTATCTTTTATATCATGATTTCCTCTTCTACACTGAGGTTCATAACAAAAACCTCCATATTTTGGTCTTTGTCTTCAAAGCCAATTATGACATCCCATATCTTGTAGATGTGCAAAGATATTTGTTGAATTAATGAATTCATAACTTTGACTGGAAGGGGCACCCTTGTCAAAGATACCTAGTTTTTAAGGTTTCCATACAGAAGTGAAATTTGCCTATATGATACTTGAAACTTATCAAAATTCTGTAACATGCAATGGTGATTTACTGATGGTTGACTTTCTGTAAAAGTAATAAAAAGGAGCAGAAAAAAGTCCATTTGCTATTATACATTAGCACTATTTTCTATTCTTTCAAATATTTGAAGATAATTTTTTGAGTTATATTTTCAATCTGGCACAAGATCTAATTCTTTTCTTTCCCCTTAAATTCACCATCAATCTGAACTCTGCTCAAGAAAAGCCACTCTATTTTCAACAACTACAAGTCAGATTAGTTTCTTTCTTTTCTGCCATTGTCATTTTCTCAGCAGGCCACAGATAGCATTTTGTTGCTCTCAGCTGTGATGTAAATTGTCTGCTTCCCAAACCAGTTTTCTCACTCTCTTAGCTATCTCCTTGGTTTTCCTCTATCATTCCACTACCATTAAATATAACCTGTTCAGATAAACTGAATATGTTCTCAACCCTCCGTTCTTTATTATGTGAGACCCATTTGAAAAAAAAGCAGAAACTGAACCAGCGAGGATAGCATACCCTCCAGGAGCGTGTTGCCATGTGACATCAGGTTCTGGTCCATGTTAAATGACTATGGTTTATTTAGTCATTTCCCAATATTTGAATTTTACTTAAAAATAACCACTATTATTAGTGTCTGAAATGCCTCTGATGTCCTGCCACCATGCTCTAGACCTCACTATTGATTCCAGCAACAAGTGTAGTAGACAGTTCCATTTGGGGTTTAATTCACTCTGGGCTGACAGCATTTCTTCTAAGGCAGTTGTTTCTCTTGTTCTGAGGCCAAGAATGCCCATTAATTGGCACTAATCCATGAAGACAGTAAGGGATGGAGAAGCCTGCAGGGTAGCCCTTACCACTGGGAGATGAACCCTCACGGATGAATTCTTCTCCCTGTTGATCCTGGGAGAAAAATGCTGGGAAGTATTCTGCAGACTCTTGAGGAGATCCCAAGTAGGATCAATTTCCAGTCAGTGACCTTGACAATAGACACTTATAGCTTTTGCTCCATCCCTAAGTATCTCCTATACCTCATTCCTCCATCCCTCAGTATCTCCTATACCTCATTCCTCCATCCTGGGGTTACCACACTAGCACAAGTCCTTGTCTTGGGCTCCTCCTTGGGGCATGGGAAGAGCCAGGCAGTTGAATTAGTGCCCTTTCTATAATTCCTTGTGCATATTTCTAATTATTTCCATTAGACTGATTGTTGGGGTAGAATTTCTGAGATGAAAGCCAGCAATTAAAACAAAAATTTGGATACATATTACATGTTAATACATTTTAATTAAACAGAAAAACACCTAATTACCTAATTACCATGTGTCTCCTAAATTTATTTATTTTTTAACTTAAGAAAACTTTCTATATTCATTCAGCAACCAGCTATTTTATTATCTTTGAGATAATCTTTAATCTTGGAAAAGTTAACCAAGGAAGAGATATTTGCTGTCTAAACTCCATGACAGTGTCTCTGATTTCTATGAAATCTTTTTATCAACAAAGAATTTCACTGACCTTTTAGACTTGAACATAACTAATCTCCTCAGAAAGAATAAAATGCCACAATAAAAGCTGTCAGCATTCCATTTCCATTTGGAAAATTGGTAGAATTCACCTTTATTTAGAGGCATCTATTGGTAAATTTTCCATTTGCCAATTCTCAATGTCTTACAATTTGGTTTATAACCTCCCTGTGAAATGTATTCAAAAGCAAGATATTTATTTGAATACCAAGTAAGTGCTGTGCTTCCTTTGCCTGCAGAGAGGTCTAACCTAATTACCCTCTCGACAGCCAAGGTTCAATGCCATAATTTTTACTCTGCCTGATATAGTTCACAACCAGTAGTTCTGTGATTATATCACAGTCCCATAGTGATAAGCTGTTCCATGTATTCTTGTTAAGAATGTTTTATAACAGCTGCTACTGGATCTCAAGGTTAATGAAAGCTTTTTCTTAAGAAAATGGACTCTTTTTACCTGAAAAAGAATTCAACTGTATATAGTCTCTTACTCTTTCTTGAGCCTGATTTTTATTGTTGCCCTCATTCTCTCTAGTTTCTTATAAGAATGATGTGTGTCTTTAAGTAGTCTGTGTATAAATACAAATGTTCTTTATTTGACACTATTGAGAGTTTAAATCTGTTTAGATAACATATCTAGGCACAATTTTATTTAACTAGGTCCATGGTAATGGGCACTTTTTTAAAATTAAAGTTTTTTTTTTAAGATTTTATTGGGGACTTGGGGGAGCAGAAGAGTGTTGGGGAATCGGTGAAGGGGAACAGACAAGTTGCTGTCCTTTTGTTCTTCAGTCTAGTTGTGGAGGACATTGCTTCACTGGCCCATGTTGGTATTATCATTGCTCTCTTCCCAGGAGAGGCAGTGGCTCTCCGGCCATTGGACCACCACTTACGGCGGCTCACGGGGCAGCTCACGAAAGCTCACACCTGCTACCAGCCAGCCCCACTTCAGCCTACACCACCACTGGCGACTCATGGCAGCCCAGATCCAGGTTGAGCTTTTGTTCAGCATCTTAGCTGTAGACGGCAGTGTCACTGGCCCTCATGTGGGATCCGAACCAGCGGCCCTGCTGCTCAGAGCTGGCGTCCCAAGCCAACTCCTAACCAATGTGCCACTTGGCTGGCCCTAAAATTAAAGTATTTTGCCATATAATATTATATTAGTTTCAGGTGTACAACATAGTGATCCTACATTTATATATCTTATGATGTGATCACTAGGATAAGTCTATCAACTGTCATTATATAACATTATTGTGATATTATTGACTATATTCCCTGTGATATCCATTGGCATCCTTTAACCATGATAGCCAATATTGTTGATTACATATTTAATATTATCTTAATGATATGCTTTCTATTTCCCACAAGGATTTAAGGTATCTCACAAACAAAACACTGGTACAAATGGATATAGAAAAAGAAAACTAGAACCATGGTAAAGAGAAAAATATAAATCTACCATCCATAATGATTAATATGGGTGATGTGACCAGTGTGGTATCAGTAAAACCAAGAAGAAAAAAAGTGTTTCAGGAAGGAAGGAATGAAAAACTTTGTCAAGTGCTGCTAGGAGGTCTATTAAGATGAGGCAAAAAAGATGGATTTGGCATCCTGGAAACTGTGAGTGATCTTGACAAATGTAGGTCAAATGGCATCTTGTGGGCCATGCTTGGGGATGAAGCCACATTGGTGTATGTTGAAAAGTAAATAGTTATTGAGAAAGGGGAGACAGCAAATAGAAATAACTCTTTTGAGAAGGATTACTTTGAACAGGTTTAGAGAGAGATGGGGACATAGCTGAAATATGGTATGGAGAATAGGGGCACCTAGAATTCATTTTTAATTTGGGAGACACTAAAGTGTGTTTGTGTGAATGTGTATATCATAAGATGGTTTCTCTTAGTGACCTCCATAAAACTAAAAAAAATATCGTTCACAAAAATTATTGAAGCAAATCGATGTTATTATCTGATCCTTCTTTTAGGGAATTTAATATGCACTATTAAAAAACAAGTAAAATATTTCATTAAAATTAACTTGAAGATACCCAGTGCAGCATTTAGGACATACTGGGGTAGATGAAGGTGCCATTGAGGAAATATCTTGACCATCATCCTACACAGCGGGCATATCCCAAAAGGGAATATCATTTGAGTTTTTTTTCCACCATAGCATACTCTGATACATGACATAATCTGTGGCCATTCAAAGTGGCAGAAATGATCAATCCAGTAGCTTTCTAACTCCAAATACCTTGCTTAAATCCATCTTTCACTCTCTGGTTGTCTGAAGACCCAGTAACATGCTAGCCATCTGCTAACCCTGTGTCCTGATGATTTGTCTGGGCATCCCTATATAAAGAACCAAAGGTTTCTGTGCTTCAGCAACTGAACTTTCAATGAAAATATCCAGTCATCCACAGTCTAGCCTGTGGTTATCTCTGTAAGGCTTTCCTCTCACTCTCCATGCTTGAGATGTACTAGTATACAGCAATGGAATGCCCTTGCCTTTTCATAGTCAGCACAATTGTACTTAAAATGACTTTCAAATATGTATAAATAGGTATTCTTACCCCAGAATCATTTCCTCATATTCCTAGGGATATGACCCCTCTACTGAACTTTCTTTACATTCTCAGCATATTATGATTTCTACCATAGATATTCAATAAAAGAGAGAAAACAAAGCCTTTTATAAACCATCTCTCATTCCAAAACTGTAATCTCCCTCTTGGAAGGACCACATGTTATTTATCTCTGTGTTCTCTGAACTCACACATAGTAACACACAAAATATTTTAGTTGAAGAAATAAAAAGAATAAAAAAACACTCCAAGCACTTTTAAGGTTTTGTAAAATGATCATTTTCTTATCTTATTTCGTCATTCAATATCTTCTTGTTTAATCCATTAAGTAGATTCAGCTATTCATTTAATTCCTCCGTAGGCTCTCACCAAATCTTTTATCACTGATTTTTTTCTTTCTAACACAAACCAATTGAAGATTTTTATCCTTCATCTGTCACCATTATTTGCTCACTTTCTTTGATGTTTTAATTTTCATAAAATTGTCCACTGTGGACAGTAACATTTATATGCTTCAATGACCATTACATTATACTTTAAAAATATCTCTTTATTATATTACCATATTCATTTGTAAGGAAATTATCATACAACTATGCAAATGTGCTCTGAAGTGACTTTTGAATGATGGGATTAATCAGGAGTATCTGAAAGTCCCATCTCAGGGCGAGAGTTAAGATGGTCTTAAAAGACCTGACAGCTAGCAGAATAGCACTTGGAACTGGCTTAGGAAAGAGACAGAATTCCATGCTTGTTTATAAAAGTAATGCCTTCATAAACCCAGAATAAAGGTATAGCAATGGGATTATCTGGGAAGAATCATTGGATTACAGTTAATGTGGTAAGGACAACTGAAACAATGCTATTCTAAATCTAATATAAATCTTGTAAGTCACTAAACCAGAGAAAGAAGGTTAATAAGGTTTTCTTTAGCCAACTTAAAGCAATTTTAAATAAAGATATGGGTTGACAGACACATATCAAAGTGAGAATACTGATGACAGCGTAGTTTGGAAGGAATGAGATCTCATAGCATGGTCTTCTGTGATAAAGACTGTGATAACATTTCCCAGGGCAGACATCAGATCTGATACTTGCTCACGGGGAAAACCTAGATGGGCTTCTAATGGAAGGAAATCTGGAGGAAACAATCACAAGTTGATGAAATTGAATTCCTTTCCCTAAGGGAAGGAAATAGAAATGTTGGCAAGATTAAGAAAATTAACTTTAGAAAGCTAATTGTATCAAGCTTAGAAACTTGTACAATGAATCCTTGGGCTTCTCTTAAAAGTGGAGTTCAAGGAAGTTGACTATCAAAAAGAGTATAGTTCTGCAAACTCAAAACAAATTATACCAGGATATTTGAAAGCCAAGAAGGGAAACAAGCAATATGACTAAACCCAGAACTTTGGATGAAGTTGAGGGACAAATGAAAGGGCCACACATAGTTAAATTTAGAAAGAACTTTACAAAAGGGAATAATAGAATTAGAGTGTATTAAGTACCTAATAATCAGATATAACATATTTAGAGAGGAATAAAAATCACAACTAACGTGATAGAAATATTTTCTCATCTATTCATTTATTGAGAGCCTATTGTATATAAAGTATAGTTTTAGGCACTGGACATTCACCAGTGAACACAAAAACCATCTCTCCCTTGTGGAATTACATTCTTAAAATATAAATATAGCATTAAAATTCATTAAAGTATCTTCCAATATATTTCCTGGTGTTGTATTCAGTTCAGTTCTCTACACTTTTTATATGTCTATATATTTTTTTGTAATGATGATTCATGTCATCCAAAATGATAACGCGAGACAAAATCCTTTATAAATTCTATTCACTCAAATATGAACTAATACATTTTAGAATAATATGCAATAATAAGCATTGAAATGAACTTTTGTTGTTGTTTTTATTATTTATCCAGATAATCATGACATAATGGTTATTAGTTTTTGCCTTCATAATGTCCACTACTTCTCTCTTTCCAAAAGAATCTCATTTTCTTCAGGTAACCACAATCCCACATCCAATATACACACACAGCAAGATATCTTGATGAGGTAAATCCCACTCTTCCTCGGGGAAAAGAATGATGGTCACAGGGGAAATCCCATTCCCCTTCCCTGTGATTGGTTCAGGAGTGGACATGTGACCCAATTTTGCTATATGAGGCATTTACTCATTGAGCCCTCAAATTGTTCTTCCACATTGAAGTGAAACTATTGACAACGATATGTGTCAGAATTTAAAAAGAAAAATCAGTACATAAATGGGAAAATAAAATTGTACATGAATCTTGTCCCTGAAAATATATTGGGTTGTCGGAAAAGTCATGATGTATTTTTTCTATGTTTTTCACTGCAAAAATGCATCATGACTTTTCCGACACCCCAATAGCAGGACACATTTATAAAAATCTTTCTCTAACAAGCCTTTTGTTATTTTATTTTCTCATCTATTATTTAGTTAAATTAAAAAAATTGCAGCTAGTGTGAGAAGGTCATGATTGCTCAGTGGAACTGCTTTCTTACAGTGATTTAAAATTGATTGATGTTTTATTTGATAGTTCTTTTTTAACTGATGTTACTCACACTTTCCAAATAGTTCCCAGGAGACGTATGACTCAAACCCTGGCCTCTCTTAAGTTTCAGGCTTACATCCTCAAGTGTTTCTCTGGGTGTAAAAGGCTTGTCTTGCTTATACAACAAATCTAAAATGTCTCCAACTGAGTGTATTATCTTCTTTCCCTCAATGTCCTACTGCCTTTGTTTGCCACCATGGTTTTTATAAAGCACCGCTATCCTCCAGGTTTATCAACCAGAAACAACTCCCTCGATTTCCTCGTTTTCATTTATTCTTGAAAACAAACTGGCTGTTATTACCTATTCCTTCTAAATCTAAATCGACTCTCTAATTAATTTACCTATTTCTCTTCTGTATCCAGTGCCTTATTCAGGAACTTATCTACTCATCTCTGGATTTCACAGTAGTGATCCAACCAGTCGCTCTCCCGCCTCTCTTTTTCATGCTACCATCAGTTATTTTGTTACCAGGAATGTGTGTGTGTGTGTGTGTGTGTGTGTGTGTGTGTGTGTACATACCAAAAGCTTGTCAGAATCTCAAGGTCATCCATAATCTGACCCTTACAATGTTTTCCAGACTTGACCCATTTTATTCTCCTTTATGAACCTTATATTATCATCAACCCAGAACATTCATTTCTAGAATATGCATTTTTTTCCTATTCCTTTGTTCATAGCATTTTGTGAGATGTCATTGTCATAGGTCTCTACCTGTAGAAATACTATCTATTTCCAAAACCCCAGCCAGGACTTTAACTCTACTTAGATTTTATTTTTTTTTAGATTTCTAAGGACAATCATTCTTTTGTTCCTTGGCATTACCATAAAGGAAGTTATCTGGGCTCAATCAGGCACTTATCTGCTTTCTCTGCACCTCATAAATATGAGTCTTTAATACATTGTTATTAGGTAAAAAGCCAGCTTGTTTCTAGAAATACAATGTTCACGATCCAGATAATAATACTTTCTCTGTATACTACATTATTGTAATATCATAGTAATTTTAATCCCACTTTGACAGTACACTTTATTCAGGTTAATAATAAATCAAGAAGGGCCTAGAAACTAAAAGACAAAAACGTTAAAAGGGTAGAAAACACAAGGAAAAGACAAATTTTTGTTTAAAGATTTTATTGGGGAATGGGGGAAGGGGAACAGCCAAGTTGTTGTCCTTCAGTCTTAGTTGTGGAAGGCACAGCTAGCTCAGCTCCAAGTCCAGTTGCCATCTGACTGCCCATCGGCAGCTCAGCGGCAGCTCAGCTCGGGTGCAGCTCACTGGCCCACGTGGGAATCAAACCAGCGACCCTGTTGCTCAGAGCTTGCGCTCTTAACCAACTGACCCACTCAGCCGGCCCAGAAAAGACAATTTTAAACTAGGGATTCAACAGGATCGAAATTGGACTCCTTTCGTCTGTAAATTGACTGGACGACTAGAAAATATTTTCCACAAAACCTGTGCCTTCCTTTCCCACTGTCCTAGTACGGGTCTGTATCTACACAGCTGGTTGCTTTATTTAGGTTCAGCTCTTCCCATTCCCAGGACCAAGATTATCTTTGTGATAGTTGTGACCCTCTGAATATTTGGCATGACTTCTAAGAAGACGTAGAAAGAACTGACTCAAGAAACTTAAATGTTTATTGATCTCAGGTGGTGTCTCAGATATGTCATACCATAAGACTTATTATATAGTTCCTCATCGGTGCATTTCTCTTCCCCTCCGCTACCCCAATAAGAAAGAAATCTCTATGAACAGAAGGGCTTTATCTAGCTATTGACTACAGTATTTCCAGCACCTAGGACAGTGTCAGTTTCATGGCAAATCCCATGACTAAGTATTAGTTAAATGGACTCAATTAATGAATTCCAGTATACCAGTCCAAGCATGATCCAGAGAAAGTAATTTTTATAGATACCTTATAAATCCTTTTTGCTTACTACTGACCCAAACTTATATTCCCCTCACATCATCTCCCTTATAGTTAGATGTGGCTATATTATTGAATTCTGGCCAATGATAAGTCATATTTGCCATTTGGGGGACACAATACATAAAGGAAAGAAGACCTTCTAAACCTCCTCCATGCTTACTTTCCCTCCTGCTGGTCAGAGCAGACACGATCAGATGTTCTTAGCCCTTCGGGGCTTGTGGACAGAATTCAGGGGGCTCTTAAATTAGGATGGGAAAAAAATTACATCTTTTAACTAGCCTCTAACTGAAAATTAGCATTTCTTTCACTTTTAATGGCAATCAAAAAAATCCCAAAAGTATTAGTAATATGTGACTTGGTTGCCATTTGAAATCACAGATACTTCATATCACATTTCTGCTGCTACAGATATCTCAAAATATTGTTTACCCTTATCACTGCTTCAGAATTATGGTGGTTATTAGAACTGTGATGCTAGATTTAGTTATTTAATGTTATTAAGAAAACATATATTTGCTGTGTTGTAAACTCATTTTGTACACATTTTGATAAATATTTGTCAAAGTAATTGCTATCCTTTATAATTTTACATGTTTTATATCTTGAAAAATATTATACTTACGAAAAGGGTCTGTAGGCTTTATCAGAGTGACAGATGGATCACGGCAAAAATGCAAAAAAAATGAAATGAAGGGCCCTGCCTCTGAACTGGCAGAGTCATGAAATGCAAAGATCCTGAGTCCCTGAACTACTGAAAAAGAGCTGCCAGCTGAGAAGTAGCCTTTTCCGTGAACTATTAAGGGTATGAAAAATAATGTTGTATTGTTTGGGGGATGTATTTGGTAACACAGAGTATCCTATCAAAACTAATACTACAATATTTTTTTCAACCCTTAAGTTTCTATGAAATAAAACACTATAACAAAAATCAGGAAATAACAAATATGCCCTGAAGAATTATGTGGAATAAGCAGGAAAAAAAAAAAAAAAAGGAAAATACGTATTTTAGCTCTTCAATGCTATTTGACTTGGGCCTGATTTACGACGATTCCGTTTGTATAATAAGCTTATCTATAATTAATGACAGTTTCCTTAATATTAGATCTCTGAAAACTTTGGTTGTTAATTCTCATTTATAGTTAAAATGAACGATTTTGTTTGTTTGTTGTTTTTGTTATAAGAGAGAAAGAAGGGTACTCTTCACTTCATGATTGCCACTTCGTGACATGTATCCAAATTTCAGTTTTAGTACTTTTTGCTGATATTTAAACTGCAAAAACAATGGGATAATGTTCATAGTATCAAAATTGTGTGTCCTTTCCTATTCTCTTCTTCTGCACTGCTAAGCCAGCTAAATAATTTTTAGTTCTCATTTTGTATTGAATGTTTTAAGTTGGCCACGGTTTAAAAAAAAAAACAAAAAACCCAGATGTGACTCGTTTTGGACAAGACTTAAACATATAAATTTCACGTGAGTTTAGGGGCCACTAAAGTCATGGAAGAAGCATCTTATGACTTATAAACACAATCCATTCTGGGCGAGTGACCAGTTAAAGTGAAAAGGGCAAGAGAAGTATTTGAGAGCACTTAAGGTGAACTATTCTTGACCAAATTGTAAACTAAATTCACAGTTATTTCACATTGTTATAAAATTGCTTTTGAAATTTAAAACAGCAAAATTTGATTTGTTATTATATTCTCTCTTTCTGCAGCCTCCTTCGCAGGCATCACCCTGTGTGTTTGCACAAAGTCCAAAAATCAGTCGCATTCCAGGCATTTCTTTTGGCTTTGTGTATTGTTCTCTCTCCACCCATCTGCCAACCCGGCTTTCCCCTACATGATTCAGACTTTTACAATTTAAAAACTATAAGGCTTTTTAGAATCTTAACAATTAGTAACCATTAGTAATTTTAGTACCAAAACAGGTTTCATTGTGTAGGAGTATGTGAAACTATTTGAAAATAAATGTAATGAATCTATGTATGTCTATATGCTCTTTTTTAAAAGAATACTTTTATAACTGAGTGATCTACTTAGAAAAATAATTATTGTTATAAAATCCCTCAAATTGTATATTCAGAAAAAATTAATTGACTTCAAAAATAGTGGAGATATACATTTTTAGATTTTTAGTTGGGAATTATTTTTTTATTTCTTGGCTGCATTGGGACAAGCTTAGTGTATTAATTAGAAAGTTTTTATTGTGAGAGAAATTACTTATAAATGGATTATATGCTCAGTTTGACAGTAAAGTCATATATAGATATAAATATTTCAGACATTAAATCTATCAATTTGTTAATATTTCTAAATCCAACTGTGCACTTAACGCATATTAGTGCAAAGGTGTGACCCATGATATTGGGAATTTTGTCATAGCAATCATCTGTATTGTGGAGAGCTATTTCCTCAGGATTAAAATACGTATATTCCAGTCAGTTACAATGTGGATGACATTTATTTTTGTGGAAGTTTTTCTTGATCTAACTGAGTTTTTCCAGACACAGAACAAGATATGTGTGTGACATGGTTGAAGAGGAGTTAACTACCACCAGCCCACTATGACTCATAAACCAACTTACCTTTAATGATCCTGCTGCATGGGCCCTAAGAGTGAGGCTTTGTTGTAATTGCTGAAATGGTCATTCCTTTGTGTCATTAAAGCACAAATAAAGACCGGGCATGCCAAATAAATGAGAAATAGAACATAGTAGGTTTGTTTCTAAGATTAAAATCTCATCTAATTAGTATGAAGAAAAATTAGAACTGAAATACTGAAGAATTTCTTACTATTTTTAGAGCTAGAAGAATACTGTTAACTTCTTATTTAAAATTTTTTGGCCACAATAGTTGTTACATATTTCGAAAACCTTCTTTTTAAAGAATCTGGTTAGTCCACAGATTCACATGAATGCTGAGTACATTCTGAGAAAAAATGAAAAAGTGTTCGTTATAATATGAAAACTTCTGAAGCAGGGTTTGCCCTTGCCCACTCATGCTCTGCATCTAATTCATTGCCAGAAACAATAGCAAACACTGAACAAATTTACAGTTCATTATGCCAGTATGGCACCAAAAGGCATGGATTTAAATGTGAATGAAGGGTAAGGACAATTTACTCCTAAGGTATTGTATTTAGGTCCAGTCTACCATGTTAAAAATATTGGTTCTAAAATAGTTAAATGATTTACATAAAGAAATATATAAACAAAATAAAATTTATCTTACATAAAGCTACTGTATGATGTGAAAATAGCTGGGAAACTTGTTCTGTGGATTTGGTGACAATCATTCAAGTTGTTAATTATCATGGATTTTTTTACATTTTCCTTGTAGTTTTGCCAGTGTAACTTGTTTATTACAAAAATTATCTTCCATTAGGATCTCTGGACCTTAGATATTATTGTATCTCAGATTAATATTGCTCAGTGGTTTGATAGACACTTGCCTTGTCTATTGCTTGCCATTCTTTTATTTTCAATATTTTTATTGCGTGTGTCTTTCTGTTTCTTTGCTTTCATCTGTTGATATACACAATAGCTATATATCTTATTTGCATTCTTCCTATTTCCCTTTTGAGTACAGTTTTGAGTACAATACAGTTTTATATCAAAATCTGAAGTTCACCATTAACTACAACGGCTCCCCAAATAAGGCAAGAATTTTGTCATGCTTTCATTTACCTCCTATTTCACTTCATCCTTGCCAACACCTATGTTCAGGCCATCTAGTTTTTTTATTTTCATTTTAGTTAGTTACCTCGTCAGTGTTATACATCAACATTTAGGTACTAAATATCAGTTGTACTTGTTTCTTTGCTTACCATTTTCCTTTGTATTCCAAGTCATCTTCTTTATTGAATACTTTTGATTATTTTGTTTTGCTCTAGAAATGTTTTCAGAGAGGCTTATTGTGATTTTCTTCCTCACATTCTTTTCTTCTTTGATTCCAAACTTGGAATGTCCAGGAGCCATTCCTCTATCTAATTATAACCAACATTCTTATGACTTAAAAATTATTTTTTCTGGCCAAACCCAATGTCAAAACCCATGAGTGTGCCTTAATATCAGCTGAATAGGCTCAAATGCATATCATAATTTTCGCAGAAGAATCTTCCTAAAAGCAAGTTGACTTTGTGAGTTAGAAGGAAGAACATTGGGCTAACAAGACAGAAAACCTCATTCTGGAGCACAGAACTAGTTAGTTCTGTGATGTTGAGAAAATTTCTAGAATTTGTCAATATAAATGTTTTTCCCCTGAAAAATGAGTAATTTCCAACTTAATATTATCTAATGTTCTTTATAAATCAAAATTATAATTTATTATATTTGGGCAAGATGCTACATTGCATTAAAATACTTGGATGTCTATGAAGGGTCCTGTTCTAGTTTAATGTTGCTTAAATTCTGAAGAGCACAATAATAAAGGATAAAGAAGATATTGTGGTACTTAATATATTTACATAACATGGATATGTGATAAGTGGTCCAAAAATTTATGGATAATATTTGTTCTAAACAAGTTTTTATTATTGATAAATATATCAGGAGTGTCAACTGAAGAATATATTAAATATCTATTATTTTATGTGTATTAAAACATCAGGCTTTTATTAAAAATAGAGCAAAAATAAATCCTAAATATTTAATAAGTGTAAGTAGAAATAATTGCATTGCAAATCTTTCACTGTTAAGCTAAATTTGCAATACTTACTTTTTTTCTCTTCAAAATGGCAAAATGAATTGTGCTCCATGGAAAAAAGAAAAAGAGAGAAACAACAGACAGAAAGGAGCTTTATTTACCAGAGAATACTTGTTGATCTGCAGATAGTGCTCAAGTAAAATCACTCATCATCAGGATTAGTTCTAATGGCATCTGCAGAAACCAAAGGAAAGGCGGATGTGACAGCTCTTCTGAAAACATCCGTCAGTGTCATCTGATTCCTCTTATTATGTCTTTCCTTTTCAAATATATCCTTCAGTCTGTACATCTGGATGATCTCCTGTTCTGTAGTAAATTTTATTTTTGTTTCACAAAATCTATGCAATTTTTACAACACTCTCAATTGTCATTAAAATAGACAGCACCCTGTCTGAGTTACTCAGATTGGGTCCCTGAGTGAACACTTAACATTCATTTTTACCCCTTTTAGTAATGAATAATGCCACTACCACAAACCTTTCAGTTTATTTCAAATAGTTAGTGCATCGTATAGCTCACAAATCAAAATGATATTAAAATATGTCTTATTCCTACCCCTCTCCATACCCACTTTGTTCCTCACCTATTCTTCTGGCTCCCTGTAGAAAACATTTCAGTTCTGAATATTTATGATTAATTATTCAATTATAATATGCTTTGGCTATTTTAAAAAGATGTTTATTAAAAATATAGCTAATACACAATATTATATTAGTTTTAGGGGTACACCATAGTTATTCAACATTTATATACCTAAAGAAG
This sequence comes from Hipposideros armiger, assembly GCF_001890085.2. NCBI lineage: Eukaryota > Metazoa > Chordata > Mammalia > Chiroptera > Hipposideridae > Hipposideros > Hipposideros armiger. The sequence continues at coordinate 719,238 of NW_017731650.1, read as the reverse complement.
TGATCACCATGATAAGTTCAGCAACAATCTGACACTATATTATGCTATCACAATATTATTGGCTATATTACCTATGCCATATATTACATCCCATGACTTATTTGTTTTATATCTGGAAATTTGGACCTTGTATTCCCCTTTACCTTTTCCCCCCCTTTTAAAATTTTTCAATTACAGTTGACATTCAATGTTATGTTATATTAATTTCAGGTGTACAGCATAATGATTAGACATTTATGTAATTTAAGAAGTGATTCCCCAGACTAGTCGAGTACTCCCCTGGCACTATACATAGTTATTACCATATTATTGACTATATTCCCTATGCTTCACTTTACTTCCCCATGACTATTTTGTAACTACCAATTTGTACTCCTTAATGCTGTCACCTTTTTAACCCTGTCCCCTAACCCCCTTCCCATTTATCATGCTGATAAATCTAATACCCACCGGACGCCATCATAATTATTACAATATTATTGACTATATTCCTTATGCTACATACTACATTCCTGTGACTACTCTGTAGCAACTAATTTGTGCTTCTTAATCCTTTTCCCTTTTCCACTCACCCCCTAACTCCCCTCCCACCTGGCAACCATCAAAATGTTTTCTGTATGTGAGTTTCTTCCTGTTTTGTTTGTTTATCTTGTTCTTTAGATTCTACATGTAAACAAAATCACGTTGCATCTGTCTTTCTCTGTCTGGCACTTCCCTCAGCACAATACCCTCCAGGTGCACCCATGCTGTGTGCTTTGGCTATTTTTAATAGATGATAATTTAAAAAATATTTTTAAAAACCCAATATTTGGGTACTTCTAATCTTTTGAATCATGAAAATGAACTTCTACTGTCACTTATTTGTGGGCTAAAATAAAATAAAATAACTGGTCTTGATGCTCACATGTTATAGAGAAGTATCAATCATAAGGTTGGCTTTATTTATAATCTACAGCTTAAATAGAAATTTACCAATGGAAGCTAAATGTAACAGCATAAAACCTTTGTCACAATTGGCCAGACTCTTTTAAAGGAAAATGGCAAATGTTTGAGTCCATTTACACTAATTTGCTTGCATTGGGTTAAGAAGAATAAAGATAAAAGAATATGTGTTGGTAAGAATAAACTGTAAGAATACTTAACTAGCTCAGAAGTACTTGTTATGTAGAAGAAATGTCTCAGAGGGAAGAAATACAGTGACCACAAGTATGGGAGCTTATAAAAAGCTAGTATAAAGGAGAAGGCACAATGTCACTAAATCAAGTCATAAGGTCTGACCACTAAGATGTACTGCTTGCTATAACTTAGAACTACAGGGAGAAAATGGTTCAAGATGAACAACCTGTTCTCCTTAGACTACGTGAAGCAACACAACACCAGAACAATTTCAAAATGAAGCCATAATACAGATAGTCTAAGTTCTGTCTCATCTAAATTACACAGAATCGATTACCACAAGTGCTTTAAAATAAATACACTTACTTAACTTGAGTCTTTGGAAGCAAGTAAATTCAGAGTGAACATGTACGTTCTTCAATTTAATTTTCAACCTTTTCTTTGTATTTCCATGTGGCTAATCACACAAACTTTCCTCTTAAACCAGAGCATAATTTTCTTCAAGGTCTGTAATAGCAGATTTCCAACTAGCAGGGACAGAATCAACTCTGTTATGTTGACAACCTTAATTGAATATGTTCAACAAGATTAAAATATTAAAAATATAATTCCTTTCACCTTGAAGGGATGTTTTAAATTTCATTATATAAACCAAAGGAGGGAAAACAGTCTCATCATACATTAGGAATTCTTTCCTCACTGCTCATCATGTCATATGATATATTATTTAGGATTTAAAATTTTTTTCTTTTAATCAAAGTTCACAGCTAAATAGACTATGTGAAAGATGATAAGATTTGTCTCCTTGCCATGTGATTTAGTTTAGCATATACATTTAAATTAAAAAAACCCACAAAAAACAGAAGAGGTTTATTTTATACTACATCATCATGGAATGCAAAGAGTAGACATGAAATGAAGGAGAAAATATCTCCTCCCTTTATGCCCTCATAAGGCTGGGGTCCAACACTCTGTAGAGTGCTTTGTACTTCTCCACAGGGTCACGATCCTAATTTCATTTTGATGTGCTTCTTTTCAAAGCAGGAGATAAGATTATCCTTTTTCATTGTTTATTTTTAATGTTTTTAAAATTCTATCAACCAATGTACACATTTTTAAAAAATATTAAAAATATATTTTAATGCTTATAATAACATCTAGCAATCCTGTCCTTACTTTCTAATCTTAATTCTCAAAGGCAATTGCCTTCAACAATATAGTTGGTAAAGAAAGTTGATGAATTCTCTTTAGATTATATGGAATTTGTCTAAGTGGAAGTACCCAGAAAATAGTTGGATATCCAGATTTGAAATTTAGGAGAAACTTTGGATACACGTACTGCTTTGGGAATTCTCAATTTATAGGTGGTATTTGAAGCTATGAAAATAATATATATCTCAGAGGTTGCTTTTTCAAATATGTGCAGGAGAGCCCTTTGCAAAATATGATATAAATGCAGAGTATTCTTAGAGAATGAAGTGTGGCACTAGGAAGCTTAGTAGTGTGAAAATTAATAAACAGAAACTTCCTTTAAAATGGAGTTGAGAGTCTAGAAATGAGGTCTCAGTCACATGGCACCCAATGGCACACTACTGACCCCAACAGGAAGAGAGGAACCTTGCATCTCAATAGAAAGTGATACTGCCTTGCTACCTCAGCAGGAGGAAGAAAAGGTTTTTCTTTGTCCAGCAATAGCTCAGCCAATGGGAGACTGCGATAACTCAGCCAATAAAAAGTCACTACACTTTGAACTTTCAGTTTCTTTCAATGAACTCTTTGTTTACAATAGCTCCTCCCAAGTTCATAAAAGAGCACTCCTATTTTTATTTCTTTGGACATGGACTGTTTCTTTGGTGCATGGTTTCTAATTAAACTGCATGACCCTAAGTGCAAGTCTGTTGTTCCTGAAAAAACCATTTTGCTGGAAAAAAATATCTATTTGTTTAAGGTCAACAGTAGTAATCAACCTTGGCAGGCTGTTGTACATCTTGAATGCATGGAGTTAGAGACAACAAGAACTGAGAGACACCATATTGGGAAAACAACATAGCTCAAAAAAGAGCAGCAAGAAAGGAATGGAAGAGAAAAAACTGGACTCCAATCTTAGGTTTTCTTAAGGCCAAACCTAGAATCCCTGTTCTGCCACAATTCAGAAGTTGGAAAGAGGAATTTTCAGGTAATGATTACTTACAAAGCTTTGTGAAATACTCCACAGAATTTTCCGTGAGGTACATAGCTAAAATAGAATATTTTTACATGAAGACTTGGACAATGAGTAAAATTTGTCTCTGCTTCTTTCACCCCTAAGTGTCTTTTATTGTTATGTTATGGCTTCCCAGAATTCTCTGCTTTAATTCTCTACTCAGATTTACCCCTGAGGATCATGTTCCATCCCTCTGGAAGTTTTATCCTTTGCTTTCATCAAAACTCACCTGAAATTCTACTACTATGCATGAAAGGTTAACTGCTATGGGAATTATCTTTCTGCCAAAAACATTTGTAAAATTGAACAAAATATAAAACAGAACCAATTTCACATGTTGGAAAATAGCATACCACTATAATCTCTGAAATTAGGAAAATGAGTGAGGTAAATCCTAAAATTTCCCCTATTTACACTCAGGAGTTGGGGTGGGGGGTCAGTTTTCAGATCACAGTGCATCAAGAGGGAATTCAAACAGGGCCTACCAATCTAGCTGAGTTGAAGACATAAATTAGAGTTAAGGAAGGAAGTTGGCTAAAGTTTGTGAGGCAGAATATTAAAAAAGAAAGGGTTATACACATACGCACATAGTTTTGGAAGTCTGCAAAAGTCTGAGTCTTAAATCGAATAGAAATCTTGTATGCACGAAGTACAATTTTATGAAATACCAACTAGAAAAACACTAACTAAAACATAATGGGTTGGAAATTCTCTGGAGCTCCCTAAGCCTGGGAACAATTTGTGTGTTCCACCAGCCAAAGTTGATAAATTGTATGATGTATGCAGCATTGGATAGAGTGCTCAGAAGAGCTATACCTATTCAGTGGCCCTAGAGTAAAGGTTGCTTCAAAACAAAACAAAGCAAAACAAAAAGTGAAAATGCATAGCTTTGAAAGCATCAAAATTATTCTATGTAACTCCATGCCAGAAAAAAGTTCAAAACTATTTAAAGAAAAATACCACCATTCAAAACCACACAACTTAAAATTTTTCACATCTAGACTAAAAAATAGTGAGCATGCAAAAGAGCAGAACTACATGATTCATAGAGAGTAGAAAATAAATCAATAGAAACAGACCCAGATATGACAGAAATGATGGGATGATCAGAAAAAAATACCTTAAATATCTAATATAAACTTTATAAATAGATTTAAGGATGTACACCTAATGAGATCAGAAATGGAATATGGAAAAATGAAACCTTTACAACTTCTAGAGATTAATAACACAATATCTATATGAAAAATAATTGGATGAAATTAACTGCAGATTAGCAGTTGCAAAAGAAAGCATCAGTGGACTTGAAGGCATACAAATAGACACTATCCAAAATAAAGCACAAAGACAGAAAAGAATGAAAACAGTTTGGTTCATCAGGGACCTGTGAGGTAATATCAAGTTTTCTAATACAAATGAAATTGGAGCCAAGGGGATATTTGAAGAAAGAATGATCAAAATGTTTCAAATTTTAAAAGTTTTCACATTCTAAAAGAGCATCTAAGCTGAATATAAACAAACAAAACCACACCACAACCCATTATAATCAGATTACTGAAAACCAGTGATTAAAAATAAAGAGAAGTAAGAGAAAAGGCTCACACATAAAGAATCCCATACAAAGAGATTACTTTTTAAGGTGAGGGAATGGTTCTGTATCTTGACTGTAGTGATGATTATACAATTATGCATTTTTCAAATCTCATCAAACTATAAAGTGAGTGAAATAATCTTATGGAAATTATTCTTCCATAAAACTGATTATTTAAAAATATTTACTTGATCCGTGTCCTTTTTTTATCTACTTGACAAATTATTATTATATTATGGACTAATAAAAGATAAATAAACTTTTTTTCTGGGGTACTTTTATTTCAAAACAAAATTTTGGAGTGAAGTTTTTAACCTCAAAAACAGAAGTCTTAACTATGGTCATGTTAAGTGCTATGGTGAAATATTTGGGAGCAGGATAAATTTTCTAGCACTTATCGAATCTTACCATAGGACTACCCAAATAGATCCAGTCCTGGAAAAACAAACTGGCCTAAATTTAAAATGTCATTTCAGGCAACCATTGGGAGAAAAACCTCAAAGTATTAGTTACGGCAATTCAGCCACTTCTCAATAACTTACTCTAGTGAAGAAGTACAGCAGCACTGACATTCCACAATAGCCTCAAGTCATGAGAAAATTTCTATTTGGCTTCATAATACATCAAGTGATTTCTAGCAAAACTTTTCCAAAAATTCAATTTTGTAATATAGTTATATCAAGCATGGAACAACTAAACTTCACAGAAGATGAGATGTTACAACAACAAACATTTTAAAAATCCTCCATTGATAAGGTTCTGTGAAGAACACTGGGAGTAAAAAGACATATCACCTTAATTTTAGTGATTAGGTCAATATCTGTCACATGTTATTTACTCCATATCATCTGTGGAATGAATATAATAAAAACAATATGTCTCGTCTTCCACAGAGTCACACAGCTATATTGGCTTGGAGTATAGCAAAGATGAGACATTTCCTTGGACAATTCCTATTTTTCCTTAAAAATGCACATTCCTCTACTTGGAAAGTTCTGTTTCCCTTTTATCCTCATGCAAGTCAACTCGGTATGAAACATTTAGGTTACAAAATCTACAAAGTGGAAATTTTGCATCTCAATACTCAAGAACTGCCTACACAGCAAAATAAATTCTGATTAAATAATCTCAAGGTACAATTATCATCACATCTGATCTAGAGTTCTATTTAAAAGGGAATTGATTCTGTTGAAGATTCTGACAAATTCTACTTGTATTTTATAAGTCTAGGATTAATTTGCAAATAGTACCAACTTAATTGGAAGGACATGGCTTACTAAATTGAAATATAAACCCATAACAATCTTCAGAGATGGATGCTTTTTAGATTGTAGGTGAAGTAAATGTAAGGTAAAAGTTGGCACTTGTTTCTTTCAACAGGCCGCATTTTCAAGAACACATATTGAGAACCGTATGATTTCACTCATATGTGGCATATAAAACTGAAAGCAACAGATGAACAGACAAACAAGCAAAAACTCATAGACACAGACAACAGTTTAGAAGTAACCAGAGGGTAAGGAGGAGAGGAAGTGATAGAAGAGGGAAAAAGGAGTTAAATTTATGGTGACGGAAGGAGTTTAAACTTTGGGTAATGAACACATAATGCAATATATGGATGTTGTATTATAGAGTTGTACATTTGAAACCCATATAATTTTACTAACCAATGTCACCCCAATAAATGTAATAAAAATAAATTAAAAATATTACTTAAAAAAAGGAAACATATGAAAGAGGAAGTAAATTGATATTCTTGGGAAGCAACAAAGAAGAAAAACTTCTCACAATAAACTAAGTGAAAGTAATGCCCCAGAGAAAGAATCCAGGCAGATTATCAGTCATTTGGTTGTAATATGTTTCTACTAAATCAGCAATCTAAGTGCAGGGGTGAGAGCCTAAATCTCAACAATACTTATTAGTAACTCAAATCACAAAGTTAGAATTCCTGTGACAAAATCTTGATAATGGCCTTTGAGTTTAACATTCTGTGTCTCCTAATATACTTGGGGACTTAAAGTAATGACTTTTGACCCAAATAATTTGTTTCTAAGATGAAAGTGATTGGATGGCACGGACTGGACAAATATTACTAAAGAATTTCAATTACATTCTCTAGTTTAAAAAGCATTATAAATCGAGTTTTATTCTACTTACGACATATAGGTAGCAGTTAATTATTTAGATAGGTTTTCAGAGTAAATATGCTGGTATAATGAAAGAGCTGTTTTTTGTTTGTTTGTTTGTTTTTTATGTCTGTTCTTACTTGTGTATTCAAATGGCCTGGCCATGCCTTTTGATAATTTTAGTTGGATTTCATTTGGACAAAGTAAACATTTATAATTTAACTCATGGATGCCATAAACCTCACTGTACTGCATACCCATATCATATATTCATGGACATAATACATTCTCATGATATGCTTGCTTTATACACTTGTTGCTACAAGACACATTCATGAGAATGAAACAAAATTATTGACCCAGTGGGTATATATAATATTTTTTGGTTTTCTAAACTATGTATTCAAGTTCAAAACCTGTCTCAGGTCAAACGGTGGTCTAAGTTTCCCTGATACCCACTTTCCTAATCCTTTGCCATTATTTTTCCTCCCTATCATGGTCAATAAGAAAAATTCAAGCTAAAAAAGGGCAATGCATAATCTTTTTTAATACTTGTAAAGGAAACAGTTAGTGCCCTAGTTTAAAATATGACTCTTCTACCCATCATTTGTTCCTCTTCTCTTTTTAATCTCTCCTCTCCTCTCCTCTCCTCTCCTCTCCTTTCCTCTCTCTCTCTCCCTCCCTCCCTCCCCTCAGGGCTCTTTTTATTAATTCTTCACATTCTTTTTAAAATTTGTCTCATCCACAATGGGAGCATTTTTAATTTTAGCACACAAATTGAATTTTCTCATGTTAATATTTCCTTAGCAACCACTTTTTTTAAAATTTCTGTTTCATTAAGTAAACTCTAACACATTTGTGTTGGAACTGCTTAGGACTCAGGTCACCTGGAAGGTGAAGAGATTAATAATATGTGAGCTGAGGTCCGAGGGTACCAGTGATACAAATGCTGGCTAAGATTCTTAAGTTTCTCCTCAGCATTGATGGCCTGGTTCCCTGCTTCACACATGTGAATTTGAACTCTTTGGGTCATACTCATCTCTCCTGCAGCTGAGCTACTGAACTGTTACCTGCAACCACCTGCTGAATCATACACTGTTTCTTAGTCCTCTTTACCCTGTGCCTCAGTTGTGACCCCCTCTTTCAGACCTGGAGGTAATTTCCTGACTTGTTAGGTTTGGTTTATATTCTTCTGCATAGCTGACTGTGAGGATGATTACCTCCCCATTAGGAATCATTAAGAATTTTGAGTTCCCATTGCTGTAAGAGGTGTTACCATATCTTAGAGGGAATGGTGATGAGGTGAAAAATTCTTTATAATTAAAAGAAGTTTGTTCCTAAACAGTGTATCTAATGTTATGTTCAGATAGCAGTGATTATCCGGGAAATACGAGGTCTGACAATTAAGTTCACAAATTCATCCTATAAAAAGTGCTACATACCTCATTGCTGAATATCACTATGATCACCTTCAAAGTATTCCCCTTGGGAAGCTGTGTGCTGACACCAGCATCTAGTCCACCCTTGAAAACAATTTTGGAATTCTTTTTCTGGAATGCCCGTCAGAGCTGTCGTCGTATTATCCTTGATGTCCTGAATGTCATCAAAATGTCTTCCTTTCAATATTTCCTTTATCTTTGGGTAAAAAAAAAAAGTCATTGGGGGCCAGATCAGGTGAGTAGGGAGGGTGCTCCAATACAGTTATTTGTTTACTGGCTAAAAACTCCCTCAGAGCCAATGCGATATGAGCTGGTGCATTGTCGTGATGTAAGAGCCATGAATTGTTGGCAAAAAGTTCAAGTCATCTAACTTTTTCACGCAGCCTTTTCAGCACTTCCAAATAGTAAACTTGGTTAAGTGTTTGTCCAGTTGGTACAAATTCAAAATGAATAATCCCTCTGATATCAAAAAAGGTTAGCAACGTCGTTTTGACTCTTGATTTGGACTGATGGAAACTTTTTGTTTGTGGAGAACTGGCTGACTTCCACTGTGCACTTTGATGCTTTATTTCAGGGTCATATTGGTGCACCCATGTTTCATCACCAGTGTTAACATGGCCCAAAACATTGTCTTGTTTCTCCAAAAGGTCTTGGCAAACTTTGACTCTCCTTTGCTTTTGTTCATCAGTGAGCTGCCTTGGGACCATTTTTGCACACACCTTTCTCATGCTAAGATTTTCAGTTAACATTTTCCTAACTGTTTCTCTATCGATATTTACTTGGTCTGCTATGTTTCTCACAGTCAGCCGATGATTTTGACACACAATTTGACAAATTTTTGCAATGTTTTCATCAGTTCTGCATGTTACTGGCTGCCCTGACCTCTCTTCATCAGTGATTTGTTCTCTCTCCTCAAAAAAATGTTTAATCCATTGTACTGCCACTTTCTTTATGGCATTATCCCCATAAACTTGGACTAACATGTCCGTGATTTCATTTCCACTCTTTCCAAGTTTAACAAGAAATTTAATGTTTTTTCATTGCTCTAAATCAAGCTCAGACAATCTCATGACGGCACACAAAAACACACAACAACAATAATGAACGCCAGTTAGCAGGACACATCCACACGAACACAGTTGTGAGACGCTGATATACCAAGGTTATGAAACCTTACTGAGCTGTTTGTACAGTGCTGCCAATGTAAGTGCACGGTGGCAAGTTCTTGAACTTAATTGTCAGCTCTCATATGTTGAGTAATGACAACCACCTATTGAACTTACCTATACATCCTGCTTCCTAAAGTACTTAATGGCAGTTGGAATCATTCATTTATTTATTCATCAGATATTTATGTGCTGGGCAGTATTGCACTGGAGATACAGTAGTAAACAAAAAAAATATAGCAATTCCTGCCTCAGGGAGTTTACATTCTACTGTACTTGTATATTTATATAGTTTTATAAATATTGCATAAATCAATAACATATGAGTGCAAAAAAAGTGAGTTGTCTATTAAAAGCTTGAAAACTCTAAATGAATGGGAGTGGGTTGTATAAAATAGAATTCCACATTCCTCTTGTGGTGCAATTGTCTTTGAAATGAGACAAATGCCCAAATTTGGAGAGGGAATTCTTGGATGATTCATTCTGGGTGTGATTTATGCAAGGAAGCTGACTTGGGACTTCGTTTAGAATACCTATATTGAAAGACATGGCCTTGGCCTTGCTTCAAAACTTTGATGAATGAATATGTATGTGTAAGCTTAAGTTAAAATAAAAAAAATTATTATATATATATATAAAGAGAACATAAGATGTTCTACTTTAAGTATTTTTTAGAATGGCTATTGATCTTGATTGCATCAGATGAGAGTGTTTCTGCTGGGTTAATAATAGTTAATATTGACTTCATATCCACCATGTACCATGTACTGGGATTGGCATTTTACATGCATATTTCCTGTCACAGAATCTTATTAATCTCTTCATTTTTTTAATGTGAAGAATCTGAATCAAGAAAAATATCAAGAAATTTGCTCAAAGTAATACAGGTATTACAGATGAAGGCAGGTAAACTTTAAAGCCACTGCTGTATATATAAGGTTACTCCTCTAAGTTAAAGGCTAAGCATTATTCCACCTGAGAAGATTTCCTCATTCTTTCCCCACTGAGTCTAAGTTAATCATGTAATTTAGTGCCATTTTTATTGTATACAAGCTTGTGACCCAACTTTAGAGTCAGATGTCCCAAGAATGGGAAAAAGGGCCAATACAATATCCTATCAGAGTAGAGCTTGTGACGCCAGTTTCATATAGTACCTTTGATGTCACAGAAGCTCGAGGACTACATGTGGCCTGCAAGAGTAGCCGCCCCAGCAGACACATTTGCCTTCATGTGGACCATACAGGGCTGGGCAATTGACCCCGGGAATAGCAGACATAATGGGATGATAATGGGAATAGCAGATACTCTTCTTCATTTTCCTGGGTAAGTCCCAGGGTTCTCATATGACCCCACAGTATTGGGGAGACTCCTGAAAAATAACTAAGTTTGACTTTTCATTCATCTTGGCAAGTAGGTGCTGAGATGGGTTAAATGTTAGATAGAAAAAAATAAATGTGCTATCCTAGTTTCTTGGAGTAATTCCTACCTGAAATAAGCATTTAAATGTGCATAAACATATATATTTGAATACGTGTGTGTGAGGTTTTGTGTATGTTTTCATCTGCAAGTGACAGAAATGTAATGTCAAATAACTTAAAATAAAAGAGGACTTATTTAAAAAGTAGGGGCAGTTGAGAAGATTAAAAAAGACATATGTAGGAAGATCTGCATCTTATAGAACCTGAATCTTGAATGATCTCCCTATTGCTTTTGTCACTCCCTCTTTCATCTCCTCATTTACAAGTAAGTCTCATTCTCTCAGTCTTCTGTGCAACAGGACAGCAGCAGCCCCAGGTCCTCCCTTTCCAAGTCCAAGACAGAAAGTGAAAATGGCTTCACCTTCAACTCCAGCTGAGAGCATCCGAGGTGAGGACTCCAATTGACCCTCTAGCTACGACTGGGGGGGATGTTAGTGGTAGGCTACACAGGACTGGTATTGGCTCAGATGAAGGATACTGGTTGCAAGCAATGCAGAGGTTGAGAGATTGAGACTTCCCCATGAGCTGATTAGCTTTATGAAAAAGATGAGAGTTGAGCTGCGACTTAAAGGATGAGAAGGATCCAAATAGATTATGTGGGTGAGATGGGAACACACTGGGAAAGTGTAAATGCAAGGGATTCAAGGAAGGTGATTTAATGAAAGAGGAGGCAAGGGAGGGAAGGAGCTGTCATTTACTGAGCATCTGGTATCTACTGGGTCATGGCTGGTACTTCCTATATATTTCTCACTTCATCCTCTTGGATAAGTTTGGATGCTTTTGGCTACAAGAAATCCCAATTAACTTTGGGTTACATAGAAAATGAGTTGGCTCAAATAAGTACAAAGATGGGCAGGAGTTAGAATTGGTTGATCCACTGTCTCAAAAATCTATTCATTGTTTCACAAGTATTGTGTCTTTCATTTAACTACACTGTGTCCTTGCACTGAAATGGAATGTCTACTCAACTTTTAATATGGCTTTTGTGTTCAGCTCATATACTAACTCCGCACTGACTATTTTAAGTTCAATAAAATAAAATATCCAATTCTTCAATCACATAAAACAGTGCAGTAGTGATTGGCATATAGAACGTGGTGTCACAAAACTAACTGCACAGGCAATAGAGATGAACATTTATATAGTACTAATGTCAATCTTTAAAGGCTTGGTTGAGGTAAAGAGTGGCCAGAAGTCTTCATACAGGGAATATTTATAAACATAAGATGGGGGAAAAAAGTGCCCAAACCTTCTATTTCAACAAACTTTCTTTTACAGACACCATTTTTGAGTGGTTCTTAGCAAAAGTTCTCGGGAAGGCGAATGAGTTAATGCCAACATCTGTAATAAAAGCAAGATAAATCTAATATTCTTGAGTCAAATTTTTTTAAGAAAAAAATGAATATTAGTTTTTATTAGTCAAATAAGTAGAACAGTAGCTGTATTGTGATGTCTCTAATAGAGTTTCATGATAGGTACACTGACAATCATTTAACTCTTCACTCCTTCTAGGACTGCCATGCCAGTCACGTAGAAACTTTGAAACAGTGTGGTGGTGCATTTATGTATATACATCAGAAGTATGACTGTATGTACTTTTGGATAAGTGAGTAATGTCATGCTAGTCCCTAATTTCTTTGATTTACCATGTTTTTGTCATTACTGCTAGGTATAAAAATAAATTTTCAAAGTCCCAAATATCTATAAACAATTACATGTATATCTTGATCTAAACCATATAGTTGCCTTAAAATATTTCCAGGTATGATAGTCAAAGTATTGGGTTGTTGGAAAAGTCATAGTGTATTTTCCTGTTTTTTGTTGCAAAAATGTGTCATGACATTTCCAACAACCCAATATGTACCCATGGATGTGGGATGGCTAGACTGAATAGAAGAGCATACAGTTTTCCAGAGAAGTGAGAAAAAAACAAAACAAATCAAAAGTGGGTCAAAGAAGGAAAGGGAATGCAATTACATAGAAAAGTTGAAAAATACTTTAGTTTTATATAGTTTTTATTTTACCACTGTCATATTGTAATTTATTTCATCACTCTTCAAGCCATCCTACTCTCAGAACCTGGATTTCTATTTTCTTACACTTCTAAAGGAGGAAAGCTATTACTTTGGTGCCTAATGTGTGCAACTTGCTGTGTTAAGCAATTATAAACGTTGTCCCATTTTATTGCATCTACAAACTCTTGGGTAGTTTTATTATTTCCATTTTAAATGAAGAAATTAAGGTTTTAAGAAATTACATCATTTGTCCCTTGTCAGAAAGCTGGTAAGTGAAGAAGCTCGTAAGCATGTCTGTGTAATCTCAAATAAAACTCACGCTCTAACTGCTGATACCAAATTTCCAAAATGATTGGATTGAGTCAGGCTATCTTCCTAACGTATATACTCAGGAAATATATAGTTTCATCTCTGATAGTTATTCTCTTTACGAAGCTCAGGAACAGAGAAGTTGAATTTAGGGTTAGTTGATCCAGTAGTTTAAAGATCTACTCACTGTTCAACAAGCACGGTGTTTCAATCATTTATGTTCCATATACCTCACAGCTTAGATAAGGATTCAGCTAGGGCTCCACAGCCAACCAAACACAAGGTTTAAGTGGCTGTGGAATAAAAGGAACCCTCATACCCTGTTGGTAGGAATGCAGATTGGTGCAGCCGCTATGGAAGGCAGTGTGGAGATTCCTCAAAAAATTAAAAATAGAATTACCATGTGACCCAGCAATCCCTCTCCTGGGTATCTACCCAAAAAATCTGAAAACATTTATCTGTCAAGATATATGTGCTTCTATGTTCATTGCAGCTTTATTTATGGTGGCCAAGACATGGGAACAACCAATGTGTCCTCCTTCCATAGATGATTGGATCAAGAAGTTGTGGTATATATACACAATGGAATACTATTCTGCCATAAAAAAAATGAAATGGTGCCATTTGCAACAACACGGATGGATCTTGAGATTATAATGCTAAGCAAAATAAGTCATATACAAAAAGTCAAGAACCACATGATTTCACTGATATGTGAAATATATAAAACTGGAAACAACAAAGGAACAAGACAAACAAATGAAGAAACAAAACTCATAGACACAGAGAATAGGCTAGTGGTTACCAGAGGGTAAGGGGGAGGGGGGTTGTAAACGAGGGTAAAGGGGATCAAATATATGGTGATGGAAAAAGAACTGACTTTGGTTGGTGAACACACAATATGATATATAGAAGATGTATTACAGAATTGTACACCTTAAATCTTTGTAACTTTGCTAACAATTGTCACCTTAATAAACTTTAATTAAAAAAAATCATAGCAAGAGTTTCCATTGTTATGAAAGGACAGGTTTTCTAACATGGAGAAATCCTCTCAATTCATTGAGTCCTGTACTCAACAGGGTTTAGGAAGTCATCTGGTATAGACATTTATCTCCAGAACAGTAATCTAATCTAAACCAGGGAGTGTGTGAGTAAATCACCTTAAGGAGTCAAGGACACAGGTTGTTTTGGGCTGATCATGTAGAATCCTTGTTAAATACTTTGCCACAGTTATTCTATTCTCTTGAATGGTTTTCAAACTGAGTTCACACATTTGCACTTGATGCAAATGATAGCTCCAGCAGGGAAAATGATCCTAAATAAAACATGCTTGTGTTTTAATTTTGTCTGTACAATGTTTGATCATTGAAATACGTATAAAATCAGGGGGTAAGAATATAAGAATATAATTACCTCTGTAATTTCGAAAGCCAGTAGAGGAATAATTGTTAAGAAATCTTTCTGTGGAGCGTGTGTGTGTGTGTGTGTGTGTGTGTGTGTGTTTTGTAGGAGCACTGCAGAGGGTATCTGCACCTAGATAATTATAATACCCCTTGAGGGCTAGCTGGTGATTTTGATGACACATGTAAAAATAGGAGTTTAAAAACATGAAGGATCTATTTAGTAAAACTCTTACTTTTGTTACAAATTTCAACATATTAATTTTCACAGCCCTTCTCACCAAAAAGTAAGAAAACTTATTCCAAATTTAATTTGTTCCATATTTTGGAATTGTATCTTTTACACTGTACTGAATTGGCAGTTCACTTGCTACAGAAAGAATAACACAAAGAAAATACTGGGCATGTCTGCCTATATTATCATGTTTGATGGTGAACTACATAGAATATTACTTGGACATTTATAGAGACAAACACAATGATTATGGGGGAAAAGTTTATGATTATTTTGGCTTTTTATTCTAGCATATTTTAAGAAATTGACCTGACTGTAACTTTCATTTGGAGTACTTGTTGAAAAAGCATAAATAAATTTTAAAACTTGGATTGAAATTTAATCTATATGGCAATAGTACTTGGAAGAATCGAAGCTCAATTCAGAACAAAATGTCAGAACAGTTTTTTAAAATGGTACATCTCATACAACCTAAGGGCATAAAGAAATAAACTGTCTATTGCTTAACAGTTTTTCAACGAAGGGCTTAATGTGTAAAGAAAGAAAATAAGTGTTCAATAACAGTTGCTTTAGCTTGTCCCTTTCATGGTGTATTTCTTCTTTGAAAAATATAAAAATATGGATTATATAATGGTTCATATTCTCCTTTCTGATTCTGAGGGAAAACCTTTCAGCTCTTCATTAAACACTTTTATTTTGTTTTCATGCAAAAGTCTCTGTTACATGGGTTTCACCTTCAATACAAATTAAGTTGTAATTGAATTTCTCTTAAATACACAGAATATACAAAATGGTATTTCCTAAAATTGCAATAGTATTCTTTCCCTTCCTGCCATCTTTCCCACCACATCACTATCTCATGAAACCAAAACAACACACTAACATAGAGTACCAATATAGTCAAACTGCTTTTCAATCTAAAGCACTAGCTCTCCAACACAGCTACACATTGGAATCATCTGGAATACTTTCAAAATGCTGGTCTCTGGGTCCTATTCTACCTGATTTGATTGATATGGAGTGTGGTTTTGATTTTTTTTTTTTTAAGTTTTAAAGCTTCCATAAATAATTCTAATGTGCAACAAAGTGAGAACCATTAGTTTAGAGTAGTGGCTTGCACACTGGAAACTTCTAGGAATTATTTAAAATTTTGATGCCAATTTCTCAGACTTCAACGTGATGTAATTGTTCTGAGGGGCAGCCAGAATGTGAGGAGTATCACCCCATCCCTAAGTGTTTCTAGTAAATAGTCAAGGCTAAGAAATAGCCATTCACATTTCACTATTTGTTGAGTCAGAAGATTGATATAATTTTCATATTTATAAACTTTCTCACATTAAATTTTTAAATACATAATATGGAAAATTTGAGTTTTAGAATAGATATAGTTGAATGTATTGAATAGTTTAAGGAATTAAGGCAAGAATAACTGACAATTTCATCTTCAGAATAACTGAAGGTCTCCCAGAAGAAAAATCTCATCCTCATTGTAAAAGTGTAAGATTAAAGGGCAAAGTTTTTACTATCTGAAGAAAATTATGAAAACATAATCCAAAAAATTATTTTTAGTGCAAGTACAACAATTAAGATCATTCTTGAAATTTATTACTCATAAGTAAGAACAAGATAGAGAAGAGAAAATGCATTTTTTGTCAGATTCATCATTTAAAAAAAAGCATGATCAATTCTCAAATAAATATTTTCAGATGTGTAAAAGTCACCTACAAATGTTTATTCTACTTAGAATTTTCTTAAAAGCACAAGTTCTTCACAATTAATGTAAACTGTCAATTGCTTAAAAGTGGAAAAGAAATATCTATTTAAAGAATATAGCATGCTTCTGAATGAAAACTACAGCGTTGTTTTTTTATTTTAATTAAAGACTTGATAACACATTCAGAGAGAAGCCAGGTGTAAACTGTTAAAGATTTTTCCACACTTGTGGAATGGTTTTATATGATTCTGTTACTGTAGCTTGCTAAAGTGTTGTGTAAACACCGGATAAGTTATTTCTTATAAGTTAATTTATACATGCTAATGCTGAAAGTATTTTCCCACTCCAAAACATATCCAAATTCTTACATGCAAAATGATACAGTGTAAAGGGTCATGTTCTTGTTCTTCAATATTAACAGGAAAATTCTAATATGTATTTTTTTAACATTTGTGTGTGTGTGTGTGTGTGTGTGTGTGTTACGTTTGATGATGCAGCTTCATTTCTCTAAGCAGATTCTTTTCCTTAATTGTTATTTCTATAATTCCACCATTTGCATTGTAGGATAGATATTTTGTTAGCAAAAGTAATGCTATCCTCTCAGTGCCTGCTCATGTGTGATAAATGCCAATAAAATGATACAACCACTGTATAATGCATAGAGAAATTAAGACCTTCTTCATTCACTATTCACTAAAAAGGGGGAAAAACCGTTAAAGTTGAGAATAGGTATAGGGTCATTGGCAGCAGAGTGGCCATTTAATCAGTGTTGATAAAAGAAACTACACAAATGCTTTTGTGTGCCTGGCAGATTTAGGCGAATCTATTCTTAAAGGAATTATCTAAAACTGGAACCTTTCTTAAAGTAATGGATTAAAATAAAAACCTACAGGGCCAGCCAAGTGGTGCATTGGTTAAGAGCTGGCTTGGGACGCTAGAGGGCCCCGGATCGGATCCCACATATGAGGGCCAGTGACACTGCCCTCTACAGCTAAGATGCTAAACAACAGCTCAACCTGGAGTTGGGCTGCTGTGAGTCATTGGCGATGGCGTAGGCTGCAACCACTGCTGCAGTGCGTTGCCGTGGGCTACCTTGTGTAGCCAGCAGCCAGCAGCCAGCGTGAGCAGCCATCCAGAAGCCAGTGACTGATCTGCCTCAGCCAGGAAGAGCGCAATGATAGTGCCAGCATGGGCCAGTGAAGCAACGTCCTCCACAACTAGACTGAAGAACAAAAGGACAGCCACTTGTCTGTTCCCCTTCCCACAATTCCCCAATTAAAAAAAATCTTTAAAAAATAAAATAAAATAAAATAAAATAAAAACCTACAAATTAGGATGTAAAGTGCAGCCCATATAACTACAATATTTTAAAGCAAAAGTAACACGTCTATAGACTTTTAAAATTTACTAAAAGTTTGTCTTTTTGCCTCATTATGTCTCAGTTACAGGGTCCTTTTTGTTGATATCCTTTTTGATCCATATTACAGCATTGTCTGTTCTACTAACTGGGCAAAAAAAAAAAAAGTATGATTAATAACCTGTCCCTAGTTATACAAAGTTAATAAATATTTACCTAGCCAACTATTGAATTAGCTCTATAAATGTCAAATTTTCACTTGTTATAAAAGTTAATATGCTGTTGATCTTGTCTAATCCATAAAGTAACTGAAATAACCTGAATACAGAATAGTCCATTTATTTGTGCCTTATAGACATGGTTTAAATAATTGGAAAATGTCAAAATTTTATGACTTTAATAAAATATTTGGTAATGGCACTATGTCTGACACCAGGAGTACAGCAAATGAGGTAGGCGATAATGTTCAGAAAGGTTCTTCTTCAACAGGGTCACAATCCAGGAGAGTAGAGAAAACAGGAGGCAACTAAAATACAGAATGATGTCAGGAGATTCACACGTCATATGGGATCACAGAGAAGAGGCATCTGCCCCAGACTGAAGGTGATGGAGATGCGGGCAAGGTAATAGGAACGGTTCTTGAAAGATATGAGGGTGAAGGATCTTAATAAACCTAAAGAAACAATACACTTGTATGGTGGAGCAGTAGCCAGTAAATTTGGCGAAATAGACATACTTAGCATGAGGCAGCCAGAAGTAAGAAAGGTCTAAAGAAGGTACTGAAATTAGGTAAATGGAACTGGAGAACTGAGGGTGAAGATTCGAAAGGCAGACAATATTTGAAGAAACAATAGTCAAGTGTGCTATTTATAAAGATAAACAAAGGACAGCCAATAAAATATTTTAAGCATTTATGAAAGGGACAATGTTGGTGATGGTGTTGATCTACTTGATAACATTGTCATTTAGAAAAAAAGCACCAACCATCTATCTGGCAGCAGATTAGAGATTGAAGGAAGTAGTTCAATTAGGAGGGGTGTGCGGGCAGAATTCCTAAAGGACTCCCAATGACCCTCAGCCTTGTGCAATCTCCTCCCTTATTTGTGAGTGTAACCTGTCAATATGATGAGACATTCATGATGATGTTGTATTATACAAGCGGGATTTTGCAGATGTAATTAAGTTTCCAAATAATTAGTCCTTAATATAGGGATAGGATCCTGAGTGGGCTGAACCTAATCAAGGGAGTCTTTAAAAGGACTGAGCTCTTGGTGAAAGAGATTCAAAGTGTGAGAAGGATTTAATGAGAGAGAAATACTCGGTTGCTGGCTTTGAAGATGGAGGGAGCCACACGGCAAGGAATGTGGGTGGCTTACGGAAGCTGAGAGTGACCTCTGGATGACTGCCAGCAAAAAAAAAACACAAAACAAAACAGGAGACCTCAGTCACACAACTGCAAAAAATTATTTCCTGCCCAGATTCCAACCGTCTTATGAGAATGGAGGAACCAAAACGACAATCGGAACTTAGTCTTGTGAGATTCTTAGCAGAAAACCCAGTTATGCCATGTTCATATTCCTGACGTTCAGAATTGTGAGCAAATAAACAAGTGTTGTTTTATATTGCTAAATTTGTGCAATTTGTTACACTGCAACCGAAAACTAGTACAAGGAGAAAATCATTCCAAGAAGAAAATAAATTTATATGATATCTTAATACACTTTACAGAGCCATTTTAAATTATAATCAGCCACAGTTTGTCATGAAAAATATTAGTCACATACCCCATTAAAAACAAAATAAAGCAAGACAAAAATTTACTCAGGATGTTCAATTATTTACTACATTTTGGGTATTTTTATAATTGAATCTCTTTTAATATTGAGAATTATCAAAGTTTTTAATAATCATTTTGTCTGCATCTACCATTCTTGCCCCCCAATCTCCTCTTCCTGAAAAAATGTTTTGCACTATATCAAAACTTTGATGACTTTTTTGCCCAAGGACCTGAATTAACTTATCGTCAATCTCATTTTTATAGTTAAAGTAAAAAAGATAATCTTTGTTTTCCCCTTATATGAAAAGCTTTTTCCAGAAAATCTTCCTGTCATTACAAAGTTACTTTGAAAGGTAATACTCAGTTTAAATTTTACTATGTAATGATAAATTTGAGTCTTTAATTTTAGATAAATGCCCATTATTCATTTTCCCAATGTCATAAAACTCATTTTCACTTGAAATTTGAGCAAAACAGGATCAAAAGTAAAAATATCACAGACTTTAGCCTTTAGAGAAAGATTACCTTTCCTAATATCTGCTTACATTTATTTTATTATTTTTAAAATATCAATTCATATTTATTATTATTATTATGTGGAAGTTATATATAGGATATTCAACATAAAAATAGATTTAAAGGCAATAGTAAGTAATATAAGCAAAGCTATTTACTAAAAATCTTATTAAGTAATAGCCTCTAAGAATATATGCTAATATTTATATTGTAGTGATGGTCTATGGAAGAATGTTTATCTATATATTGACACTTTCTTGACTATAGCTAAATTTATATTACCATACTATTCTAAGATAGCAGGAGATTTTAAAAATATGCTCTTTTTTGGGGTTTCCTTCACGATAAGACCCTTCTTTCCCATTTATTTTTGTTATTATTAGATGGTTTCTATTCTGTGCCAAATATTTTATTTCATTTGATCATTACCACCAATGAATTTTTTTAAAAGTATAGCATGCACTTTAGTTTCATGCCAAATAAGGTTTATCCTCTGAAAATATCAGACAGACATTTTTATACATGGAAAAAATTATCATTATTAGAATTTATTATCTAAAGAGGGTATGTTAGGTCAAATATTTGAAATTAAGTATGAAAATATTTTTCAAAAGAATTCTGAAGGGTGATATCTTAAATATGTGACTAAGTATCACGTTTATTATTCCTTTTACTTTTGAGAAGAATGTGCTTTTAGTTTGTTATTTGGTCACTATAATTCATTTTATCAGTGAGCTGTCACTGTATTTAAACATCTGGAAGCCATCACACTGAACAATTGCCAACACTCATAACCAATCAATGAGCATTTACTGTGAAGAATAAACATTAAGAATATGATCCTAGCTTTGTTATAGTAATTATGTGATGGAAAAACCTTCCGTCTCAGATCCCTATATCTTGCTGCCTGGAGAATTGTTATTACCACTCTCTTGAAACTTTAAACATCATCAATCATTTTATTCAAAAACTCATTTTGTGTAGATTTTTAAAAATTCTAAATGATGTCTAATGGTATCCTCCCACTCCCCAAAATAAGAATATTATCGTAAGAATATTATAACTTTAACCATAATTCTGAGTAAGAGACTTTACATAATTAAGTTCTAAAATTTTGGCCTCCATACTTCAAGAAACCACTTAAAAGAAGAGAGCCTTTTAATTGCTCTCAACAGAATTCCATTCTACTTTTATCTCTGGAGAGGATTTCTCTATAATTCTAGCACTTCAGCCAGATTGTTTGCACACGGCTGAGCAGAAATAACATATATTTATACATCAGCATATTTAATATCACAGGTTCTTCAATGTACTGACACAATGTTGGCAGTATTAACAATACAGACATCATTAGCTTTCCAAAAGATCCATAATTGAAAAGTCAGACTGCTGAAAAATGTCACCTTGTGTGTACTGTGCTAAAGGAATAAATCTTTGCCTAAGTCCTTGAAAGGGCAAATAAAAACTCAATTATGGCCTGTGTTGAATCCATAGGAACTAAATTCCATTAGCCTTAGCATGCTGTTTGGATTTTTCATCTCTGATGAACCATTTCTCCTAAATTTGCAAGAACAGTTCAATCTCTGTCCCACCTGCTCCCTCTGTTCTCGCCGAGTTAGAACCCCACGAAGACTTACATAGTAGGTTTAAAAATTTTATGTTTCAATACACTAAGGTAACAAATATAAAATTTTTGTGAGTCTAGGAAAAAAAGTAACATTTTATAGATTTTTTTGTTTACTAGAAGTAGAATTCCTGGCAGAATGTACCTAAATTTCATTAAGTGTGTTCCTGGAGAAGGGGGGCTTTCTCAAAAACTGTAGGAGTGAGTTGTGGCTTGCTTTAATTGTATTTTTAAATTAATTTTTTTCTGGGCAATTTGTTTTGTCACTTGTAAATCTGTAAACATGAGCCAACATATTTTACAAAAATAGGCCTTACATTCTTTGTTAAATAAGAATTTCACATTTGGCGAAAGGTTAGCAGAGTTTGGCTAACCACTCAAATACATGAGTCTACACATTCTGCTGATGCAGAGAAATAAAAGCCAAGAGGTTCAGAAGACAACACTAAAATGTTTTTTATTCTTCTGTGTAATCTCAGTTTACAAAGCCTACATTAAAGTTTTCACCAACTGTAAAGTTTATATATATAGGTCATGGCTAATAGGTGTATTGTTGGACAGATAACACACTTGTAAACCATTTTTAAACTTAAAAATGTGTCTCCAGGTCATCGTAGCTGTGACTATAGCCAAGGGTATACACATCTATCCTTATTAGTCTCATAGGTGATGTTAAAAAGACCTTTACATTTATATGAGTTTTAGTTGACTATGGCAAGAGTAACCAAAGTCTAGTATTTATATTGCAGTTTCAAAGGGCAATTTTCCTGGATAGGTGATTACCAGTTCCTCTTAGAAAATCAATAGAATTGCAATCTTGTCCAGTGGGAATGGAAGAGAAAGATTTGTTTTTGCCACACTAAGTCTAGTTTTATAGAGTCCTTTCATTGGATTTCTTCATTTTGTGTTTTGAAAATTTCCTAGTGGCAGGAAGCATTCTATACTAATTACTGTATACTAATTATATGTAATGCTTGTATCTGTGGCAAGCTATCACCGGTTCTCCATAAACTAGAATAATTTTAGCAATTCTAGTCTCTTGATATTTGACCATTTTTCTTAATCAGCTCTATTGCCTTAAATATTTTATACCTATTTATTTTGTATTTTCTTGTCTAGTTATTCCAGTATCTGATAAACCAAATTATTTTCCTGTTGCTTCCACTGTTTCCTGATCATGGTAACTTGTTTCTTTGTGTGTTTGGCATTTATGAATAATTAAATCTAGTTGCTGTCATTAATCTTTGAAATTCCCATGCTACTGGATTAAGGATCTTCGGAGGAGAATGAAGTGCCTCTGCCAGTACCAAAGAATGCTGACATCCTGGAACTTCAAATAATTTCTCAACTTGAGGGGACCCTGACCTATTATTCAGGTAGTGTAAATTAATGAGCGAGGCCTATGCTTATCATATTCAGGAAACACTATTTCTAGCCCATCCAGTGCCATAGCAGAGACACCCAGATTTTTTTCTGGTTCCATTTGGTGGCACATTTGTTGTTGTTGTTACTGCTATTTTAATCAAGACTCTCACTGAGTTTACAGTATCTTAGATGATCCCAGCTATGTGCAGCGCTCTCAGATTAGCTGCCCATCTTGTGATGTTCCAAGAGGTAGTGACTAATTTCCCCAGAACTCAAGGTTTCTGGTTATAACATTTGACCTCAGGAAAGTCATAGCTCCTCATTTATTTACTATTTAGTTTCAGCTCTTAGGGGTGTGTGTGCGTGTGCGTGTGTGTGTGTGTGTGTGTGTGTGTATTTTTTTCTGATGTTTGTCTTTAAAACGAGGAGTGGATTCAGGTTTTGTGAGACTTAAAGCTTATACAATTTTGGGGCAACTTTTTAAAGAAAAAGAGTAGAAAATAATGAAAAAGTTAACTAGGCATGTGAAAATCTCTTTAGAACTATGAAAAGAATCACAACAAAATGTAGAAGTCTGTACAAGAGGGGACTTGGATCTTAGGCTTCATTAACTTCATAGTAAATATACCAGTTTATTACTTATCTTTTTAAAACACTTTTTAAAATTGTGATTAACATATACAAAACATAAAATTTACCATTTTAACCATTTTTAAGTGGACAGTCAATGGCATTAATTATTCACAGTGTCATGCAGTCATCACTACCATCCATCTCTAGAACTTTTTTCATTTTCCCAAACTGAAACTCAACACCCATTAAACAATAACCTCCATTTTCCCTCTCCCCTCAGCCACTAGCAATCACCATCTACTATATTGGCTGGCCCTTCCTTACTACCTAACTCCACAGTCATTGAATAATTTGGGTGTTTTGCTAAATTTCAATACCTCAAGCCATTTGGGGGTAATACAGAGTAATACACATAACTAAATTTACCTACTGGAGGAAACTCCTTGTGTATGCTGGAGTGTTTTTCTTTTTTTCCAGACTCAGTTATATAGGTTTAGCTCCACCCAAGGAGGTCCACATTAAGACACATCACAGTGAAGCAGAACTCTCTGACCTGATTCTGTCAGCCCAGCCTCAACTGCATCTGAGCTCCTGCTTTCCCGACAGAAAAACATCTAGTTTCCAGGCACTTCCAAGGCCCCATCAAATCTCTTTTCAGCCCTACTTTACAAAGGCATTACTTTTATCTAATCGTGTACTTTCAGCCCTCTTTCTTCTGCAAGCCCAGTCCTCAGCATCAATCAGGTACGTTATCGTTCAGCCTTGATGTAATTCCAGACTATAGCTTGTGCATATGGAAAACCTAAATAGATCTATCACCAGCGTCAGGATTAGAAAATTAAACACTCTGAATGGAAAGCAAGATTGTTTCAAATCATATTCTGTAAGATGCTGAATTCAGATCCAAAAATATGAGATGTTCTTTTATTTTTTGCATTAATTTCAAAGAGCAGAATATTTCCATGAGAGATTCTCCTGCAAGCTACTCGGAAGCCTTTTACTCTGAGAACTTTTTAATGTGGTGCTGGCTCTCAGCATTTCTTCAGAAAGTGCATTTTGTGTTTCAATTATGTTCACTAAAGGAAGAATGTGTTCAAGCGTTAACACAGGGTTTCTCCACCTTGGCACTACTTACGTTTTGGGTTGGCTAATCCTTTGTTAAGGGGAACTGTCCTGTGCATCATAGGATATTTAGCAGAATCCCTGACCTCTAGCCATGAGATGCTAGCAGCAAACAACCTCCAGTTATGACAACCAGAAGTGTCTCCAGACATGTCACATCACCCCCCCGGTTGAGAACCACTTATCTAGTGTAACTACCAGAATGCAATTTTATTTAAACTGTTGAAATACTTTAATTGATTTGACCACGAGAAACAATATATTCCATTCCCAACATGCAGGAAGGACACCTAATTCATTCCTTTTGCTAAGTGTGCATGCTCTGTAGCTTCCTGGGCCATGCAAGTTGTAACACTGCTGTGGAGTGGAGCATGAGGGCAGCAGTTGGTGGGAAAGATGCCTATAGAATTTCTATTGGTGCTTCCTTTGCATTGCCAGAAAGCTTTTTCCTTAAAGAGATGTTTATTAGCAGAAGCTGTGGGAGTTAGAGTTTAGCCTTCCCCTTTGACAATAAACCTCAGCATCAATTACTTTCATTCCAACTTCCCAAGAGCCATCCTTTGGCTCCACTGTGGTGACATACGCTAGTACATTAGAGCAGGAGTCAGCAATTTATGGCCTGCAGGAACATAGCCACACACATTATTTTACATGCTATTGATGCCTTCCTTCTCCAACAGCAGATTTCTGTAGTTGCCACAGTATGGCTCGCAGAGCCTAAAATATTTACTATCTCTCCCTTTACAGAAACAAATTCACAATTCCTGTTTTAAATCCTAAAATCTGCAAACGTTTTAACTGCCCAACCGAAACCCTTGTCTCATACATTGCATCAGTTTAGTCATAACAGCAACAGCCACATTTGCACAAGTATCAGATTCTCTACAATTCATGCCAGGGGCAGGATTGATTTAGACACAATCCTCAATCTCATGGGAATAAGCAGGTTGCCACTTCACATTCAAAGACTATTTTTACACCTTTGCTTATTCTGTCTTTCCATGGGCTCAGCAAACCTTCTGTTGTAGGTTTTTTTTGCCCTCAGGCCTTTGGGATCTTCCTGTCATTTGTGGGAGTACAGTGGGGAAATGAGGCCACCCAGGAGCCTCATTTACTGTTACTGGATGTATTCATTTTCCTGCTAGTGAAGATTGTGAGATGGGCAGCAGCAGAATACCTTGGTGTAGGAAAGAGTGGTTAAAACATTCTTTCTTCTTCAGAATCAGTGGTCACCCTTAAACTCTTTTGCATTGTTTTGTTTTGTGTTGTTTTCAAAGGAGAGCAGACACCAATGAAAAGTTTATCTAGCAAAGCTACGTAATTCTTACTTTGTTTGTTTTGTTAAAAAAATAAAATTCAACCAAGTAAATTCAAAGATGTACTTGTCTTTATGAAAGTCATTCATGAATTGGTCAGCATCCAATCTAGCAACGCCAAGGGAGTGCAAAAACGGAAGATATTTATAGGAAAAAGGGGAGGCAAGGGAACTATTAACAAAAGTAAGAAAGGATTTTTTTAGATCAGTACTATTTTTATATTAAAGGATTATCTTTGTTTGGGGTGAGGGGAAAGCAAAGGTTTTTCTCATGCAGATTGCCTCTTCTGTCTATGGGGGATGGAGAGGGCCCACTTGACAGGTTACCTTATTGGTGTTGACCAGAAAATTCCAGACTGGTTGATTGACATTATGGTTCTCTGAGAAGTTGAAACAGCAATTAGATAAGGTATTCAATCTAGGTTTGGTATTAGGGGCTATAGCACAAGTGACACCATTCTGCCCTGTGGTTTTCTCTTTAACTGTCTCTTTTCTGTAACAATCATGGCTCTGGGGTGCTTTTCCTATTAGAACCAGCTATGCCGTGATATTTTGCCTCAGGCTTACACTATGCTGTACAACATGGGACTTTTAAAAATGCTCCTTTAAAATGTGTAAGGCTTGGAAAATAAAGTATGTACATGACGCTTGATAATTTGTGGTCACAGGATGTGTGGAAGAAGAGACTCAGGAAGGAAAATGGAAATATACAACCTACCACAGTTTATTCCATAGATTATGCCATCAAGCTGTTTTCATTGTTTGGGAATAACCATTGTGAAGATATTGTGAAAAGCTTTTAATCCTCATTTTTGTTCACTTCCAGAAAAGATTAAATTGGAAATACTAAGACTAGATATAATATTAAAGGCATCTTTTGCATGCAATACTTATTTGCACTTGTATTTTTTCTGTGAACTAATAAACTGCTGAGAGTAATATCCAGTGCTGGAGCTTAGAAAATATTTACATGGCAAAACAGAATGTTTAAACTGTTGTCCTCTTTATCAGCTGTCCCTGCTCCACTTAGCATGTCTAAGGGAAAGAACTGTAGCCAACGTGGACCAGAGTATTGCCAGTGAATGCAGTGTGGTTTCCACTCACCCAGACAGGCCTTCATTCCATTCATTTTGAACAGATCCCCTGCTAGATGTATGCTTAAATCTGCTTTGCATTTTGTTATAGTACAGCTGAATCTATAGAAAATATAGCAACTCTACCTATTAATCAAAGGAATGCTCAAGTACAATCAATATCTAAATAGGCTCTAGGTTTGCAGTGAAAGAAAATACCTATTAGGTGGTATTACTTCTATGTATAACTCACTTGCCAACATGCACACCTAAGTGACAGTAGAGTCCCTATAAAAACTTTTAGAAAACGATTTAGAGGACGAAGGAGAGAAAATTATGAGATTGCGGGAAGTGCTAAAGACATGCAAATGGTTGGGAAGGAGTTTTGAGTGTGCAGAGTACACTATTGGAAAGTTGAGCTCAGAACAACATTGAAGGAGGAGAAGGTGGAAGTGGGAGAAAGAGCTAGAAGAGATAAGCTCATTTACAACCCATGCTCCAAAATAAAGTGGATGTTCATTTCCTATGGGATAAAGGTTACAAGTCTGCACTCAATTCCGGCCTGCAGATTTTTTTTTTACCCATTTTGCCAAACAGTTCTCAACACCAGTTGCTGTCCTACAATTCAACTTAATTCTGACACTCTCTACCTGGAGATAGCATCAGATTCTACAAGTTGAGGGCTCAGTTTCTATAAGAATGTTCCCCCCTTCAGATGCCAATAGCAAGTCCAGGTTGTCACCTGTGCTTCTGTGCCTATGGATTAGATTGTGACCAGCTTAAGCCAATATATTAAAATACATTAAATATATATTATATATTAAAATACAATGTATGATTCCAAAAAGAAATCTCTTGATTCAGATGGTTTCATGGGTGAATTCTATCACAGATTTAAGGAAAAGTGATATCAATCTTATGCAAACTCTTCTAGAAAATTATAGGAGAGTGGAACATTCCTTAATTCATTTTATGAGACATTATTACCCTGATTAAAAATATTATAAGAAAAGTACAAAGATTTCTCATAAACTGAGATACAAAAATCTTGAACAAACATTAACAAATTTAATCGAGTAAATCTTTAAGAAGGGAATATGTTATAATCATATGGGGCTTTTCCAGGAATGCACAGTTACCCGTTTAATATCAATCTTTAAAATTCATCAAACTAACAGAATTAAGGAGAAGGATCATTAGATCATTTTGTTAGCTATAGAAAAAAGAACATTTGACAAAATTGAACACCCATTTATGATATAATATCTCAGTAAACTAGTGATAGAAGAAAATATTTTCAATCTTATAAAAAGTATCAATAAAATGTTAGGCTATATGGGTCGGCTGAGTGGCGCGTTGGTTAAGAGCTGGCTTGGGACGCCAGAGTGCCCCGGATCAGATCCCACATATGAGGGCCAGTGACACTGCCCTCTACAGCTAAGATGCTGATCAACAGCTCAACCTGGAGCTGGGGTGCCAGGAGTCGCTGGCGATGGCATAGGCTGCAGCCCCTGCTGCAGCAGGTTGCCACGGGCTACCATGTGTAGCCAGCAGCCGCAGTGGGCGGCCGTCTAGAAGCTGGCGACTGATCTGCCTCGCCCGGGAAGAATGCAATGATGGTGCCAACTTGGGCCAGTGAAG
The DNA here is from genome assembly GCF_001890085.2 of Hipposideros armiger. Classification (NCBI taxonomy): domain Eukaryota; kingdom Metazoa; phylum Chordata; class Mammalia; order Chiroptera; family Hipposideridae; genus Hipposideros; species Hipposideros armiger. Next base: position 690,080 of record NW_017731650.1, on the reverse strand, counting down.
TGACGTCCTCCACAACTAGACTAAAGAACAAAAGGAAAGCAACTTGTCTGTTCCCCTTCCCCCAATTCCCCAATTTAAAAAAAAAATCTTAAAAAAAAAATGTTAGGCTATAGTTCACATCATACTGAGTGAAAGGTTTTCTCCCTAATATTAGAAACAAAGAAAGGATCTCCACACTGAACATCCTTAACCAACATTGTACTGAAGTGAAATGAGGCAAAATAACAAAATAAAGACACACAATATGAAAGAAGACACACAATATGAAAGAAGGAAAACTGTTTTAATTAGTAAATGACATAATGACATATGTAGACACTCCTAATGAATCTCCAAAAATCTACAAGAATTAACAAATGTAACAAGATTGCATAAAACAAGATCAACATAAAAACCAATTGTACTTATGTACTAGTAATGAACAAAGGATAAGTATTTACAACTGCATCTAAAACCATGAAGTACTAAGAATTTAACAAAGTGCAAGACCTGCTCACTGAAACTATAAAAATTGCTGAGAAATTAAAGAAGACCATGATGGAGAGTGATACCACATTCATGGATTAGGATACTCAATATTAAAAGTTACCAGTTCTCCCCAAATTGATCTAGAGATTATATACACAATCCCATTCAAAATTCCAGTCAGCTTTATTTTTGAGGAAAATTGACAACCTAATTCAAAAATTATAGGGAAATGCAAAGGACCTTGAGCAGCCAAAACAAGTTGATAAAAGAACAAAATTGGAATACATAGATTCCAAGATTTCCAAAAATTCTAGTAATCAGGACAATGGTATTTGTGAAAGGACACACACATAGATCAATGGAACAAGATAAATATAGACCATGCATGTATGGTCATTTGATTTGAGACACAATAATTGAGACAAAGTAATTCAATGGCCAAAGGAGAGTTTTCTCAATAAGTGATGGTGGACCAATTGGAAGTATCTATAAATAAAAAAATATCAACCCTTACCTCAAAATATACAAAAAAATTAACTCAAAATGGATCACAGATGTAAAAATAAAAGCTAAAATCATAAAACTTCTAGAATAAAAATATATTTTTTATATTAGAAATATTTTATAGGTAGTTCAAAAAGTATGAATCATAACAGAAAAATAGATAAAATAAACGTCATTGAATGTAAAAAGTGCTCTTCAATTGTGTTTAAAAATGAGTATGCAAGACAGAAACCGAGAAAAAAAACAAAAACAAAAAACGTTTGCAATATACGAGTATATCACTGGAGATTATAGCATGTTGCTAGCAGACTTTCTCCCTTGCTGGTTTTGGTGAAGCAAATTGTATTATTAGGGAGGCAATCAGTAAATGGAAGGTAGGCTCTGGCTTAACAACTGTTTCTGCGGTATCTGAAGCCATCAGTCTAACAACTCCAAAGGAACTAACTCCTGCCAACAACCACATTAATTGAGAATGAAAGTAGACCCTTCCCAAGTTAACCTTCAGATAAGACCTCAGTGACGGCTGACACTCTGTTCCCCGGCTTGTAAGACATCCTGAATGAGATGCTATTCACATAAGCCATGCCCAGAATTCTGAACCACAGAAAATATGAGGCAATAAATGTGTGTTCTTTTCAGACACTGGATGTTTGGTGATATGTTATGCAATCATATATAACATATATTCACCAATAAAAAGGAACAATCTAATGATGTACACAATATATTTGTTTTCTATTGGTGCAAAACAAATAAACATAAACTTAACAGCTTCAAACAATGTGCATCTATTAATTCACAGCTCTGTACATCAGATATCTGGGCGTGGATAGCAGCTGGGTTATCCCCTCAGGTCTCACCTGTTGGCTCTCAAAGTGTTGGCCACTGCTGTGATCTCATGAAGATCAGGGTCTCTTTTCAGTTCATGTGGTTGGTGACAGAATTCAGTTCTTTATGGTCATAAGACTGAGGCCTGAGCTTTATTGCTGTCTGTCAACACAGGGTTGTTCTCAGCTCCTAGAGGTTGGTTGGGGTCTCCACCATTAGGCCTTCTTTACAATATAGAGATCTTCTCTTTAAAGGCCAAAGGCAGAGTTTCCCTGATGCTTCAAATATCTCTTTTTCTAAAGGCTCATCTGCTAAGGTCAGGTTCACCAAGGAAAATCTTCCTACTTAAGGTAAACTTATTAGAGGCTTTAATTACATCTGAAAAATTCCTTCACAGTAACATCTAGATGAGTGTTTGAATGACTGGGAGATGGTGTGCATTCCAGAAGGCAAGGATCTTGGGGGCCATCTTAGAATCCTGTGCACCATCGGAACAGTGTGAATATATTTCAGAAGCTACACTGATTGAAATCAGCCAGGCTTAAACGGGATACATGTATGACCCCACTTATTTGAATCTCTAGGAAAGATAACTATGCTCCATGGTAATAAAAAGTAGATCAATAGTTGCCTGGATTGGGGTGGGGTGGAAAATTGTTGGAAAGGAGGCACAAGGGACTTTTCTGGGGTGAGGGGTTTATTATGTAACTTTATATTGATCCTGGTTACACATGTCTATACATTTGTCTGGACTCCTCAATCTATATACTTAAAGTATGTACATTATATTCTCTATAAAGTGTACCGCAATAAAGGTCATTATAAATATACAGAATCAGCCAGCTGTGAGACCTTTGTTTCACTGTTATGTAAGGACATCTGATTGGTCAAACGTAATTTCACCCAGAAACCAGGCTGCAAAGGAGTCTAGCAAATGCAATGTTACCTTTAGGTTCCATCCTTCATGGTAAAGGATTGGACTAGAAAGTAAGATGGTACATATGTTGAGTTAAGCCAGGTCCTTCAGTTCAAGGTATAAATATTTCTTCTCATTCCTTTGGTATATTCATTTGGTCAGAACTAATGAATCACACACACACACACACACACACACACACACACACACATGCACTTAAGTATACACATACTAACTAGTATATGCGCACACTCCCCATGAAAAAGCACTATAATGCATAAAGTGAGATGATGTATATAATGATAGCTCCCCCTAATAAATAGTTCTTCATGTCAATACATAGAGTTTTAGTCCCCTCTTTATTCTTCCACAAGCTAAGAGATAGAAGGCCTGGTTTTGAGTCCTGAACTTCACTAATCAGATATATCACTTTTGTGGATAAATGCCACCACAGAGATTATCACTTCTTATTTTAAACCTGTGTTCCAGTTTTGATATGTAGGAATGAAACTTATTCTAGGATTATATGATTCTTAATGGGAAAAAAAAGAAACAACTGAGTTATACACAAAGCCTGCAGAAATCTTTAAAATAAAGTAATTTTTTCTTTTATTTTAGATCAGCTAAATGTATAGGGCAGGGCTTTCCTGAATAATCTCTATTTGAATAACAGGGGTGGAGTGGGCAGAGCAGGAATCAATTATTCTCAATGCCAAATCATCCTCTGGGTTTAAGAGAAGGGTGTTTTCTCTTCCAGTCACAAGCATGTGTACTTACTTATCAAAAATAAAATATACAAGTTAATCAAAAAAATTTCAGGACATCTGGGAAAGATTTCCAGATGATGAGCTGCAGGAGCATACCACTTGAGAACCACGGACACCATTATATAAATAGGACAAAGACAGAGATGTACGCAAGTTGCCAATGTTCACTGATTGTGCTCCTGCAGTATGCGTCACACCCACTGAGAAATAAAACTTACTTAAAACAGTGTGTGAGGAATGTTGCTTATTTGATTTTTGCCAAAACCTAGGCATGCATATAGTTAACTGAATTTATCTACTGAGGCCTACAGAAATTACACATTTACCTCTAAGACATCTTTCTTGGGTTCTTTAAATGTAGGTTTCAGGAAAAACTAACAAAGAAATAAATAGAAATGTCATACCTTGCACCATGGGCAAAGATGGAGTTATTTCAGTAGAGTAGTTTTGGACATATATAAGTCTCATAAGACTTTGAAAGTCATTTCTTTCCTTTTTCCTTGGGAGGGCAAATGTATCAGATTGTATTGAGTTTCAAGAAAAGCCAACAGTGAATAAAACAAGGAAGGGGTTTATTTGTCTCATGCAACAACCCCATGGATAGGAAGATAGGATGAGTACTGATGCTCGGCATCATCAAGGATCCAGATTTCCTCTGTGTTCCTATTGAAACCAACCCTACAATGTGAATTTAATCCTCATGATTGCAAAATGGCTGTTCCTCCAGGCATCCATCTAGGAGGAAGGTGGAGGGAATAAAGGACCATCCCAGTGAGTTTCTCTCTTTTATGAAGCTTTCCTGGAAGCCCCAACCAGAGCCCTCCACTAATTTTGTCATTGGCCAGAATTCAGTTACATGACTGCCTCCATCTGCACCGGAAGCTGCCAAAGCAATGTTTTTAGCTGGACAAACTTCTACTCAATTGGAATGGCTGTTAGGTAAGAAAGGGGAAGTGGATATTGAGTAGGCATTGGGTAGTGGCTGTCACTGCTAGTGACTATCACAGACAAGATCTGCTCTCTTAATACACCCTTCTCCCATCTAACATTCAAATCACACACACACACACACACACACACACACACACACACACACACACACACACGGGCCACTTCATTTTGCTCATGTTTGCCTTCTATGAATTCATTCAGTAGATCCTTTCCATGAAAGGATAAGCATATTCTTCAAGAAACATAAAAATATAAGTGTTATTCACCCAGTGTTATATGTCTCTAAATCAAGTACTGAGACATTTTGAGGTTCAAGTTATTGCTTAATCAAAACTGAAATAAAGACTTCCTGATAGTCTTAACTAATTTTGTGGCATTTTCCCAGAGTTAATCAAAGATTAATGTTCATTTCAATTGAGTCAAGACAAGAAACATTTCTTGAGCATCAACAATGTGCCAGGCCCTATGCTAAAGTTGCCAAGAAAAAAAAGACAAAGTGTCTTCCACTGGGGAACTCACTATCAGATACAAAAAATAGGCACGTTAACACATAACTACAATAGAGAAGGTGTGAGTGCAAATTGGAGGACAGTACAGTGGAACAATGTTTCTCTTTTTGGGGAGAGGTGCAGGGAGGACTTCTTCAAGATGTGCTATCCAAGCTGGGTGAGTCAGTGTCAGGATCAGTTCTCATCTTTGTTGATTTTCAGTCTAATGTATTTCCCAAAATCTAAAAATGGAAATTAAAAAGTGGCAATGAGAAATGTATCTTCAATAATACTTTTAAATCTATCTATGAATAAATATACAACCCAAAGTATTGGTCTGAATTCTAATGAAATATTTAGACAACTGCTTTGGCTCACCCAAAATGCATTATGTTATTTTCACAGTTTGTTATAAGTTTCCTAAATATGGAACATCTCACAATATGCTTGTGCCTACTGAAAAACAAATAGCAAAGTAGCTAAAAACCCAAGAAATTGTTGTCCACAAAATGTTGTTTTCATGAGCTTCAGTAATATTTAAATTCCTATTTGTTTTCTGTACTAAATATTTGAGAATAAGAGAGAGTAAATTGACTCTACCATACAATAATGATATAAACTATAAGTATGTTATAGCATTATAGTTGAACTTCTTGATGATCAAGTTATACATTCTTGAAGATATATACAGAGGGTGCCAAAAAAAAGTATACACATTGTAAGGAAGGAAAAAAACTGCATTAAAATTGTTATAATATATACCTATAACAAAAGATGAATACAATTCATGTGTGTACATTTTTTTGGCATCCCCGGAATACTCATTTTAGGTTTTTTGGGGGTGGAATTTCATGGTAGTCCTTAATGATTGTGAACAAAGACACATTTCCCCTTCTCCCAACGACTCCCCATTTTCATCACCATCTTTCTATTTAAGACACATTCCCAAAAACCAATCCTGTCTGCCTGGAAAAAGTTAACAATTAAAAAAAATGTATCAAAGTGCTTTCAAATATTCTACATCTTTAATTTTCACAACATTCCAGAAAGGTTGCATGAGCCATTTTATGTGGGTTTTGTGAACTTAGGAGGCTTGTCTAAAGTTATATAGCTACTAAGTGACAAAACCACCCCTGGTTTTTAAACTCTGAACTCAGTGCTGTATCTAATACTTCCCACAACTCCTCACTAGGTCTTCTGGAGGTATCCTCTATGCTACACAATTACACTGTATTTTCAATTACTGACAGAGGTATTTTCTCTATTATCTCACCTAAAAGCCAAGCATTTTCGCTAGGTATCCTTTTAAGTACTTGACACTCAATCTCCCACTCTTTAAGTCTTCCTTCAACCAGGATCCTAATATTTTAAATTCCTTGAAAGTTCTTAATGTTTTAAATATAATAATTCTTTTAATAATCCAGGAGTTTTTTTATTGAGCAGCTATTTATGTTCCCAACACTCTACTAAGAACAAGGCAGATATAATAAGCTTCAGGTTCTGTCCTCTAGGGGATGCCAGTTTATGTTACTAAGTTAATATAAGCATTATAATGGCGAGAACTAACCACTGTATCCTAAAGCCTAGAACAGTGCTTGATGCTTAATATGTTTTAGTTAAACATATACAGTCATACAAGCGAATTTTCAAGACTAGAAAGCGTATGATGGGTGCAACTGTGAAGGAACAAATATAGACAGTAAGATTTATGTAGAGTGTAAAGTGGAAAAAACAGTAAAATTCTAAGCCAAGATACCCAAAGAGCATGCAGAGATCAGGGACGTCCCGGGATAATTAATAATTCCTGGCAGGCTTTGTAGCCAAAATGGAGAGAAGCCAAACCCCTTTGGTTTTGTGTATATCAAGAATCTTACCGTAACACAAACTTTGAGCTATCTACAAATTTTAGAACATTTTCCACAAACAATAGTATGTGCTTACAGGCATGAGAACAACATCTCAGCCCATCCATTTATAGACATGAACGTAACATCTTCTGAAGCAGGGGGGGCTAGAAGAGAACGAGGCTCTGAAAAGAGGGGGGAAGAACTTGCACAGCCAACTGAAAGGAAAACATATTAGATGAAACAGAACTATTATTTTAGCTCAAATTGGTGCAGGCTTCTGGGTTTGGGTAAATTGAAAATTATACTAACTTGCATTGTATACAATTAAAGTGACATTAGGTATGAGTCCATACTTCAAGTTTTATAAAAACTATTCACTGCTTTCATCTCTCACTGTGGGCTTAATCATTCTCAACCAATTCTTTGTCATCACATAGTCTCTATGTGCTTTTTAGAGACTGATGCTTGCCTGACTATACACACCTTGCCTGAATACTGTGAGCGGGCATCCTCTGCAGGATGTTGCTACGACAGCTATACCTTTGCTAAAATGTACTGACTACATTCTCCATGACAGGCAGATACATAAACTGAGGCACAGAGGGTTTTCACAAGGTCCAATAATCAGTTTTGGAACAGAATCTGAGCTCAGGAGGTTTGTCTCCAGAACTGGTGCTCCAGCCGCCTAAACAGGGCATGTACCTGTCTGTATCTGCTGCTTAAAGTTCAGCTTCTGCAAATGTGATTTGCCCTCTTGGTGGACTTTTCATGACATGGATTTAACTCTAGAATGATGTTCCGTGGCCATCAATATGGATTGTTTTGTGTCTTATAATGTCATCAGGTTTTGTATGCCTAGGAAATACAATTTTATTACTAGCCTGAAATCATCAAGAAGGCAAAACAAAGAGAGGGGAAAAGTTCATATGATTATTTCAAAATGCCATCCTTGAAGGAGATATGATGGCAGGTGCTTAATTAAAAAAAATCTAGTTAGTTTAATTTTCCAATCTTCCAGGAAAACTTTGGAGAAGTGAGAAGCTAACAATAGTCACCCACACAAAGCAGGCATGACATTGTTAAATTACAAATACAGCTGATTAGGGCTGATTCAGCTCTACAATGGTTGTGTTTCCTATGGAAGAGAAAACACCAATGAAACAGAAATTTAAAAAGCATAAGGAATGTATATTGGAGTAGTGAGAGAGGGGTTTTAGGAAGTCCTCAATCAAGATGTTCTCCAGGCTGGACCCTCCCTGACAGTGGCTCACAAACTTTACTGTGCAACAGAATCATCTTGTTAAAACATATATTTCTGAGCCCCACCCCCAGAGTTTATGACTCAGTGGCTCTAAAGCTGGGCCCAAGAATATGCATTGCTAACAACTTCCCAGGAGATACTGATCCTGCTAGTATCAAATCACTTTGAGGACCGTTATTCTATAGTAATTGTTCTCTAAATATAGTATATACAATCACCAGAAGGAGTCTTCTTTAAGATATCTACATTATAATACCTACATTATAAAATTATGCCTTTACAATTAGGATCAGGGTATGTGCTAGAGAAAATGGCCAGAATGACTAAATCCTGAACAATAACAGAAAAAAAAAGAGAAATAATATTTACCTAAAAGCGTATCAGCTCTAGGAGCCACCAACAACCTGCCCATTGAGGGCTGCTCAGCTAAGATAATCAAAAGGATACTAACCAGACCAAAAATGCAATCAACCTTGGCTAACGCTGTCATCAATAAAACAGTGAGAGAGAACTCCACTTCTATCTATATTGATTGCATTATATGTGAACCTATATATTAGTTAAAATTAGGTAAAAATTTTGATTCTATCCTATATGTTAAAATTAGATAAAATTTTTGACTGTATCCTATATGAAATGGTGAGTCTGGGAGAGATATTTAAACTGGAACATGACCTATTAGATCTGAATTTTAGATAATGAAATATATATCAATTAGGACTCTTCTGCATTTAAAAATGAAACTCAGTTTCAATTTAGATTAGTTTTACCAAAATGGGAAGCATATTGTCTCATTACCAGGAGTAAGTAAGTTGGAAAATTTATCCATTCTATCTACACGTTCAAAAAATATTCTTAAATTTTGCCAACTTTCCCTATTGTTCCTGAGACCGACTGTCATTTGTCAGACTTTAGTCTAATGTCCAGCCATGAACCAAGGTCTGTGGCCTCAGGTAGAGGTTTGGGTTGGCCAGACGTCCAGAGACAGTCACCTTGGAACATGAGTAGCTTTGTCGAAAGTCCCAATTCTCCTCTCGTTTACCACAGTGTTTCATAGAAATATTATCATTTGTTCATATGCCTGGACATGAGAAAGTTTTGGAAACATTGCTTTAGAAGATAAAGTAACATAGGATGAGAACTAGGCCACCTATTTTCTAATTGTTGCTATAATGATCCTAGTGAATAGAAACTCTAGGTGTGTTCAAGTCAAAACTGAGTGTATAAAACCAACATCCTTAACTGTTACACTGTTACCTGAGTTAGATAATAAATCGCTTATAGAAGTGGCTTCTGAACTCTCAGAAGGTGAAGGAGAGAGGATAGAGAGGCCTGAGATAAGACCCGAGGCCTCCTGCGCTGACGCACACCCCCCACCCTCCATCCCTACTTCAGTCTGCATGATTTGGGCTCTGTTTTTTTTCTATTTTGCATGTAATCTTTGCTCGGGATCAGGGTTCGCTGGTTAAAAGAAGCCTGCAAAATGCCCTTTTCAGTACAGGCTTAGACCGAGGTGCCTGCATTGTAGTTACACCAGCCTTCGTTATAGTAACTCAGGAATATTCGTTCCTTGAAAAACCCACACTAAAAGTGACATGAACTCTATACTTTATAGCCCCCTATTATGAGTGGTGCAGGGAATAAACTCGTTGGGACTGAATTTTGGATGTAGTTAATGGTGGAATAGCTTACTTAGTTTTAAGGACACGGACTTAACTAAAGCTCAGAAATCAGCCTGTCGTCTTCTGCAGGCTCAGGAGCCCAAGCAGAGCATGTCATGGTTTGGGACAATTACGGCAGTAGCCCAGTGAGAAAATATTGCATGCCAGGTTCACGCTCAATTATCTACAGATTCAAAAGAGATTTTCTCTGAATTAAAAAAAAAAATGAGGAAAAGAAAAACTCATACAAAGACAACCAACACAGCTTTTAGGAGAACTTCTAGGTTTTAAGTGCCTCATTGTGGAATCACACAAAGATGATTTTAAAAGCCAAGTTTTGAAGTGAGATGTACAGTTCTGGGTCTTCAACAAATTCTGACAAGATTTCACACACTGTCAGAGAGGTTCTTTTCTCTTGCCTGGCTTCCCTGTGGTGGGAGTGCGGACCGAGCCAATGCCCCAACCTCCTTACACTCAGGGAGCCACTTTGACCCAATTCCAGAAGCCCGGGCTGTCCTTAATTAGCACTGTAATTTATATTGCACAATTATGCAAATTGGGTACATAAACAAAATTATCCTTTCAGTTTTGGCTTTGCTACATGAGTAATGCAAAGAGAGTAAAAGATAAAGAAAACCATACATTTGTTTTAATGTAATGCACCGGTTCTTACTTTATCCATTCTTTTGTTTTACTCTTTCACCTTGCATTTGAGATTTTTACAGATTTTCCTTTCTCCTATTTTATTTTTTCTTCTTTTTATGCTGTTTTTCCTTCCTTTATCTGTGTTTGACTCTTTTCCTTGAAAAATTTTCCATCTCATTAATTCTGCTGTAGTGATTCATAACTCTTCAGGCCATTTCTTTGTTTTCTGATATGACTACTATTCTCAATTGTCTCAAGTTTCCCTTTTTCTCTTGTTCCCAGATTCTCTTCTTTCTCCTGGTATCCTTTTCCATTTTACTCCATTTTCCTGTTAGGTTTGACTTGCTTTTATAACTGTGTGATGCCACATGCTTAGGATCCAATCACATTTACTAAGAAAACTGAAAATAAGCATGACAAATAACAGAGCTTGGAAGATAGGAATTTTAAGATACAAAGCCCAGTGAGATGGAACTGGAAGCCAATGCCTAACAGCAATAGACAGCATTCAAGTTGATATTAACCACCTGGTAATCTATCAACAAAACAGCATAACAAAATACTTTTCCAACACTGAATGATATCCCAATTGAGCTAGTCCCTTTAAAAAGGCTTAACATTGTACAGAAGATAAGAAAACCTAAAATATTTAAAACTAGTGGAAAATATAACCTTCTGGTTAAAGCTGGCTGTGCAATAACAGGGACTACTGGTGCTTGACAATACATGGAGACTAACTGTTAAGGGGATTTATAATAGAGGGGCTGGAACAGATTTGTGTAGAGAACAGAGTTGTTCATTGCTTTATCTGCCCAGAACCTCAGCTCCCATGGGGAAATATGCCTCCTCCTGTTACAGCCCTCTGGCTGTAGCAAAAGCAGCCAAATTAAAATATAACCCAAGGGATACCCGACCCAACTTGGGCAAATCAGAGCACCCTCCCTCCGGCTATAACCTTTTTCCACTTTGAATAACAATCAAATGCTTCCCTTCCAGACCAGATTTTATGTCCCTGTCTCCCTCTCTGACTTCCACTTCATCGCCTACATTTCTCCCATTTACTTACTAAGTTCTAGTTGCCCTGGAAAACTAATATTCTCAGGTCATTGCTTTTGTATCTTTCATCCTCTTCTCCTGGAATGAGCTCACTTGATTTTTCAGTGGATGGTTTCTTCTTGTCATTTGAGTCTCTACTTAAATGTCATCTCAGAGAAATATGCTCTTATATATCTACCTAATGTTGACATACATTTATATAAATATATAACTTTGCTTTAATTTAGCATCATTGAAAATTAGCTTATATATTTATTTTGTACATGTATTTACCTCTCAGATATTTGATCTTATTTGTTGCCTGTCTTTTCCCACTAAAATGTAAGATCTTGTCTATCTGATTCACTTCTCTATTCCTAGTACTCAGGACAGTGTGAGACACATAGGGCATTCCAAATTAATTTTGATTTAAGTGAATGAACTCATATGTTACACAATGGGAAATGGCCTAAGCCTGGCCAAAGGTTTCCATCCCCATGATTTGGGGGCTTTGTGATCAAATGTGAGTCAAGTTCATGTTTGGAGCATTGAGTGCTAGAACTAGGAGATACAAAGCTCACAGAAACAGGTTTCTACCATGTGAACCAAAGTGAGTACGCCAGTAGCTGGGAGGGTGTGGGTGGTAGCGGAAGGAAGAAATAAGGGGTAGTAAGAAGGGGTGAGGCATACAGCGAATGAAAACCAAGAGTTTGGACAGTGTTTATTGCATGGTTTCTGAGGTTCCTGAGGCCCAGCTACACCCCTGTCTGGTTTCTATGAAGCCCCTCAGGGTCCTTTCCATGATTTGTGCTTTTCCTTTAACTGTAAACTGGATTTCAATTCTTTGCAATCAATAAAAGTAACATATAATAATGTTATACCATTGGGCTTAAGAATTTAAATTTGGGTGCAAAATCAGGGTTTGAATCATGATTCTGATATTTGTCTGTATCACAGAGGACCAATTTCTTAATCTCTCCAAATTTTAGTTCCCTTATCTAAAAATGAAGGGCAATCATAGAACCTATCTGAAGTGGGCATTGGAATGATTAGATGTGATTATACATATAAATGTCTTCGGCAAAGTGCCTGATATATTAGTATGTCCCTAATTAGGGAAGGAACTACAGCCTGGCTCCAGGGTGAAAGGTGGCTTTGAAATGGCATTTCAAACCTTCCCTCATTGATGTGTCTAACTTCCTGCAGTACATCCTGCATTTTAGTTTTTTTAGAATATTTTCTAAATTCTTTTTCTGATTAGATATCTTTAGAATTGGACTTCTTTATTTTCCTCTATGAACAATTATGCTCATGTCATCTTTGGCAATTCAGTTTCTGCTAGATGTCCGATGGGGCATTTGTGAATTACCAAAATAGTTGGTGCTAAGAAATTGGAAAATTGATGATCTAGATTGGTCCTCTTCAGGTATCCAGTCTATGAAGAGAAAAGTAAGTTCACAGGATGAGGTCCTGGAAGATAAACAACAGGAGCTTGCCCCTCCTAACACTCTTGGTTATTGCCTATTATAGGATGTGGGTTGTTACAGTTAAGAATGAAACTGTAAATGAGCATGAAAGCTGGAGAGGGGTTTGAATGGGATCAACCTTTTTGAATGAGGCTTGAGATGCCCATAGTATATGGGCATCCCATATGCAGCTCCCATAGTATAGTCCTGTATAGTCCTGTATCCTAGTGTGCAGTCTACAAAGATCCTGTAAGTCAGTTCCACCCTCACCACATCAATAAACTGGATGAGCCACAACTGGGAGTGGGGTGGGCGATGGTGTGTGTGGGGAAAGGGCTGTTCCAAGACCAGTAATACTAACATCCAAGGAGTGATGACAAAGGTAAGCAAGTGTAGCAGACCGTGTGACGCAGGTCTCTAGTAAGTTAACATGTATTTCTTAAAAATGTATCATATCAAAATATATCATATACATTTCTTTAAAAGGCATCATTAAAATAAATGAAAATAAAAGGTATTTTTCAAAATGTTATAGCATGAAATTAAAAGTATAGAAGTGAAAAGTTTCAAGAATCTATACAAAATTTAATGATATTGATAAAAAATGTTCACATTTTTTAATATGTTCCCTTTCCTGAGTGAAAACTGGAATCCAGATTCTATTGGGTTGTTGAAGTCATGACAACCCATATGTTTTTCGTTGCAAAAATGTGTCATGACTTTTCCGACAACCCAATAGTAAGTGGCAGGACTGGATCTCTAAAGGGCTTGCAATTCCCAGGTAACAGTTAGGGAGAGATTACAATGGGGTGGGATTTATGACTAAAAAACTGAGTATTGTTTAACATAGTAGGTTAGAGTAGATTTAAAGAGATTGAACACTTTGTTTTTCTGATAAATTTTGGGTAAGGGTTTGAGAGGAAAACTAGATTATAGGTACTATATATCTTCTGTTTACTTTCAAATTATAGAACGTACGAAATTTTGTGACTCTTCTAATCCAGGAAAAACCAAGTAAAACTGTAAGTAAAAAATCTGACTCAAATTTGCACAGAAACATAAAATTATGAGAAATATATTTAAAAAACATGTATGGGCCCTGCAAGAAAGCTTGAATACCTGGAGAGACATAGTGTTGTGATAAGATCAAATATTGTAAATTGGTCATTGAAATCATTTCCATATGGCTGAGATAAATGAAAGTATTGACAGATTGGATATTATTTTAATACACTATACAAATTATATTTGCTAGTATTTCATCAAGAAAATTTCAATTGCCTTCTTAAGCAATATTGCCCTCTATATATTTTTTCATTTCCTATTTGTTGTATTTTTTTCTCATTTGTGTTTTTTGTTTGTTTGTTTTTTTGCTTTTTACTATTTGCAGAAAATTGGAGATTTTTCCTTTAAAAATTAAGTTCTGTGATTCATTTATTGATTTCACATTTCTGCAATTCAATAAAATGTGTATTGTTTTAATCTCTAAGTTTTGCCTCTTTGATTTGTACTGTACTTAAGTTCTTGAGATAAAGACTTGATTCATCTATATGTATACATATATATATATTTAAATATAATAAATACTAAGCCTATGAATTTGTCTCTAAGTGAGCATTGATAATATAGCTGTGCTGAATGTGGTGCTGTAATATTAGTAGATTTCTAAATAGTCTACAATTACAGTTTTATTTTCTGTTTTATCCCAATGGTTATTTAGGCAACTAATTTGCTTATCTAATGTTGATTTTGTTTTATTGTTTTTAATATTCTGTGGGGTATTTTAATAAAAAATTTATTTTTAGTACAATTAAATTATAACCACATATGATTTCTGCAACTTCTGTTATTTATCATTTATTTGTTCTTGCCTAATAATGATCTATTTTGGTAAATAAACCATAGATGCTTGAAAAAAATGTGTAGCTTTTGTTTATAGGGTACAAAACATCATAGACATCAATTATTAACTTTTCCTTCTATTTTCTTGATTTTAATTATTTAAATTATCTAATTCTTCTCCAGTGATTTTGTAGGTATACACCATGTTCACCTGTTTTATTAATATGGATTTCCCCTTAAATGTCTACATACTTTCTTTATACCTTATACTTGTATTATTATCCAAGCTAAGAATGAAGAGTTGGCTCCTTCCGGTTAAGATGAATATTTTGTTACATATTTCCTTTTGCATTCCTCCCACTCCTCACCACTCCCACATTCACATTCTCTTTCTAATTGTCAGTTGTAATCTATATTTTAATACCAACTCATTGTTGTTTAGTCTCTTTTTAACAAAATACTTAAGTGTTTTAGTTTGCCAATGATTTTTACATTTGCATTCAATTTTCTAAGCACATTACCAAGGATTATAGAAACTTACTATTATGTTCATTCACCTCCATGTTCCTGTCCCACATGGAGACTGACACATCATACGCTCTTAGGAATTCTGGTTAAGGAAATAATGCCATAGAACAGGAGAAAAAAAAAGAGCCTGATCAAGTGAAACTTAAATTCCCATCCTAAGTGTTGCTTTTATAACATGTTACCTGAAGATATTACTTCCAAGATTACAGTAAATCCATAGAGTGTATTTCGCTTTGATAGTCCCATCTCTGCTATGGTCAAACACGCACACATATACACAAATCCATACTAATGGGAATGAACACTTTACTATTTCCCATGTGCTAGTACTCTTGGAATGTGAGGTGCTTACATTAACTTCATTGTTATTAGCTCTTTTAAAAGATTCACCTGTAAATAACTATAAACATTGGTCTCAAACTGGCTGCACATTGTAATCACATGTGACGATTTTTAAAAGATCCTAATGACCTAGCGATCCACCAGTCCAATTAAATCCAAATCTCTCTGGTTGAGACCCAAGCGTCAGTGTTTCCTAATGCTCCTCCTGTGACCGCAGAGTAAAGCCAAGTATGAGAACGTAGCAGAGTCAACAGTCTGTACCTGATCAGTCTAGTTGCGCCTGTAGATACAATGCAACATAAGGAAACGCTTTTCTGGTTTCTTACAAAATGACTTGGGGAAACAGCTTTCTTTTGGACTCGGATAACTACGTGAAAGTGATTAAAAAGCACTTGTATCATTGCAATAACTATTTTATCACTTTTTAATATGCAGATGAATGGAGTGCCCAGCTGTGTTTTGGGATGAGAGTAGAGACAACAATAGGGTGTTTCAGAGTTGGTCAGATAGCTCAGTTAAAACCAACATGGAGAAACAGATTATAACCCAATTTTGCAAGACTAAGAACTCTGCCCGTTTCATAAATTTGCTTTGGGCTCTCTTACACAAGAAAATGTGAAGTTATAGCCCTAATATTGAGGTCATACTATGTTTTTTCTTTATTTTTGGCATATTACCACATATATGCTTCCTGATTTTATGGAGCCTCAGACATTTGAGTTCATAATAGGGATCAGATTTTGAAGGATACCCGAATAGAGTCAAGGAAATATTGTCTCTGGAAATGTGCTTTGAATATCAATTGCTGCCACAACAATTCTTATGCTTGACTTGAGAGAAGAAACAGGTAAAAACCAAAACAAAACTCATATGCAAACTTTAGGTGGCATTTTATTATATGCATTTTCCTAAACACACTATTATGGAATAGATTAGCAGAAGCTTATAGTTAACATTACAATAAAGGGAGCCAACTTGCTGTTTTATATAGGATAATCTTCATTAGATTGCTACATTTTTAATTTAAAACTTGTTTGACAGCATCAATTCATTGATTATTTTTTCTTGTAGCTTTATTGAGGTATAATTGACAAAGTTATATATATTTAATGTATACAACATGAAGATGTGATATACTTGTATGTATACATTGTAAAATAACCATAATCAGCTTTAATTAACACATCCATCACCTCACATATTTACCATTTGTGTGTGTGTGTGTTTGTGATGAGAACACTTAAGATCTACACTCTATGGAAAATTTAAAATATATGATACAGCAGTATTATTAACTATAGTTGTCATGCTGTATATTAGAATCAATCAATTTAGAAGTTAACATACTAAAATTTCGTATTAGGAAAGAGATAATGTCTCTTCACAGATAAGAGTGAACTAACTTAGCTCATGTACAACTGAAACATTGTTTTTGGCCTCTCCCCTGTTAGGTAATATCTATTCATTTTATTGTTTGTGTTGCTGTTTATGAATATGCTGTTAAAATATGCACAGTGCACTTGTCAGACAGATAGCTATAATTATAGTTTAAGGATAGCTTTCTTGGTATAGAATCTGTATTTCCCAAGATATATAGCTTGATTGAAAATACCAAGCAGAATATAGGATCCTTGGACTCTGATCTTACAGAAAAAATAATGGAGAAGATAATGGGAGTTAAGTGTCTTCTACAGTGATTTTCACATAGTTCAATGCTTCTCAAACAGGACCTGGCCTTGCAGCATCTGTGTCACTTGGAAACTTTACAAATGCCATTCTCAGGTGCCACCCAGCTTTACTAAATTAGAAACTCTAAGGTCTGTGTTTTAACAAACCCTCTGTGTGCTTCCGCTACACTCTAAAGTTTGAGAATCTCTAAC
>NW_017731650.1:665140-669042 GCF_001890085.2 Hipposideros armiger | reverse complement strand
AGTGGGTGGTTGAAAATCATCTATGTAGTGCCCTGGTTTTCTCTGACTTGACTAAGAATGTCATGAAGTTTGCCTATTTAAAGCCTTAAATAATTGGAATACTGAGACAAAATTATCTACAGAAGTAGAAAGAAGTACTTCTCTCTCAATGTCACGATTGATGTTTTGAGATCAGTCTCCATAAACCCATAAAGCCAAAGGAAGCAGTTAAGTAACATGGAGTCCATCAACCTGCATGGAATCCCAGCATAATAATGAAGTGACAACATAAAATGAAAAATTTAACCAAAACTACCAATCAAATATGTTATATATATATATATATATATATATATATATGTCTATTTTTATCATTGAATTTTGTCACAACTCCAGAACAGTTTTTATTCCACAATATGTAGGATCCACGTGTAAAAACTGGTCATATAACTTTTAGATAGAGGCCTAGTCTTCTGAATCAGAGAAACACGAGTGATGTATGACATTTAAAAATTAAGGAAGAAGAAATTAAATCAAATCGTACTTTACATAAGCATGAGTAAATGCTTATATTAAAGAAAATTCATTCATTCTTTCATTCACTCATTCATTCAACAATGATATATTAACTGCCTCCACTTGGGCAGTTGTGTGCTAGCACTGAGGACACAGCACTGAGTCAGACGGACAAGGTCACTACCCATGTGATGGTAAAAAAAATAATGAAAGAATCATAATTATAATTTTAATGAGGATGTTGACTGCAACAGAAACCTCTATTAGGATTCAGATCTGCTCTTGGGCAAGGGTCAGAAAGGTCTCATTAGAAAATAACTTCACATGTGCTAATTCACTCAGTCCTCACAGCAGACCAATGAGATCAGTGCTGTTACAATCATCCCATTCACAAATTAAGAAACAGAGGGGAAAAAAAAGACACTAAATATCTTAACAAATCACACAGCTAGTAAGGGATAAATCCAAGACCCAAGCCCAGGCCATCTGGTTTTATACTCTGCTCTTAACCATTGTGTTACAGAAGTTCATGTGCATTTGTGAGGGGATAATGAAGACACACTGAAGACAGAAAAAAAGGCATGCAGGGAGAACCTGGGATGGAGAAGTCCTCGGTACTCTGCACAAAGAGGAGCCAGCCCTGTCCAATAGCAATGTAAGCTAACTATGTAATTTTAAATTTCCTAGTAACCATGTTAAGAAAAAGTAGAGAGACAGGTGGGTACTGTACTCTGGAAAGATGATTTGGCAGTTACTTATAAAACTAAATATGCAAATACCATATGACCCAGCAATGGGACTCAAGTATTTACCCCAGATAAATGAAAACATATGTTCACACAAAAAAACTGGTATGAAAATGTTTATGGCAGCTTTATTCATAATAGCAAAAGCTAGAACCAACCCAGGTGTCCTTCAATGGATGAGTAGTTAAACAAAGTGCAGTATATCCATATCATGGAATGCTATTCAGCAATAAAGAAGAATGATATAGGCAGCAGCTCAGATCCATCTTCAGAGGATTACGCTAAGGGAAGACAGCCAGTTCCCAAAGGATACACTCAGTGTGATTGCATTTCCATAACATTGTTGACATGACAAAATTATATAAATGGAGAACAGACTAGTGGTTGCTAGAGCTTAGGGCCAAGGAGGGATGAGGAACAGAAATGGGTGGATGTGGTTATAAAATTTGCACAGCACAAGGGATCTTTGTGGAGAAGGAGCTGTTCCCAATCTTGATGTGTTGATGGAAACATGTACTTATATATGTAATAAAAAGCTGCATAGAACTACACACACACACACACACACACACACACACACNAAAAAAAAAAAAAAAGAAAGGTAATAGAATAAACGTAGAACAACAGAACCTATGACTCTTCCACTGCCTTTTTATTATATTTTGTTTAGAAAACAATCTATCGGCATTAAAAGATAATATTTACCCAGGAAGTTCATTTTTATCTACAGTAGAATTAATCAAGGCATGTATTCTATTTTTCCATCACCTGTCAAAGATTCATGACTGGTTTTCAACATCTTTCATTGTACACTTAAGTGATCATTAATTCCTTACATTTGCATTAAAAAATTCACGCAACAGTGTTAGATTTCACTTGTGCTTTACTTACCTCATTGAGATAATGTTACTATAATGATCTCACTTATATGTTGCATAATTAGATCTAATGTCTCTCTAATGAGATACACCATGTTATTTAGAACCAGCTGCCCTATCATGGAAAGCAAAGGGCACCCTGTGTTAAATTTTCCAAGACATTTAATAAATGGTCATTTCATACAAATTATTTTTTCCTTCTTTCTTTACAAATCTAGTTGTTTCTTGGTGGATATTAATATTCACAATAACTCAAAGGATTAAAGGTGTCAGCTGGCTTTGGCATGAAACATAACAATTATTTGCTGGGAGAGTAAAGACTCACTTGGTTATCAAGAAAAAAACAGTTAAATGAGAATATAGACAAGGATGCTCTAACATTCTTGCATTTATACATTCACAGCATATGTTAAAATTTTATGATATTACAGTTTAAGACAGAACCTCTTTTATATGAAAAACAAATTTATTAAGAAAGAGCTACATGCCAGCTTAAGAATGTGGTAGTCAGTTATTTTTTTTTCCCAGTAACTGCATATGTATGTTCAATAAATATGAGATGGAAATAAGTACATATATATCTGTGGGGGTTCCTTCATTGGTTATTCAGTCATACAAAAATACCTATGTGCATTGCTAATATAGACAAATGAATCCACAATAGACATGTGTAGACATGCAAGGTGAACTGCATGGAGGCACTATCCCTAGTTTATATTCAATGGTATTCTCATCTCGCTGCTGAATATAAATACGTAACTATTTATCTACACTGTACTTGCTGGTGAATGAAACCAGGGCATGCCGCATTTTATGAAAGTGTGGTGAATTAATAGCTAAGATTACCTCACCTCCCTCCAGTCTGCACAGAAGAGGAAATGAAGGGAGACAAACTGAACTGGGATGTGCGGGACTCCCTTGATTCTGCCTGTCACCGTTTTAAGCCAGCTCAAGGCCTCGGGGGAGTCTGGCTGTTCAAGCCTTCCTCAGCCAGCCAGACGGGTAACGGCCCACTGCTTTTATTCATTACCCTGAATGTAACGCACTAAATTTAACAAGTAACACACTCAGCGGGAATTTATTGGCCTTTTGCAGCATGATTGCAAGGTGGAATATGGATATGGATTCCAATTACTGTTGACACCCAGATAAGAAGAACAAAGCCTGTATATAATTATTAATCAAAGTTGATATTTTAGAGAAATGAAAATAAATAAATAAATAAGTATCTCTATACTATTTCAAGCAAGTGTTCCCGGGCTAAAAGACCTCTCCCTGGTTACACAATAGAAGTATTCCAATTAAATATAGGAATAATAAAATTGCAACACATAGAGGCAAAGTGATCCTATAGAGCAACAATTTTCACATAAAAAGAGCTGTGTGGAGCAGGTGGACAGTAGACAGAAGGCTCACAAATTCCAAACACAGACTCATGTATAATACACAAATGCATGGTCAAATAAACAGCAACCTTGAAATGAGGATTTCGTATTTTAATCAGAAAAATAATCCATTTAACAATGTTATTCCAGACAGTAACAATAGATCTATTAAAATGTGGTAGGAGGAGTGACTGTAAATATATATTTGACATCTATATAGCCGAAAAACTGGATACACATTTTAAGAAAGGAAAAAACTGTATTAAAATTGTAATACTCAATATACACCGATAACAAAAGATGAATACAAGTCACGTTTGACTTCTGCAATTACAAGAGGTGCTCAAAATGGTTACCATCAGCATAATTTTAATACAGTGTTTTTCCTTTCTTAAAAC
>NW_017731650.1:628137-660920 GCF_001890085.2 Hipposideros armiger | reverse complement strand
CCAATGTCAGGGCAATCTCCCACGGCTTTCTCCCTCCCTCGCTCTCCTCAGCTACCCTGGAGTCCTTGCTGCTTCAGGAAAATGCCAGACATGCTCCAACCTCAGGGACCTCACTCCTTCTGTTTTCTCTGCTTGGAACCCTCCTCCCAGGATATCTCTCTGACTTGCTCCCACACTAAGAATTGTCTCTGCTCAGATGTCTATCACACAGTCTTTCCTGACTTACATAAAAGAGCAAATTCCACTCTTTGACTATCACTCATTACACACTTTAATTTTCTTGACAGTACTTACACCATCTGACATTCTATATATTTACTTACTTGCTTATTGTCAATTTCCAACAGAGCCTGGAATGGTGCCTGGCACACAGAATACATCCAATGAATACTTACTGAATGAATTGTTTGATGAAGAAATTAATTATGTTTAGTTCCTTCAAAGCTCTCAAATGAACTGCTTGTCTCAAAATCTACGATTACCTTGTTCCAAAAACTGACATAATAAATTTCAGAAATTGGGTAAATTCTTCTGATGATTCAAAGCACAAAGTATAGAAGCAATCTCTTTGTATCCCAGTAAGATCAACAATATATTTTTAATAAAAAGATTAAGCTTTTGGCTAAAAATTTTTTTCTTTAACATTGCCAGTTATTTTAGAGAACTCTTTTCTGACAAGATCATTTTATTTATATTTTGTTCCTATATTCATGATAAATTTATTTACATCATGTTGCAAAATTCACTTTTCTACCAAGTAATTCATTCAGAAATTCTGAATAATGGTAATCACTATTGCTAAAAGTGCTGTCAAAGCCATCATACTCTGGGCCTTTCATGATATATCACCTTCTTAGAGAAGCATTATTATTAGAAGCAGCAACTACAATCAGAATTTCTTTTTTTGCTTGTATTTCCATTGCTGCACCAATATGTGCCTTAGTTCAACATCTATTTATAACAAAGATATTTATGAAGATGTTCTACTCCAGGGAGGCAGAAACTATCGTTTTCTCTCTCAGTCACTAGCACTGTGCTTTACACTTTTCAGTTGGACTTAAATAAATATGTGATAAATTGAATGAATTCTGTTTTGTTTTAATAATATACGCATTCATCTAGTCTAGAAGACTTCGTAGGGAAACATTGTATAAGATATTTTTTAAACACAAAGTCATACCACCCAGTACTGTTTTCATAAAAGAACTAATATTCATTAAATTCCTATGATACATTAAAGATTTTCATATGATCTTATTTAGTCCCCACAATATATGGAGTATTATTACTTACTCTGTGTCTACAAAGAAATAGAAGCTCAGAAAGAATATGTAATTTTTAGACCTTCTAATGTCTGTTAAATGTCAGGGTTTTCCCTGTCTGCCTGACACCCATGTCCAAAGTATTATTTCACACTTCATAGTAGGGGTCAAATACTTCAACATAGAGATAGCGTCTGGAGACAAATGATATGAGGTACATATTTTGTTACCAAATTTATCCAAAGTTTCTGGGACCCAAAAGAGGACATTGGTAAGTAAATTAGGGGTTATCTGGAGAAAAGCAACCAAGATATGTTGAGCTTCTAAAACTATATTTCATGCAAAATAAAGGAATTGGAGTATTTTATCTAAGAAAATAGTAATGATACTGAATGGAAAGGAATTTGGCCTTATCCAGACAGAGGTCTGGCTTTTGCACTTGGTTCCTGTGAGGTAACCTCTAAACACTTGGAATTTCCCAAGTGCTGGGAGTGTCTGTTATTCATGATGAATGCTTTGGGCAACCTGGTAAATCAATCAAACAATCATGCCTAATAAAAACTCTGGATGGTGAAGCTCACATGAGCTTCCTCTGTTGGCAATTCTCCATGTGCATTGTCACACATCAATACTACAGGGGGAACAGGTTCTGAAGACAATGGAAGCCCCACATGCGGAACCCTCCCAGGCTGTGCACTGTCCCTTCCTTTGGCTGAGTTTTGGTTTTATTTCCCTCTAGTAACTGAAACTATAAGTATAGTAGGTTTCATTTCTGTGAGTCTTTCCAGTGAATTATCAAACCTGAGGATGGATTTAAAAAACCCTGAACTTGCAGTTGGCATCAGAAGTAAGGGTGGTCTTGTATGCACTCTCTTTAACTTTGTAGTTGGATGCTAATTCCTTATATTTGGGTTCAAAAATCTTGGGCAGACTTGATGGTCTGGAAGATTATATGCTTAACTCTGTGTAGATACATAATAATGATACAATAATTTTAGATATCCTTGAAAATGTGTTATGGAATATTAAAAATTTGTGGGGAAGAGAAGCATGAACACAGATCTCAAACATTCAAACTATTATTGTGTAGACATATTTGGTATTGTTTCAGAGACAAAATTTGGCTCAAATAATAAGAACTTCCTAAAAAAATGGATCTAGTCAAATAGGTCATTAGCTGCCTATGAAAATAGTAAGTGTCCCACTTTTGAAAACGGTTAGTACTAGTGTAGAATGCCATAAGCCATATGTATTGCTAAGGGATTCCAGCATCAGAGGACAGCATGGGTGATTTTTAAGATATCTTCAAACTCTAAGATTCTGCTATTTTATAGTCTCTATTTCTTAAAAATAGCAACTAATAAAGCCAAGCTTACATGTTTAATGGGCAAGGTCTTTACTTTGGTTCTTAAAAGGTTTGTTAACTTTGTTTTGCTTAAAAATACCAGAAAAAAAAAAAGAGTGCTCTAGGAGAGAACTTTAATTTTACGAAGTGCTGGCTCAAACCTTCCCATATGAGTTTTTGTAATTTCAGAGAAAAATAAGGAATACTTACATTTAAATGTTAATAGAAAGTATACCTTCTATCATCAATACAGAATTTTAACAATGTACCATAAGGATTGGTATTCTGTTACAAATCAAATTACAGACAAGCCTTTTCAAATAAATCATAAATGGATACAAACAAAATATAAAATTGTTACACAATAACATAAACTACATACTTACCGACACTTTAATTTAATGCAAAATATATTTACTTGCATTTCATGAAACATTTTTCACATTATAATATGCCACTAAATGTTGTCACATCAACAGTTCATGAAATATACCTTCTGAGCTTTCCTAATTGCCATTTCTGTATACTTAACTGAATCTCAAGTTCTTGAGGAAAACTCTTCAGTATGGGTTTTATTGAACCAATAAAAATTAACCTGTTCCTTGGTATAAGTTGCATTTCACACTTTTCTATTAATATTCTGTCAAAGCAAGCAGCACAAAGCACCTTACTCAAGAGAGTTAATTTCATAGACCTGATATGTTATGACATATGAAATAAAATAATAAAAATCCCACCATATGTAAAGTGTAATAATCCCTGGTCCAACATTGCCCAGAGTATTTTACTGCTATTTCTCTGAAGAGATTATAAGGTCGGGGTTGCCTTGGGCTATCTTTGTCTATTTTCATAATAACTTCATCAGTTTGCTTTAAAGGTTCAGCTTGTCCCAAGTTCCTAACTATGACAAGTAAGATCTTATATGAAATAATAATTTAAAAATTGCATATTAGTTAAGGAGCTTAATTAAAACAGAAAATTCTTTAAAAGATTCGTAACAAGGATATAACAAAGCAATATATCTATATTCTTACTTTGGGGGCAAAAACAGGAAGAATAGAAGTATAAGAAGTGGGTCATAGACTCCCACATTTCATTCTGTAGATTTATGTAACTTCCTGAAAAAAACTTCTCCAATGCTTGATATGGAATGAAAAGAGACTCAGGGAATCTTAGAACTTGAAGAGAACTCATTAAGGTAATGTAGTTCTCAGTTTAAGTAAGATACTCTCCAATAGTTTCAAAATAGAAATGGGTCTAATTTTAGTGATGTATTATTGAATAATCAGAGTATTTTATACATGATAGCACAGCTTTGTACTAAAAGCATCCACACAAATGGAAAACTAACTATAACTTATTTATCCCCACTAAACACATAGCTTAGAGATATATCCTCTTCATATCTGGCAAGGGATAAGAGATTAGAGTTTTGTCAAAATGAGCTAAGTATAAATTAAAACCTCCTAATTTCCTTTTTTTTTTTTTTTAAATAAGAGGAATCAAGAAGACAACCCTACAGGTGGCTATTTAAAAAGCCATGAATTTCTGAACGTCCATAAACAATACATACTTTTCAGTCCCAAGAATGCACACATACTTCTGTTTTGAAAAGACCACTGATATTTCACATCATGTCTTCATATTTTTATCTCAACTCTGCATTCCAAGATAGTGACAGGAATGCACCATCTCCTTGAAGTAGGCTGGAGCGGTTTACATGCTGCACCCCAAGACAGTTCTGATGCTTTGCATCATCCCCATAATCTAGTACATATTGTCTTCTTTGCAGTTCTTATGAGGTTAATGTAAGAGTCAACACAATACCATTTCACTAGTACAATATTACTGATTCTCTTCTGAGAATAACCTAGGACCATTTTAGATTAGAGAAGGTCTACATACAACCTTGTGTTTGTTCATTATTTTATATTTAGTGCGGTAGTGGTGCACAAGCTTGCTCAATTGATGAAATCACTAAAGATTAAAGTGCTCCTTCTAAAACATCATGAAATAATGACATAACGAATTCTAACATGAGTTTGAAATATTTGATTCTCAGATGGTGCAACCATAATATATACAGTTGACCCTCAAATGACAGAGGTCTGAACTGCATGGGTTCTGAACGCAGATTTTGTTCAATAAATAGAGTTGGCCTTGTGTATCTCTGGGTTTTGGGTTTTGCATGTGCTGATTTGACAATCTGCAAATAGAAAACAGTATTTTCAACCTGCAATTGGGAATTCGAGGATGTGGAGGGCCAACTGCATGCATTGTTCTAAGCCATATTATGTAAGGGACTTGAGCATCTGAGGTGTTCGGGTATCCACGGGGTTCCTGGAACAAATCATCCGCGGATACTGAGAGACAGCTGTAGTTAAGTGTTCAGGGAGTCAAAAGATATGCACAGATTTTCTACTGCATAAGGGTCAGAGCCCAACCTCCGCGTTGTTCAATGGTCAACTGTACTTATAAAATCATAAACATCCTTCCTTTCAGCCACAGTACAGACAGGCTTTCTATGAGGTTCCTGGTGGGATGTACATGAGACCATTTATAAATGAGTCTTGGTAAACAAACAAACAAAAGAATGAACCTGAATGCAACACTTCAGTCTAGCTCTCTGTTTACAGGAAATATCAACAGAGAACTATCTGGCTAATGGCACTATAAGGATGCAATCAGCAAAGTCCAGAATGAGAAAGACACTAAAAGACAACTGACTCAGTTTCACCAACAAATAAATTGCAAAGAACTGAAAGAAGAGGAAAAGAGGAAACTTGTAGCTTGAAAGGTACTTTAGGAATACTCGTATGTCAACCAAATGCTGTACTCCTATGTGTCCTGTGTTTAATTCCTCATTTAAGCATATTAACCAAAAAAATGACATAATTAGGAAAATTTACACATTTATGGAAAATTTGATAGTAGTAGGGGACTACTGTAAATATTTGTAG
The DNA here is from genome assembly GCF_001890085.2 of Hipposideros armiger. Classification (NCBI taxonomy): domain Eukaryota; kingdom Metazoa; phylum Chordata; class Mammalia; order Chiroptera; family Hipposideridae; genus Hipposideros; species Hipposideros armiger. The sequence goes on along the minus strand of NW_017731650.1, from coordinate 655,353 downwards.
GTGTATAAATCTAGTGTGGTTTGAAAAACAGTACTTTATTTTCAGAAATACATACTGGAATATTTATGGATGCATGCATATTATATGATGCATGGGCTTGCTTCAAAATGATCCAGGAAGTTAGGAAAGAGTGAATGGTGGGTATGAGTGAAACCAGATTGACCATAAATTAATAAGAGTTGAATAGATGGATATATATCCAAAGGGAAGGAAGTAACTATCTTGAAGAGATTCTGCAACCCCATGTTCACTACAGCATTATCTACAGAGACAAGATATGGAAACAAGTGTCTGTCGACAGATGAATGATCAAGAAAATGTGGTATATAGACACACATAATGAAATATTATTAAGTCATAAAAAAGAAGTAAATCCTGCCATTTGTGATAATGTGCATAAACCTTGAGGGCATTATGTTAAGTAAAATAAGTCTAACTGAGAAAGACAAATATGGTATGATCCCACTGATCTGTGGAAACTACAAAAAACAAACTCATAGAAACAAATTGTAGGTTGGTGGCTGCCAGGGGCTGGGGAGTAGGAGAAATGAGTGATGGTGGTAAAAGAGTACAAAGTGCTAGTTCTAAGATGAATAAGTTCAGGGGATCTCATGTACAGCCTGGTGACTGTAGTCAACAATACTCTCTCGTACACCTGGAAGTCGCTAAGAGAGTAGATCTTAAAAATTCTTACCATCCCCCCCCAAAAAAAAAGGTAACTATGTAATTAAACTTGAGGTGACAAATGTGTTAAGGAGCCTTATTGTGGTAATTATTTCCCAATATAGTACACAATGCTATATGTCAAATGCATCTTAATACAACTGGAAAAAAAATGTCAATTGTCCCCCTCACCTCCACAAAAAAATGTTGAATAGTTGAACCTCTATGTGTGATGAGTAGTACATAGAGGTTCATTTTGCTATTCTCTTTAATTTGCATATATTTGGAATTTTCCATAATAAAAGTTTTTTAAAAGAAAGTTAATTATCTAAAATATATTTTCATTAATATTAATATAAACAGAAAACCAAAAGAAAATGTATCAAAAAAATACATCAGGAAGAATTCATTGAAACAAAGTTTAACTCATTCAGCAATATTTGAGGGTTGGGGGGAATTCTGACCAGAGTTTGGGCTGAAGCAGTCCACTGTTAAAATGAGCCTTCTAGGAAAGAGGACCTTAAGAAGCACAGAAGGGTAACTGCTACAAAACCAATATATTTGAATTATGTGCTAACAAAAGAATAGAGAAAAAGATTAAGATTAGCTAAAAGGTTAAAAGGAATACTCTACTCTCTTTCTTACCTTATTTCACAGACCAAGCACTAGGTTGCACCTTTTACAGAAGTACAGGAAACTATAGATTGAAAGGAATGGGCAGAGGAGACTAAGGAACATAATTCAAACAGCACTTTTATAGTATTCAAAACAGCAGATATTAGCTTTTTTTCCTAATATAGGGTATTTAGACCTAAGCAGTGTATTAATCTCTATCAGGGTGTGTGTGTGTGTGTGTGTGTGTGTGTGTGTGTGTCCACTAATTTCTTTCAAACTGATGTCCATTTTGATGTCTGGTTACTCAAACCATTGTCAATATTTGCTTGTTATTTCGCTAGTTTTGTCCAACTGGGACTTTACTGTTTGTGGCCAAATAATGTAAGGCATCCATGTTATCAGTTCAGTCTGTGTGTTTGCTTTGCAACTTGAATGAAATCTTTATTTTTTGTTGTCCCATTCTTGGTTTTGAACTTCTTGGGATGTATTTGTTTGGATTATAGTCAAATTGAACCCACTCTTAAATCAATAATTGGACTATGCTCCTAAGATACATTCTGTTGAACGATGGAGGAAAATATCACAGCTTGACCCTTGTGAAGTGCTATGAAGAGCTGCAGTCAAGTGGAGACGGCTTTTCTTCTGGATGGAGTATACTGTTACTATCTTAACCTTGAGCTAGGCAGAGTCATGAATAGCAACATAAAATTCCTTTATCTTTGTTACTTCAACGTTAAGAGGCCTTATTATCACAAAGGCATTGGATTGAAATCTGTAGCTAAACATTTTAGTGTTTATAACAACAAACTAAGAAAGAAGGTAACAGCTACTATTTACTGAGTCTGTATTTTAACCAGGCACTGAGCTAAGGGCTTTACATTCGGCACTATATTTATATACATTTTCATTATTTTTTGGCATTCCAAGAGATTGCCCAACTAGTTGCGCCCATCAAGACCACCACCCTTTCCTCCAGACTCTGCAATAGCAGCGAACAAAGTTATTGCAGGTTTTAAATACATATCAAGCCATGGGCTGGAGTCAGCCCACACTGATTCAGGAGGCTATTATATCCATCTTTCCCATCGCCACAGTAAGTGACATCATACTGGTAGTTTAAAATGGCCCTGGTGGGATAACTTACTACAGAAATTAGTAAATGTCTTTTTTACCCCCTAGAGAGACAGTTGTCAAACATTTACCAATATGTATCCCTTTGTCATCTTCGAGAATTTGTCATCACTAAGGATCCAACATGGCCCAGTTATTGCTACTGCTGTCACAGTTTAAAGAACTAGTTTTGAACACATAAGAGGAGAAAGAAAAGAAACTAGCCTCAGTAGTGTCCCACCCAGTAGACAGTCCCCAATTTATTTCTTGAAAGAACCAGATAAGAGAGCCAACTTCTCTGGACATAATTTCAATAACTTTATGGAAGAAGGAATTGGGCAAGACTCTATATCAGGGGTCAGCAAACTATGACCTGAGTGCTAAATGTGGCTAATTTTCTGTTTTTATAACTAAGATTTTATTGGCACATAGCCACGCCCACTTGTCTATGCGTTGTCTATGGCTGCCTTCAAACCTCAACAGGAGTACTGAGTAGTTGTGTCACAGGCTCTATGGCCCACACAGCCAAACATATTTACTATCTGACCCTTTACAGAAAAAGTATTTCATGAATGACGGGGGTTGTGATGTGTTTGCTGTATGGATTATGCTTTATTTTGGATTTTATTCATGCAAAGATGAGGTAGAAATAAGCTCAGTTTCCTTGTTTTACTTCAATCTGATGAAGAGAGTCACAGAAATAGAAGCTATGGCCCTAGATATACTTTTACGCTTTATTTATTTATTTGACATTCAATATTATTTTATACTAATTTCAGGTAGATAGCTATGTCCCTCAATTTTATTGCATCCATTTATGCAATGTGATCATGTAGGGTGAGATTTCATCATTACGTCAAGAACACTTGTTACTAATCTCACACAGGTAGGGATACCCAGACCCTGTATCTGGGTCTCTTTATTCAATCATTCATTCATTTATTCACTCAACAAATACTTATTAAAGGCTACTAGGCTCCAGACTCCTAGTTTCTAGGCACCAGAGGCATGCATATGACTGATCAAATATCCTGCCCATACCAACTCGTATTTTAGTGGGAAGGGCATAAACTTGTGTGCTTGTCTAATATCATAAAGAAGTGATGAGGACGATGAACAAACTTAAAGCAGGACAGGTGTTGGACAATGAATGAGGTGCTCTTTGAGATGTTTAGGGAAAGAGCATCTCTAAGGAGGTGGCATTTGAGCAGGGAGGCCAGAATGAAGTAAAGGAGGAGACAAGCACGCCTGGCAGAGGGACCAGCAAAGGCTAAGGCTCTGCAGTGGGCATGTGCTCAGCTGGCTGAGGAAGGGCAAGGTGGCGAGCATAAAGAGGGGAGTGATGACGTCAGCAAGGTAGGCAGGGGCAAGGTCATACAGGGCATTGTAAGCACAGGAAGGATTTCGTGTGACACGGATGACCACTAGGGAGTTGTGAGGAGGGTGCTGACTTCAAGTGACTTGCATTTTAGATCAGCGCCCAATCTCCTGTGCATGGTAACGTCTACAGTGGGTAATACGAGGGGAGAAGACTGGTTATGAGGCTGTTTCAAAAAATGCAGGCAAGAGATGACGTACGTGCATGTGCAGGACGTAATGGTCCTGGGAACCATGTGAAGACCGTTAAAAGGATTTTGGGTTAAAAATGCTTTTAGGCTTCCTAAGTCCTCTTTATAACTGTGCTAATTTAATTCTTCCTACATAGAATAGAGAGTAGGGAAGATTTCATATGCTCATTCAACAAACACATCGATCATTAATAAGAGGACAACAGGTGCTATGTACTTGAGATTAGAGATTAAAAGAAACTCAGTTTAGTGGGAAATAATAACTGGCAACAACTGGGTTCTTCACATACCTCTTCTCTTACTTTATACAAATTCACTCAACCTTGACCATAACATGCATCGGTGGGCCCTATGGCTGCTTTCACTCAGGACATCTGAGGTTCCTGTCATTTAAGACACTTTCCTCTAGAGTTTGAGAATTGAAGGAATGCATTAAAATAGAATATAGTCTGTGTGGTGCCCGTGAGTGTGCACACGCACACACGCACATATCCTAGTTCCAGTGTTCAACTGTTGAATCTCTAAGACTTTCCTTTTACAAATTTGCCCTATTTTTATTGACACAGTTCTGTGATTTCTTAGCCAACTAAGCTATTGAATTTCTTTAATTCATGTTTTCGTTATGGTGGTCTCAACCTCCCTGTCCCTTTCTTTCCCTTCCATGGTTAAGGTTTTGGGTGAAATATGCTAAAATGTTCACAGATTTCCTTGATCTTTTCTATTGCTTGACATCAAAAGCCACATCCTCTCATATTAACCTCATAGCTCTCTGTGTCGCCACAGGCATTGTGGAATCAATATCTGTTCCAAAAGTTATGCTTCTTTCTTTTTCCTAAACAAAGAGCAAATCTTTGCTGATTTTCCAAACGAGCAAGATTCAAGCCCTGAGTGAACATTTGGGCATTTCAGTCGAGTGGCGACACTGTTCCCTGTAATATAGACCTGCCTGTGACTGCAAAGGAACCTTTTTGGTGTCAACTAAAATCTAGGGTTGATTAAAAAAAAAGAGGCAGGGGTGTGAATCCATGGCAGACAGTTCTCGAAGCTGAGAGTAAGTGTACCAGGCTGATATTCCTGAGAATGGGGTTTTCGAAATCTAAATACTGTGGAATCCAAATTGCAACACAAGGCACTTTAATGTAACTTAAAACTTACTGAAAAAGCAGAGAAATGATAATAACTATTTGAAGTTCTATATAGTATATGTTATATACACAATACATAAGCATATGTACCATATTGTTGATATATTTTTAATTTTGAATATGCCCGAACTGCACAACCTTGCCCATATTTTCCTCAGTGGTATGATGAGGAGAAAAAAATAAGATGGGGACGTGGGAGTCCTCTCCAAGGTATGAGTGAGCTGCACTGGATTTCCATCTCATCAGCAAGGCATAGGAGAGTGCCTTGGAGATTGGGAAGGGTTAAAGTTTTGCCTGTGACACTGAAATTGAGGCCAGCTGTAGGTCATATTCACGTCCCAGTCACAGGAAAATGAACCTGTGAGACAGAACCTAATTATCTGCTAAACCAAAAGCCAGTCTCAGTTCAATAACTTACGACAGAGCTAGCAGCCAGATATAGTGTTACCATGGCAACGTTGGAAAAAGCTCCACTGCGGTTGAGAATAAGGAGGAAGGAAAGGAAACTGTAACCCTAAATGTGCTGTAGCCGTTTGATCTCGGACAAGTGGGTCTGTCTAGAAAACCAGGCTATTCTACACATGTCTACCATCATCTGTTCACAGTAATATCTGCTACAATCCCTGAAAAGAAAAATGCAACAACAAGGCCTTCCAGGCTTAAAAATAATCCACTAGTAAATGGCTAACTTGGAATTAATTTTAAAGAGAAAAACATAAGCTTCATCTTTCGCCTCCTCCATGCCATCCTCAAATACAGATACAGCAGGACACAAAGGGTGGGAATTCTTGATACCTCATCATTGTAATGAATGAGTTCTATGTCCATAAAATTCATTGTCACCCTATTTTCCTCTTATCCCCAAATGCTGAGATATTTTTAAGAGAAAATTTTGGAAATCAAGCAATAATATTTGCTTTTCTAAGGGGTAGAATTACAGTTGGGAAATAGGGGACAAATAATTTCTCTTTGTGAACTCTGCATACACTTTCAAATGAAATAATTTCTTGGGATATTGAGTTAAGAAGAATCAAACATTAGACAGAGATAAACTGTGCTAGGTTGGTCATTTTTCTTCTTGCCAGTTAAACTTTGTCATTCTTTCTGGATTTCTGAATTTAAGAGGAGGATATGGCTTATGCACATAAGAACTTTTGTAGCCAGTTACCATGAATACTGTAAAAACAGCATCTCACTAAAAATATTTGCAGAGGAAACAAGAGCTTACCATACAGAAATATGTTCTTAGAGGAGGAATTCGGAATTGTATTCTTCTCTCACTCTCTCTGTCTCTTCAATCCTTCCCAATGGAGACAAATCATACTAAATCTTGTCAGTTACAATTAATGGATTTGAAGATATTTGACAATTTTGATATGTCATTAATGATGTAGTAAGACACATCTACTTGGGCTTGCTATCCAGTTGTAATACCACATTTGATTCACATAGATACATATGTATAAATATATAGATATAGCAGAAGTGTTTCTTATGTATAAGACACAAACACATTGGGTTTGGAATATGGAGGAAGGAGTATGGAGATGAATAATATACTTCTCATATACATGAATAAATTTGCAGTAATGCAAATGAGAGAACATAAAATGGAAAGTAGGTTTTTTCTAACAAAAATATCACTATGACTGTATGTAGCCTGAAGTTTGCCAATTTGCCAATATATTAGAGTCACTTATGATGTCCGTGAATTTTCTTTAAGATGTCATATCTTTTAAAAACATTTTACCCTACCCTATTTTTTCCATATATAATTATGTAAATATATAGAGATCCATGACTTCAAATTCCTTTAAGCAACCATGATTCGTGAAAGGGAGCTTCAGGATTTTAAGAAGGGAGGTGGCGGCATAAGGAATAGAAAAGCAATATCGAAGGGCAGAATGAATTTTTTTATTAATTTCCAGGTGGAAGTAATGTAACCTCTGCTCTTGACCCTAACTCAATTCAAGTAAATGGAAGGCAGAAAGTATATCCTTTTCTAAGACAGATGTTTCTGAGATCTGATTATTAAAAAGGCCTTATTGGTTGCAAAGATACCAAGAATACAGTATTGGTACACTGTTTAGAGTCTGTCACTCTTAATATCAATTCCAGTTGCATGAATTAATTAGTTAGAAAAGAAAATGAAGCAATTTTATCAGGAAAGCATCAGAAAGAGCTATTGATTCAAATGCTTTTACATTTTAGCCTTATCACACATGATGAACTTGCAGATACGAGCTTAATAATGATGCAAAGCACCAGATCTCACTGAATTTCTGTTCCACTTGAAATCCCAGAAAAGATATTAGGAGCACTAAACAAAGAAATAATACTGTTTTTCTCATGATGTTCTTTTAGGCAATGATTTTGAAGAGATGTGATTTTACATAGTACAGTCTTTCCAAAGCATTCCATTACACATTTTCTTTAGCATCATCAATATTTCCTATATTTTTTTGTGGCTAGATGTGTGCGTGTGTGCACTTTTGCTTGTTTTTAATTGGAATCCTAATATCCATCCATAAGTAAGGATTGTGTAAAGCATATGTTCCATTCAGTATAAAGACATTGATATGTTCAATTAACATTAAACAAATACAATAAAATAAATTGTAGCTGAAACTAAGTCTACAAATGAAAATGAAGTTTCCAGATTAAAATAATCTGCTTGCCATATGGAAGGTACTCAATGTGTTTGTTGATTGAGTGAATAAATAAGTGGGTGTGTCTACTAAGGAGCAAGACAAAAGGAGAAAAAGCTAAGTCTTGCTGATTAAACCTCTACCCTTGGTTCTAGCTGGTGTTATGTATCCTCTGAAACGCCACAACATCCTTCACTTTTATTCTAGCTATCTCCTTGATGCCTCTCAAAAACAAAGAAACTTTTCCAGATCTCTCCCATGCCCTGCTGAAGGACTTTCTTTGGGGGAAGGTGGTGGGTCGAGGGTTGGAGGGGAAGGGTGATAGACTCTCTCTAGTTCTCCCCTGTTGCCATTCCTATAGGCATCTACAAAGCTGCCTCCCCGCAGGGCTCTAGGTGCGTAGGAATCCTAACCCCTCTTGGCTCTTAGGGCTTCACACTCATCTAACAGAAATCTGTTGTTATCCACTTCTCTTCCCCGGAAGTTGCAACAAAAAGCAGAATAGGCGATATTCCTTGTCTATATCTCCAATTTTTCCCCTCCTTCTTGCATCCTAGGCTTCTCACTGACCACAACTCAGAAAGTTTCATGCTGTCCTGTATGACAGGCAACTGCCTCTAGCTCATATCCTGAATCCTTCTCTACTTTATGGTTAACTTTAATAAATTCTGTGATCCAGGTCTCCAGCATCAGGTTAATATTTCTGGCCATCTCCTTTAGGAATGAAAAATAAAACCATTTCCTTCTCAAGAGCCTAGTTCTTCCAAATCAGAACAATCTGCTTTGAGCTTAAAATACTCATTATAAGTTTTAAGAAACAATCTACTATGTACTTTAAATCTTCCATTGACTCTGTTCTTGATTGTTTCTATCCTCCCACTATAGCAATAGGTACCACTGATCACCTGAGCACAGAAAAATAAAGCAAAAAGCATAATTTGGGGAAGTAATAACCTTAGTGGAAAATTTCCAGATATTACTCCACTATACACTTGGCTCTATTAATTCTGTCTTGTAAATATTTCTCCAATCTCCCATGTCTCTCCATTTCTACTGCCATCACATTCATTCAGGCCATTGTTATCTGTCCCTATTACTATCCCAAGGAAATCAATATACATAATCATATAAAAGTGCATTTGTCTTCAGAATTCTGTGTATATTAAAAAAAGAGGATGGCAAGAAACTCAACTTACACTTGTGAATGAACTTGTTAAATATATTATACTCACATAATGAGCATATGATAAAATGATAATATTTGAGAAAGTGTTCATTTGGTATTTAACAATTAAAAAGCAAGTTATAAATAATTCTGAAAATATTAAGGGTATTTATGTGTGTGAATGAGAGAAAGGGAGGGAGGGAAGGAGGGAGAAAGAGAGAGGGAGACACAGAGGGAGAGAGAAAAGGTATGAGTATGAGATCTGACAACTGAGTTTGTGAACTCATTCCTAGAAAAAGTACTACATAAAAAGTACTACATACCTCATTGCTGAATATCACTACAGTCACCTTCAAAGTACTCCCCTTGGGAAGCTATGCACCGACACCAGTGCTTAGTACACCCTTCAAAGCAATTTTGGAACTCCTTTTCTGGAATGGCCATCAGAGCTTTTGTTATATTACCCTTGATGTCCGGAATGCCATCAAATGTCTTCCTTTTAATATTTCCTTTATCTTCAGGTAAAGAAAGAAGTCATTGGGGCCAGATAAGGTGAGTTGGGAGGGTGTTCCAACACAGTTATTCGTTTACTGGCTAAAAACTCTCTCAGAAACAGTGCCATCTGAGCTGGTGCATCATCGTGATGAAAGAGCCGTGAATTTCTGGTGAGAAGTTCACGTTGTCTACCTTTATCACCCAGCCTGTTCAGCACTTCCAAACTTGGTTAACTGTTTGTCCAGTTGATACAAATTCATAATGAATAATCCTTCTGATATCAAAAAAGGTTAGCAACATCATTGCAACAAGTTTGCAAATTAATTGTCAAACTCGTATATACTATATGATAACAGGAGTTATTTTCTGAGTGATGAAATTAACACATTTTTTCTTGGTTTTCTATTTGTCTGGAATTTCTCATTTTATAAAATGAATGCTTGTTATCACTGAAAAAGAGTTTGTTTTGTATATACGCTAGTTGTCTTTAGAATAATGTATAAATATTTAAAATTGGCTTAAAATGTATTGAGACTAGTAGGTTTAGTAACACTGGGCTAGTAGATTTAATTCCTTTTGTAAACTCTAATAATCTAAGGGCAATCTTTACAGTTGCCCCTAGAACTCCAGTATTTTCAGGATATAAATCACCTGAGGAGGACAAGAGTTTGAAATGAGATATGTTTTCATGAAAAATATGTTATAAAGAAATGTCTACCTGTTTCCAATCAAAATCAATTATTTAGATTGAAGGTTCAGATAAAATTCCTCTATATTATGATTTTGCTTCATTAATTATTGAATGCTTCAAAATTACTTATGTTCACTATGACAGAGATTGCTTGTTTTTCTGCAATATCATTATCCCCTTTTTCCTCTGGTACTTCATTGGCTGAATGACTACCCAGAATAAAGTCTACATTTCTATGTGCCCACTCACCAAAAGCTTTGTGTGTGTACCTGGTGACTAAGCTATAAGGGTATATTGGAAGGTATGTATAACAACGCCAGACATTTTCTTCTGAAAGAAGTGTAGTGTCCTTATGTTTCTCTTCTTATTTCTACTGACTGAAAGTAAACAATATGGTGGAGCACGAAGGGACATCTTGAGGTTACTGGGAAAATGGAAGTCATTCAAAGAGAGAAACAATATAGCAGATTCCTAAGTTCTTGATTTCAAAGTATTCAACTAGATTTCCATGAGAATGATTTTCAAAGTTATGTAATCACCTACAAATTTTCCATTACTTGTTTGACATCTAACTCCAGGTGTCACATTCACATCATGAATCCAATATGGCAGACATCAACATTTTATTCACTAAAACAGGAGCCAAGGAGGGATCTGATGTTGATTCACAAAAAGATTATCATGATTTTTATTCTTCTAGTGTCAAAAGGTTAAAAAAAAAAGTCATCTCCTTTCTGCCTTGCTACAATTTGTATCCCCATGCAATCTACTCAGTCATTTAATTCTCTTAGTTACACAGTTATGAGGTTTCTCACATTTATCTCCTCCTTTTCACATTAACTATCACTAGTGGTTCTTAATTTTGGGGTGATTTTAGCCTCCACTGAGACTCTTATAACTCATATAAGAGATATAAAACTGAAAGCAACAAACAAACAAGACAAACAAATAAGCAAAAACTCATGAACATAGATAACAGTTTAATGGTTACTAGAAGGTAAGGGGGAGATAAAAGAGGGTAAAGGGGGTCAAATATATGGTGACAGAAGGAAATTTGACGTTGGATGGTGAACACACAATATATAGATGATGTGTTTTAGAATTGTACACTTGAAATCTATATTACTTTACAAACCAATGTCACCCCAATAAATTTAATTAAAAAAAATACTAAGGAAGTAGAAGTTTCTTCCACTCTATGGTTTTTAAAGAAACTGTACTGTTTTCCTAAAGGTAGAAGACATAACAGAGTAGGCTAATTTTTTAAAAACATTCGATGTCAAGCTTCTAAAATATCCTAAAAGAACTTTTCATCGAGTCAAGTGTGTAGTTATTTCTATGCCACTTGGTTTGAATGGTCAAAAAATTGAGGCAGAGTTTAATGCTTGACCCTCCTAGCACAATTAAATATATGCTATTTCTCATTGACTCTAGAATACAAAACTTGTTTTATGTGCAAGAATATAAAAGTAAAAATACCATTTTGTTTTTTTCCTCTAGGCATGAGATCTGTTTGGTTGAAGTCCAAAATCAGTCCATAATTGTCATTATACACATATATTATTCAATAATCAAAGGTTTTCCTAGATATGTGTGTACACAGCTTGGATTTTTTAAAATCACAGCACATTTTACAAAAAGTTTGCAAAACTAAATAGCAGTTGCTGCTACTGCCATATTTTTAAGCTACCGATATATCATGTTTAAAATCAAATCTGGCTTATTGGTGGTTGTTTCTTATACAAAATTTTAAAAAATCAATTTATCCATATTGAGATTGAAGAAGTAAGAATATGGTTTTACAGCTAAAAGAAGTTATGGTATAACACTCAGATAATCCTCTGATGATCATGAAAATCCCAAATAAGTTTTAAGAAGACACAAGAAAAGGCTTGGAGTAGTTACCCAAGATTTGTGAAATGAAATTGATTTCCATTCAAATCAGGTTTTTTACTCTTCTTGAAAATGTCAAGGTGTCAGCCTGGGCCATTATGAGACTGTGATTTATAGTTAAGACAAAGCGATAGTACCAGCTGACTGTCTGGAGCCCCGGTACAGTGTCTGGAAAGTCTGCCAATGAGAACCATTGCTTTTCTTAACCAATCAGCAAGGTTTAACTAAAATCTTCGCCTTTTTTCCTCCATCTTGATAAGTATAACATACAATCTGAAAGATTTACTCTGTAGGAAATAAACAAGCATCATGGGAGGAAGTAGGTATCATCCTTCCACAGACTAAATTAACAAATATTATTTATGGATACTTCAGACATTTAGAAACACATACTCATAATAGAAGCATAAACAGATGTTCCAAATATAACATCTTATTTTAATACACTGAAAACCACAGCATAGATTTGTAGTTTAATTAATTAGGAAGAAGAATTGTGATGTTAAAATCATTTTTCAAACCCTCTAAATCATATTTACAGCATTGCTCATCTGCATCACAAAAAATACCCCAGCAGAATGTTTTGTATTAGAATCATTATTCATAGAAAATTAATCATTTTCTCATTGATAAAGGTCTCTAAAAAGTTCTAGATAGTAAAATGTTTAAAACTGCCCAGGTCACTTCATGATATATAAAACTAGTAGAAGATAGTAGAAAAGGAAAAACTCAATTCACAAACCAAAATAAAATATTTTCAAGAATCATTAATATAATGCTCCCTAATATTGCAGGTAAAAGTAGAAAAGATATATAATTTTCTGTAACAGGATAGCCTAAACATATGGTGTCTGAGGATAGATACTGGACATTACAGAATATAATCATCATCCCTTCTTGAGCAAACTCCCATTTCTGATAATCTTAAATACTTTTTAAAATGTCACATTCCTAAATGAGCCCTAATGCTGACTTTCCTGATGCATGCCACATAATAAATGATTATGGAAAATTTAATAAAATATATTTAATCTCCATGATACTCAAGGTTGAGATTTGCTGCTGCAAATGTTTCATAGTTACAATGTTGTACCAAGCATGTTGGGGCTAAATAATATTGTCTATATGTGGATAGACTCAACTAAGTTTACCAAGACAAACGTATTTGACAGAAGCCTATAATATATCATTATACTAAGTGATTTGGAAATTTGTAGTGGTTGTTTGGATTCCTGTTACATTTTTTGCCTGCTTTGAAATTCTTTTAAAGCCTTTGCCATTAACCTTGCTAGGTTAACCTTGTTCTGCCTCCCTATATAGGCTGTCCAATCTGCTAAACTCTCATCTGGACAGAGAAGTGTCTGGAAAACAGAGACAATCAGAATCTCCTGATAAATGAAATTAATGAGGGGGTAGAGAGAACATTTTCATTTTTCCTTCTGGAATCATAAGCTCTAGGAATGATGCATGATGCATGTCTAGAATTGCCAGTCACCATTTTTTTTTGTTTAACACACAGAAAGAGTGTGGGAATGAAGTCAACCACCTGAAAACAAAGTCAACACATTGGAGATAGTGATAGAGAGAGAGAGACAGAAAAAGAGAGCGAGAGAGAGCTACTGAGTAAGAGAAAGATGGGAGAGGGAGAAGGAGAGGAAGAGGGAAAAAGGACCAGAGAGGAAGAAGAGAGGAGGAGAAGAAAGAGAATAAGAAGAGGAGGAAGGGGATGAGATGAAGGAAAAGGAGGGGAAGATGATATACATACAGCTTCCTTTTTTTCTTAAATGAGTTTCATCTGGGTTTTGATCGTTTGCTACTGAAAGAGTGATTAATATAATGATTTAAACTAAGGCTATCCTTTCCTACTCCTTGTACTCAAAATATCCCCAGTGTGGTGGAAAAATAACCAACTATTTAATTTTTTACTAGATACTAATTTTTTACATGTAAGAAACTTTAAAATCATCTTCTTCCACATTCTTATTTCATAAATCAGCTGCAAATTGGGAAAGTGAAAAGGATAAAGGGTCAGTTTTATAAGATAACTAGTGGTAAAAATGGCATTAGAATTCTTGCGTTCTACCTTTACTTCACTATTCAAGTTCAATGGTAGTGTTTATGATGCAAGTCTAAAAATCCAAGTTTATTCTGCATATTTTGTTAATGCCCAGAGAATAGCACAATCAGAATGTTTTGGACCTTTGACTAATTAATGTTAATTCCCAGTTCATGAAACTTTGCATGATCAATACCATTATATTCAACTTAACTTTTTTTTTTTTCTAAAAAGAACTATATATAGTCATGGGATGTGGAGTATAGTGTGGTAGTGGAGTCAAGGGAATTGTAGTAGATATGTATGATACTGGGTGGGGGAAGAGGGGTGGCCGATTGGGGGAGGGGGATTGTCACCTCGAGGGGTAAAAAGTATAACTATTGCACTGTGCTGTACAGCTGAAACTAATTCTAAAAAAAATGTGTATTTCACAATAAAAAAAAATAATTAAAAAAAAAGAACTATGGTTTCTTTTTTTTTTTAAAGAGGGATAGAAATCACATGTATATACTGCATTTTGTCTAATTATTCTGGAAATACCAGTTTTATAAACCACAATAATTAATATTCCTGGTCAATCTATGGTCTTAAAAGGCTTTTATATAGTATCGGGAATAATATAAAGAGAATATAGGCACTGCAAAATTCTAACAATGCCTCTTCCCCGCCGTATCTTGTCCAAACAACTCAAAGTATATAGGTAGTTTATCTCAGCTACAACTAGAAAATAGGACAAACCACATAAAATGCTTATCTGTAAGTTATAAAACATAATAAAACCGCTAAGTTACAGGATTTATAAAATGGAAGGTATCTTTTGTAGATACAAGCTACCGTAGTTCCCCATATATAAGGCACACCTTAATTTGGGGGCCTGAAATTTGAAAAAAATGTATTACATAAAGTTATTGAACTCAAGTTTTATTCATCATAAAATTCATACAACTCCTCCTCATCACTTGTGGGAAATGCAAGTAAAAAAATCTACAACCACTGTATAAGACGCACCAGTTTTTAGACCCCAAATTTTTCGAAAAATGGTGCATCTTATACATGGGGAAATACAGTATTTGACAGCATAATTTATCTTTTTCTTTCTAGAAATTTACACTCAGAAAGTATTTGATAAAGATATTTAGCGTATATGACTTTTGAATGCCCCTGGAGCTGGAATGATTTCATTATGTGCTCTGCTTTTTACCCTTTGGGACAGTGTATACCTACCCAGTAAATTTTGGTGATGAAAAAAATAATCTGTTTAACAAAGGCAAATACTAATACCCAAACAGGAAGAAGTAAACTAAATAATATTCATTGAATGTTTTCTTGGTGCTAGGTACAGGGTTAAGGAATTTACTTAAATTATTTCATAGATCAATCATTAAGTCTACTGAAATCCTTGATATTAAAATGTCATTAAGAATTTTAAGCCAATGTAAATCAGTTCAGTTGTTTGGTAAATGATGATTCAGGCTGCATCAATTTATAGTGAGGACAGCAATTACCTTTTATCATTAAATATTTAATATCTATAACTAATATTCATACATCTGACATTTCATTTTAAAATCAATCAAATTTTGTTAAGTGATCAAGTCTTAATTGGCCATAGGGGTCCCATGTGTTGATGCAGCCTTAATTCATTGAGTCCTTTTTTATGCTGGATATACATTTGTGAATGAATGTATGAATTAATATATCAACAGCTTATTTTGAGTTGATAAATTATATTTATGGGCTGATGAAGATCTCTCCACAATGACAATGAAGATGTGTCATAAGAGTTCAAGTTTCCATCCCCTTTACAACTTGTAATCCCTGAGATAAAGAATGATAATATTTTTCCAATATCTATGTTAATTCTAAAAGATACTAGGAGAAAGCCTGCTAAAAATTTCATCCCGGAGTCAAGTCTGTACTGGCCTTTAAGTGAACCTTACAAGCAGTTCTTTACCTCAACATTAGGACTAATAAGATATATATTCTTATAGACACGGGTACTCCTTATAGAATTATGCTTCATAGATAAATAAAAGGTAAAGAGCATTTTCTAAGTCAAAAAGAGATAAGGTAGGGATCATTTTTTTCTCTCTCAAATTTAGCATCACCTAGTCCTATTATTTATCAGCAATTTGCTCTTTTAGAACTTGTTCATGGCATTTATTCAAAACATAAATCATAGACTTGAATAGGAGGAAATGAACTAGGAAGAACATACAAGTAGAATATCTTTTTTCCAAAGTAGGAAGAGTACTTCTCTTATGAGATGTCTAATTGCTGAAAAATACATCATCTTTGTCGTGTGTGTGTGTATATTTGGGTGAATTTAGTCAATGCACTAAGTGGCCTTCACTAAAATACACCCTATGGAAAGAAAACGCATTTTCTTTAAACATAAGATATAATTCCATTGAGTTTCTGTTAATTATTTTTCCTTTCTAATTGAAACAGTCACAGAAATTAGAGTATGAATTTCATTATTCTAGAAAGAACATTAAAAGATGACATGTCTTTGAACAATTGTTTCAGAAATCCTTTTTTAAGTACATTTTCATTTTCTGGCATAGCTTGAATTGAATTCTAAACTTTCTGCTGCTTGTCCTCTAAGCCCCTCTGGTGAATTTAAATAGGCTTCCTTATATATTTAGTACATTCAAGAATTCTTTGTCACAGTGCCTACTCTGCTTTATTATTAGAAGGCTGTCTCGGAAGTCCGGCAGCCAGTTTGTTTTCTGCCATTAATAAAGAGTCTACTTTTTTCCCCACTTCTTTGAAGAAGTTGAAAAGACTCCATGTTGGGTGGAGGGGGGCCAGGAAGAGAGAGAAAAGTAAAGGGAACCGACTGTGGTGTAATCCCCCAACAAAAAATGCTGTCTAATGTAGAAACCTCCCTGAGGTTTACAAATGCACAGGCTGGGCTTTTAGTGTGATGAATAACAGAGTAATAACTTAGCCATGGTCAGGTCCCCCCCTGCTCTCCCGCCACCCAACCTCACTAAGAATAAGAAGTATACTATGAGAAAGACATTACATTTTAAAATCCTACAAAACCAAACGCTTCTGTTAGCTAGTGTTTCAACACTACCCAAATCTCATCTGAAGATGTTTGGAAACTGGAAAGACAATCACAATGTAAATCTCTAATTTCTCACAATTCACTTATATGACCAGAAAAATACATAGAACTGTTTCAAGAAAGACCTACCAATTTGGATGGATAAAATACAGATGTTGACTCATGGTCTAGGGAAAGCTAATTCAAAGGCAAGGAAAGATGATTCCACAGAATGGTCACTTGGTGCTCACAAATCATCAGATACCTACCAATAGAAAGGGAGAAATTTCTTAGAAACAACAAATGGTTAAATCTGCCTACATAAAAGAACCTGAAACACTCCCAAAACCTTAAAAGGCCAAAATAAAACCTAGGAGTTATTATTCTCATCTAATTGACCTAACAGATATAATCCATGATCATTCTTATACTTTTTTTGTTTGTTTAGAAATTAATTATTAAGTTAACAAACTTAAAATCACATTGCTTATATCAACAGTGAAAAATGTATTTCACCATATCAGAATTTTTCACTTTTAAATTTTCCATAAAATAGGCTTAGAATTAGCTGACTGATTATATAAAATAAAAGTATTTAACCTTAAATTCACTTAATTACCTTCAAGTTCCACCTGCTTTCAAACTTCCACAAGTAAAGACATTGCATACAAGTTAATATTATTGGCTAGTAATGCAATTCACCTTATAAAGCTACATTTAGTATGGGAAGATGAGGGGGAAAAGCAATATTCAGCAAAAATTGAAGATCACTCACTGAAAAAATGTGAATGATTTTATGATAATGTCTCAACATTTATGCTATTTTCACTAAGACTTAAAATATATATATATATATAGACATATCTATCTATTTATCTATCTATCATCTATCTATCTCTCTATCTATCATCTAACTACACACACACATATATAAATGCCTCAAGGTGTGTTTGGTCACCTATAGATCAGAAAACCAAATACGGAGATGACAGATAACAATACCACTTAGGTTTCTGCACAGTAAATATGTAGTTGCAAAGCTATACTAAAAAGTATATTTTTCAAATGCTTACAAATGGCCAGGATTTTTTAAAAGTTCGATTAGGAACTTTATTTTCCTTTCTAAATACCATCATTAAGAGATCACTGGGTCGTGAGTGTTAAATTAAATGAATAGTAAGAAATAAAGACAATAATCCAAGATATCAAAATGATGCCTGCATTTGCTGCCTACAGAAACGGTAGGCTGCACTGCATGTGTAAATGGCAAGAAAATTTGGGCGTTAGCTAACCCTTTATATCCTGCTCTTCCTGAAACTCATTTAAACAGGACAGCTTGTAAAACCATTTACATATTTATCAGGTGAATTCAACATGTACCAGCATTTCCTCTTGAAGAGGAATTTAAGGTAGTATACACCTCCTCTAATTCCATTAGTAATTAACTTGTACTATAATTCCCCTGAGATACTTATACCTCTCTTCTACACACTAGTAATGTAGCCTAATGTTTAAATGACTTTAGAATATCTCTATACCTCTTCTATAGCTTCACTGGAATACTAAAGTGTTAAGGACTTTTAAACTAAGAAAGATATTGATCCTATGAACCCTGAAATGAATTATAATCATATTATATTTGGTAAAATTCCAGAAGTGGCTTCCTTGATGGATCCTAAAAGGCTTTAAAAAAATGCCATTTTGGAAAACCGATGTTTTCATCACAGAGTTTTAAAGTTAAAAGCATGAGCATCACAATATTAACAGAGCAATACAAAAGAGACAAAAGAAAAACTAATACTTCATTGGTCTTTGAGGTAAGTGATGTTATTTAAAAAAAAAGGAACTTGAAGTTCATAGTAAATTAGCAAACGATGTGAGAAAGGAAAAGAATCAAACAGGGGTTAGTATACTTATGTAAAACAGTGATTTGCTATTTTAAAATTAAAATGTAAAAATAAGCTGGTGTCAGAGAGGAGGTGATCCCTCATTTCCACCGCATTGAACAAGCTCGCATCCGCAGCAGACAGCCCTTAATATATGCGTCTGGCTCAGGCTGGTCTCCCAACCAGGAAGCCATCGAATTGTTAATATCACTGCTTTTTTGGTATGCAACACACATCATTTCCTCGCTCTTTGTTGTAGATCTCTCCGTTTATTTTAAGCTTAGTATGATCTGATTTTCCAAATCATATTATACAGTCCCAAAACAATATTATCCTGTGACAGCTGCGATAGAAATACGAAAAAACTGTCCTTCATCATCCAGAAACAGCATAAATAAGTTTATATAAACAAAGTCACCCACTTACATCTTTACTCACCTTTCTGGGGTAAGAGAAAAGCTTTATCAATGATGCTCTCAGAAAAGACAGTTTATATATAGGAAAGTACATAGGGAGGGTTCAAAGAATACATGACGATTAGTAAAAAGTATATATTTTATAAGTGTTTATGGGAAAATAAACATCATTGCATTTTAAATTGAGCTTTGGTACCTTTCTTCAATGAAACAGAAGTTAATATATAGTGCGGTTCATAAATATGATAAAAGAAAATATTGCATTGGAAATAGCTTATATCTAATATCATACAGCAACAAACAACTATCCTTTACATTATTTTGGAACTAAACTGATGGAACATCTTATACATATTATTTATGATTATGTTAAAACAGGTGTCTGTACACATATACTTGTAAGTGATATTGTTTTATATAAGAAGTAGTTTCTGATCCTTTGTGTAAACATTGCAATTAAATATAATCAAGTTTCTGTGTACTTAATAGATGTATATACAGAGATCTTTGTATTGAGAAATTATGCTTTAAAAGTGTTTAATTACAATGAGAATGAAGTTAAAAAAAATAAAAGATAAATACTACCAAAAACCTTTACTGTTTAGATTACCTCCTTTCATTTACAGTTTTAAAACATATATATATATATATATATACACACACATACAGGCACACATTTAAAATTTGAAGATTCTGAAGAAATGGGATAGGTAATATACATAAAAATCCGAATACTTACAGTGTGAATACATGCTTAAACATCTCCTATTTGCCTTACATAGATGACAAATATGTTTATGATATTGTAAAGTCTATTTTTTAAGAAATATAACTCATGGGTAACTTGTATGCTGTGATATTTCAAATCATAAGTAATTATAACACATTCAATGAAAAGGTGAACAAAGACTCCATACAGTATTCTAAAATACATTCATAAATTTATTTTAACAGTGCAGATGATATAAATTTATAATACCCACGTAAATCATTAGAGTTAAAAGAGTGAAATTGCTTTGTTTCTTCTATTATGGAAAGTGTCCATTTTAGATCATAATATCTGCAACATTATTATAAAATTTTTGAACAGATTTAATATATTGATTCTATTTCAAAAAAATACTTATTTGATGTACCAATGGCTAATAATGTTCAAATACAGCACATTAGTTATAGGTGAAATAGTTACCTCTTAAGAAAATAAAATTCTTTTAAAACTATACATTTCAGATTCAGCTTATAGGTGATTTAGAGTCTGATTTCATAGGTGGTGTTTACTGATTTGTCTCACATAGGTCTATGAGATATACAAACTAAAATATAAAAACTAAAAGGTACCATATTTTTGCTAATTATTGATAACTCTCACTTGAACTCTTATAACAAGGGAACGTCTTATGATAAAAAGACATGTAAAGTATTTTGTCTGGTTAAAAATCTAAGGAAAACACTGGCAATAAACACCAAATATAAAGCAGCATTCTTCTTAATTCAGTAGTAAAATCTAATAGGGTCAGTAAAGAAGATTGTAAATCATTTTATTTCTAGGCCTCAAGCATGATTACAGCTATATATTACATATTCTGAGCCATAGTTACGTGGAGACATATATGATTTAAGTAGCTAATGTATATATTCTATGCATATGAAAAAAGTTATACATATATAAACCACTCTCTCATTATCTAAGGAGGTATTCTCTTAGACCAGCCACCTTAAAATACACCAAAAGTAGCATTTCTACACTTGTATTTTAATTTTTCTTCTTACACAGATATCTTATATTGCTTTTATATGGTCATTATAATATAGATGCAATTCAGTGAAACTCTGTAATCACTTTAGAGTACAGTTTCTGAAAATAGTATTTTTGGGGGTGGGTCATGGTGGAAACATTGCTGATTATAAAGAAGAGCATTGTTCTTTTCTTCTAGGAAGAATCTATGTATGTTCTTTTGTTCTGGTGGTAACTGCAGACAATCAATAAGGTCCAAAGCTGCTGGTTCCTCTCCGCCTAGGTCCCAAGAGCCTGACTTGTGATGTTACTAAAATACCTCACAAGTTAGGGTCTCAGGGACTAGGAAAAGTCTGGTTTGATGAGGTAGCATTCTTCTTCCAGTTATAAGGCTGGCTGAGAAATTATAGTTGGGTTCAGTTAAACTTTTTTTTCCTTTAAATAGTAATTAAAATACATACAAAGAAATATATATATATATATATATATATATATATATATATATATATATATGAGATATAAAAGTTAGGATGAGCTGAATATTCACGACGACCATGTACAGATTAATTCCAGACCTTAAAATAATGAAGAATATGAGAAACAATGCAAACAATGAACAGTTAAGAGTCATTGCATTAGATCCAAAGAAAGAGACTAAAAATGGGTTAAACTCTGTTTCTCGCAGACTTGTACAGCAATACCATAGCCTCTATTACATCAAAGAAGGATTATATCCCAGTTAATGGGACCATGATTGAAATTTTGCTTCCCATTACACTTCTATACAGCACAAGTGTTAAGGTGGGCCCAGGACATATAACACTATAAATCTGATTTAAATATACACTATTGCAGTTAAGAATAAAACAAAAAACTTTTTTGCATGTCATAATTTAATACCTCTGAAGCTTGATTTTTCTCTTTGAATCTCCAAACTATCCAGACAGCATATACTCCCATGCATACTCTGTAGCTATTTGAGCAATGACACTTAATCAACATAACTTAAAATGCTGGCAACATGCTAAGAAAAAAAAAAGATTCTATATCTTAAATAGTTGCATTAGAAAGCTCAATACTTTTGAAAATGCACAATCCCAATCCTGTATTCACTGAATTTCCTTCGATCTGTTAGCCTTGTTTGTGGTTCGAGAACAGAATTTGTACTTTAGGAATAACCCAAGGTTTAGTAGCATAGAACGAAGGGTAAAACCATCGGACCAGCCATAACATAAAAGTCCTGGCCACAGAAGTGGCACCTGGTTCTTCTGAAGTGGTTGATCTTAAAAGGGAAAAGAGGAGGAGGAAGAAAAAACAAAACAAAAACAAAACGCAAAGAATTAGAATGTTTTCCTGCAGAACAGGTGAATCATCCATTTTCAAGTAAGCTGTAAGGAAAGCTATGCTGAACAAAATATTTGCTAACTGGCCCCCCTCCTCCACCCTAGTACCACACCCCTTTCCAACCACCACCCCCACCCCCTGTCCAGATCTTTACTTTGCCTTGTAAGACTTTAAATATTCTGCTCCATGATGTAATGCATCATTATATAAGATCTCTTTCTGTTTATCATTTGATTTTCCATACTGAATCAGTTATGGCTTAAAATAGTAAATAGTTTTTTTGTTTTTTTTTAAATCAAACAAAAAAGCAGCACTCACAAAAAGCAAAAAATTAAACAGTCCTTAGATATAAGTCCATGCTTTTCCTTAAAACTGAATATGGCTTTACAATTTTTGACCATAGCATTCAACCAATTATTAGAATGAAAAATCTCACCCCTCCATAAATATGACATTAACATAATTATACCACCCCCATCACGGAGACCCATCCTCCTTAGGGAATACATCTGATGCTCCAAAGATGGAAATCAGTCAGATTTTAGTTGCTCTCCAACGTACCTTTGCTTCTCACTGACTGACTGGCTTTTACCCTCCACGCACTCACACGCCACCCCCTCCCCTCGGCTAGACACGGATGCCCGAGCGAGCACGCGCGCGCGCAGGCATACAGACGCCCTGCGAGAGGCGAGGCAAAGCATCTGATGCTGACTCAGAGCGCTGTGTGTGCAGGGGGTGGCAGCGGCTGGTATTTTCACTGCGTTCATCATTAACATTAACTCACAGTCTAGCATCCACCCTCTCCCAGACCTGCGGGACTGCAGCATTTGCATGACGCTGTCACTCTAGCCTTTGCAGGTCAGATGATGGAAGAAAAAAAAAAAAGAACCGACGAAAGAAAGAAAAGGAGTGAGAAGAAAAAGCCCCGGGGCTTTAATAGGAAATGCCTTTATTTCTTCCAGGGTCTCTTTTTTTTCCCACCTTTCTACTGTCTGTGTGGCTAAGTCTCAGTTGTTTGACATCTTTCTGGCAGAAAATATCTTGTGGTTCAATTCGCCAGTAGTCAGTTGGTCCTGCCTTCACCTCACACTCCCATCTCCACCCCTTTTCCCCCTTAATCAAGAGGACAGGTCTCTAAATGCAGTTGTAGAAACAGGCTCTGACCCAGGCTCATCCCGGATCCACTACCTCAGGAAGCCGGCATCCAGACTCTCATGTGATAGAAAGAGGAGTGATGCCAGGATCTCTAACAGTCATAGACTGTACTCTATACCGTCTCCGCCCACCCCTCAACCCCCCCACGAAAGGGCAAAACAAGTCTTTCCAGCTCTATATGAAGCCCCCAAACAGCCCAAGAGACACATGAGTGACACTGACTTGTATACATCAATCATTTCTATTTAATAATGGAACAAATTACGATTTTAATAAAAATAGTTGCTTAATATATTTATTAGCTATGCCCTCATTTCACAGGAATTATAAGATCTGCCAGCATCTGAATCATCAATATGATTTAAACTGTGTTGAAATCTTAAGTGGCTGGAATGAAATCAACCAATAGGCTATTAGTATATATTTTTTTTATTTTTTTGATATAAAAACATTAAAAATAATAAATAGTTGAGTGTTAGTATGTAATATGTACGTAAAAGATTTTGAGATTCAGAAATGTTTACAGGCTACAATTAAATATTGAATATATGTTTCCATAAAATATGGATTTGTGTACATACATGAAAACAATCTATATGCATTGTTATAAAAGGAAGTAAAATATTTGGCTGAACACAGTTATGTTTGTGCTGCTGTGTTTCACAACACAAAAGGCAGCATATAGGTATTTATCCAGTTCCTTTGTTCTTCAATTGTTCCCTTTAATGACAGAATGTGGTAAACTGCCTACCTTTCCTTTTTACATGAGCAATATGTCTGAATTACTTGCCAGAGAGAGCTAGCCATCGGTGACTCTGCAGCATACAAGAAATACATACAAAGGAAAAAGAAGTACAGCAATTCTCAAGCCAACTCCAGTGCTGTCTGATGCTGTTGAAATTTTAGTTTACTCATACAGACAGATCCCAGCATGCACTGCGGCACTGCAGGACCAACTAAGGTACCAGTTTGGCAACAGATCTGTGGCAACAAACATGAAGGACAAGCATTTGCAGAGGTTCCAAAGAAAACATCACACAACCCATAATGAGAAAGAAGCGTCTGCAGGCTGATATGTATCTCTAAAATCAGCTCCTAGAGGCTCCTGATTTGAACGAAAAGGAAAGAAGAAAAACTCAAGCGCAGAAACAAAACACACACACACACACACACACACACACACACACACACACACACACGAAGTGGGCACCGGAAGGAAACATGGGATTAAGTACACACTCTCATGAGAGAGGGAAAGGAAGGAAGGAAAAGAATAAGAAAGGGAGGAAGAAAAGGAAATGCAGAAATGGGAAGTGGGCGGGGAATGAAGGGAAAAAAAAGGAACAGAGAATAAAGAGCAAAGAATCACTGAGCATTGAAGCGATAAATAACATGAAATTAGATTGCAGAAACCAGAGATTCGGGAATAGCGTTCAAGTTTAGAGTTTAATGAAAAACTATAACAGAAATTAATGCATACACAGCATCGCTTTAAACACTGGTTGTCAGTAACAGTGACACGCCTGCTGTCTTCTTCCTGTTCTACTTCTTCCTGTTCTTCTAAATCTACTGGTCATCTCTTAAAGTCTCTTTGCTCAGAGAGCCATTTTTTTTTTAGCTCTCCAACATCTGTGTCCTCCATGCTATTTTTTTTTTCTAGACAGTTGCCCACAATTCTCTGGATAAATTAATGTCATGACCTCGCTGTGGCTATCAGACATAAAATGTCGACTATTTTAATAATTGAACATGTGCTTACAGCAAACTGCCTACTGATATCTTAGCTCTGTGGACCGTCTGCATACGCACCTCACTCCTAGCTCTGCAAATCAAAAACAATAAATGCAAATACCAGTGTTTTGTTTTTTGTTCCCCTAATCCATGCTATCTCTTTTTTATTACATGCAGAAACAGACACACACATCACTTACTTAACTTACCGGAAGGCATAAAAATATAACCAAGGAGGCAGAAAAATAATAATTATAACTAAATGGCCATGCATTTAAAATATTTATATCCAGACAGGGTTTAGCCAGTTTCAAGTGCCCAGGCTTCTGTCAAGACCATCATTAGGGCCAATGGGAATGCAGACTTGATTATAATCAATATTTATTTGAAAGAAGATGTTGTAATCAATCAGTTCAATTACCACTGTCACAGACATGGGTTTAAGGTCTCTTCTGATTCGAAACCACTAATCATCAATACCAAAACATCCCTGAATGAGACTCTGACTATGGTTAAAGTATTTACAATGTAAAATTTTTCTCTCTGTTTTATATTTAATTTAAACAATGTGATACATGCATGATCTTGCTAGGCCAATTATTTTGATATATTATCTGAGTTTTGTTCTGTTAACCTAAAGAATAACTAAGATATATCTGAATATATATCAAGTGACATATTGACTTAAGGAAGCAATAACTACTCTGAAATACTTTAACACAACCTGTCTTCTACCTTACTCCTAAGGCAGGGATCTTTTATTTCTTATAAAGGCCATTTAAATTCAGTTTTATTATGGGAATTATATGTTAAAACAGGTTTAAGGTAAGGGAGAAGGAGAACAAACAACGATCTACAGTTCAAACTTGGAATCAAAAGTTATGGATGTGCAGAATATATTGTTTTTCATTACTTGCCTATAGTCTTTGTTTTACTTAAACTACACTCTCCAATAAGGTGAGACAAGCCACATGTAGCTATTAAAATTAAAATTAAATAAAAGCAAAAATTTAGTTCCTCTGTTGCCTGGGCCATATTTCAAATGTATAATAGCATACATGGCTGATAGCTACTATTTTGGACAATGCATCTATAAAACATTTCCAACTTTGCAGAAAATTTTATTGGACACTGCTGACTTAAAACTGTCCTTGTGAAAGGTTTATAGCGCTACTGATCATTTTGTCCCCATACTTTCATTCCAGTCTATTTTAAGAGAATGATTCTATATTTATTTGAAGATCTAAAATAAGAGAATTTCATTTGACTGAAGAGGATCTAGTGGTTTTTATTTACTAATAGTTTTGACATATGCAAGACCACTTAAGGGGAAGTGTTATACAGAAATGAACTTTAAGGTATTTAAAAACAAACAAACAAACAAAAAAACAAAATCAGAAGACACACACAAAAAATACTCAAGCTAACATCGCCAAATAAATCTAAGAGATGCTATGTGTCTACCTTTCCAGAAGTGAGAGTCCTCATCTTTTTAGTGTCAAATAACACATACCACATATTTCTGTTTTCAATAAGGATGGGATATAATGGTAGTTTGAGTAGCAAAAGTCCAGAGAAAGAACAATTTTTAAAAATCCTTTGTATATGGAAGGAACTGCAGTTAAGTGTGGCAACAACTATGGTTAGATTTCTTTCTTTTTTTTTGAAGAGAAAAGAAATAATAATTAATGAACAAGGGAGACAAGAATCAGATACCGATGAACCAGGATGATCTGCTGGGAATGTTCTATTAAATAAAATGCTGAGGAAAAACAGGTGTGTGTGTGTGTGTGTGTGTGTGTGTGTGTGTGTGTGTGTGTGTGTGTTTGTGTGTAGACCTTGTTA
>NW_017731650.1:411103-627111 GCF_001890085.2 Hipposideros armiger | reverse complement strand
GTACTTCCTAACAGGTGAGAGAGAAAAAAATTAATCTTGACTTTAAGATGAGACAGTGGAAAAGTTCAAATGATAGCAAAGAATTCAGAATTACTGTCATATTCAGAGCTTGAGTATTATGGCAAAGGAGCAATAGTAATTTATGTATCAGCTAACATAACTATACAGAGTACTATTTTCCTATGTTATATATACAACACTTTGAAAACAAGATGAGTGATGGGAAGAGAACTGATCCAGAAGTTAGAAAATGGATTCTAATGCCAATTCAGTAAACAATAAAGTTTATGGTCTTGGACAAGTAATTTAACTCCCAGAAACTTAGTTCTCTTATCTTTAAAATTAGGAGGAATAGCCAGGTTAATTACCAAGGCCTAATTCAGCTCTAAAATTTTATGCAATGGAAGGGGAGTAAAATTGGAAACATGTGTTTGTTATTACTACCTACTACTTAAATATAATATTTGTATACGTAATTGTATTACTTAATCCTCAAGTACTGTACAGTAGCATCTATCCCCAGAAAGACTAATGATATATCCTCTCACTATGTCCCTTTAATATCTAATAACTGAATCTCAAAAATGTATATTTCATGTTAGCTGCATAATATGCAATATTAAAATGTTATATTAGGTGTTTTCTATGGATTACCCTATTTACATTTAAATGTAAATTTTTTGAAATGATATATACTTTCATTTCAGAACTAGAGAGGTGGTTATTTTCTAAGATTTAGAAAAATGTGTATACACTGTTGTGGTGCACACACTAAAAAGAACTCATAGTTCCGTGGATAACTTATTTGTAAAAATTAGCCTGTGTGAATCAAAAAACATTTTAGCATTAATTAGTTGAATAGATATACCTTAGCTTTAATAATGCATTTATAGAGCTTCCATAAGTGGATTTTAGAAATTCTGAGTAAAAATATATATCAGAAAATCAGGTGAATCATGAATTTAAAATCCTCTATCAACTATCAAAAAGCTTAAAAACATTTTTGTTGGCTTTTAAAAGTACTCATTTTGCATACTGCTTAATTTAGGTGGCATAAAGTTATTAATGAATAGACATTCTGATTTCTTATAATCAGCTTTATTTTAGATGTTTAGAGTTTTCTTCACTAGGAAAATATGCTAATTTTGTAGGGCATTTTTTTATTATAAAGAATGAAAATACTTTACCCATTGATCACAGTAGTTAGGAATGGAGCACAAATGATAGGAGTAAATAAATTAAAATGCATTCTCTCTTCATTTATTTCCTTTCCTGATTTTCCTATTAAAATAATGTATATTTTTGAAAATATCATACAATCATACATGTTCTTTTCAAGATTGAATTTTCACTTTATAATCTCTGTGCTTAATGATAGAAACTCTATCCTGATTAATACATTTTTAGAAGCATAAGTACTATGAGACAAGGTTAACGTTTCAAAATATATTCTATCATGCAGAATGCTACTACTTCATTACATAGGTTTTCAATGTAGGTTGAAGAAGCTTCCATTACCTGGGAGTAGAGGAAAATGCTTCTAAGGGTTATCAACATCATTTAAATATATCTGAACAGCGAAGGTTCAAGTGTATCCTGCATTCTCATGCTTTGTTCCCATCCTTTCCAATCAATTGTATTGATTAAGGGTTAGAGGGCACACTTTCACTGATCAAGGAAATAGCCTGACATAGCAAAACTGTCTGCCAATTCAAGACAGATCAATTCTGCCTTTGTTTCCTTTTGGATACATTATGGTTATTTATTTTGCATCACCTAAATTCCATTACACACATACACACACACACACACACACACACACACACACCAGCTTAAGAAAGGAAATGGATAATGGACTGTGTGTTTTCATGGAAAAAAAACCCTGATACATTTCTGGGTGTTCCCCACACTGAACTGCTATTGAACCTCCTGGACACTGTACTGCCTGATCAAGTGCTTGGCTTCACTTTCAAGTTCACTCGAGAATTCTGCTCCTTTTCAAAATTTTATAAAGCATTAGATAATAAACTTTCACAAAATGTTGAATTCATTTATAAAATCAGTGTCCATTTGAGAAAATAAAAATGAAAACACATCATTGTCGCCTTCTTTTCCGGAGCCACCTACCCATTAATTTTTTTAATGCCTCAATGGAACTGGTTGAGCTGCAAACAATCCATTGGTCCTGACAGCTTTATAACTTAAGAAACCTGAAGGACTCAATTTAAGCTACCTTGGGAAATAATTTAAAACAAAAAGAAAAACAAAAACCTTCATACAATGTTACAGTAGTATATTAATCCTCTTGGGAGGGTACTTTGTAATGCTGTATTCAAACCTGCAAGAGTTACTAGTATCTTGACTTTTACTAACCTGAAAAGTACATCCTCTTCCTACTCTATCTGTAAACTTTACTTACATAACAAATAAAATATTCAAGACTTCGAAATCTTCATGGTCTAAGAGGCTAATAAGCATGTCAATTTTTTGCTTGACTATATTTCTTGATTATAGTAATCAATAATGCTTGATTATATTTCTTTATTTATCAACATAATTAACTTACTTTCTCTTAAGAGTCATGAGACATAACTCATTAAGGAAAAGGGTTAAAATAGATATTTTCCCATTATATAGCTTTGAATTTAAGAGAAACATACTTCTATTCCTATGCCTGACAAAGACATGTTTTAAAGTACACATTAAAGAAAAGAAAACGGCTTTTCAATTACTAAATGCAATGCTCAGTAGGACAGAAAACTTACTGCTTCTTTTAAATGCTAGACCTTTAAAACATTTGCTAGATGACAGCATTATTTTAAAAAATAGTTTCTTTAGCAATGAATTAAAGCTGAATATGCAACATTTCTTAGGAGCATTGAATAAATCTATTTGTCCAGCTTACTTTGCAAAGACTGCGTAGAAAACAGCACCATAAACACTTTCAGTCCCCACACAAGGGCTAAACAAAGAGTCCTCTTTCTAGCCATCTAATCGGGTAATTTATTTTTTCAACCATCACATATAAATCGAAACACAGCTGTAACCAATGACTTGCAGATCCAGTTCCTAGCCAGCTGGAATCAGTTCTGCTGAAACAGCAAGATTTTTACATTGTTCACTTCTGTACATCTGGAGAAATCATTGAGGTTCAAAGGTGACCAGAAAAGCTCTTTAAATAAATTCAACCAACAGTGAAGATTTGCCTAAAGAACTACAAACTCCATATTCACTTATACAAAATGTTCATTTCATGAAATTAATGCTTATAAAGGCTATTTGCATCCTCATCAGTATAGACTTTATGAGTTGCTAATTGAATTAAGCACTTAAATGCCTGTTTCTCTCCAACAACTGGCTTAGGGTTCTTCAAAACTCTTTCTTAGGAGATGTAGCTATTTAAAGAGGGTTATATTAAAACACTATGTTACATGCAGAAACACCAGGGGACCATAAAAACCTGTAACAAAACCAGATACCAGAAATGTACCTACTCATATCTCAAGTTTAATCATGTTTAGCTAATATAATCCTCTATTTAGATAAAATGAAGGAGAAATACTATCTGAAAGAAAGCAGGCTGGAATACCTCCCTCAAGCTAGGCAGGCAAATCCCCACGGAGCCAGAGTCCTGGGAGAAACAAACTCGGATCAGGAATGTTCCACATGCCGTCCTGCGGGGAGGTGATTCTGGCACTAGACAGAAACCTAAGAGCAGCAGCCACTTTTGCTTTACCTTAGAAGTATCTAACTGCACCGAGGGCACAAGTTAAGACTCCCCCAAACAAAAACTGACACAGCCAATCCTTGATGTAAAGGGCCTTCCATGAATATTGAATAAACTTAAAGCAAATAAAAACCCAGAAGAGTAAATATATCCTGGGCGTTTAAATTACGCACACTATATTGCTTTAAATGCATCGTTTTCTTCACTAAAGCCATCAAAAAGATATTCACCTTGGGAAAATGAATATGTATATCTGGTAAACTTCTCAAGCCAGTTTTATTATGTGAAAAAAAACAATACACAAACAAATCACAAATACACTTAGTTTTCCTTTTTTAGTTAAATCAATACATAAGCAAACAAGGAATTTTCATTATTTAACCATCTTATTTAAATGTGTGGCTATTTCAATCGCACTGGATCAACAATCAGTAACATCCCAGTGATTTGTACCTCTAACTAAAAAGAGTGAAAAAAATAAATAATAGTATACTTGCAGTTTATACCGAATGACAGATGGTGGTCACATAGTAAGTTGCAATTCCCCATTAGATATCAAATTCACATCAAGTTGGTTAAGTTGATTCATTTGGTAAATATATGACTGATTTTTATGTGTCAGTCACCAAGTACACAAGCTATACAAAAATAGTCTAGAACAGTTAGAACTGTGATTTAATAAATAATGAAACGTTCAGTGTCATGAGGATTACCTTTATGAAGTTCAGGGTAAGAGACAATTGCACCTAGCCAAAAGGCGCGAGATCTCCCCTCTTGCTATCACTGATTATTAACTGGCTGTGGGGTCTAGAGAAAGACACATAACCTCTTTAGATCTCTTGTAGAATATGGATCTGATGTCCTTTCCAGCTCAACCATCAGCATTTTTTGCAGATAATTTTTAAAATCCCAATGTATTATCGTATTATCCTGAAATGCAAAATCCCAGATTTTGTTTTTGAATTTCATCATCACTTTGCGAGTGCATGCCATTAAAAAAAAAAAATTCTGTCCTTTGTCAGATATGAACCAACTAATCCAGAAATAATCAGAGTCTACTATATAATAATCTTGGTGAGTAGAGGGAAAGTTAACTTTATAGGAAAAATTATTGAATGGACATAGCTTAATATTATAAGGATATCATTTAAAATTAAGCAACCAGGTAAAATTTCTTATTGTTTTAAAAAAGGACTAAAATTAGGCAACTCCCACACTCTGTTCTTTACTGTAATATTAAAGTATGCTTCATAAAAAAAGTCACATGATTGAGTAACATTTTAGTTACATGAATTCCCATGTATTCCAGAATCCTGTGATGTCTACATACTCATTCAAATGTGTAATATTTCTAAAACACCTGTAACATATGACATATTTATGTATACTCATATACATTCATGATTATATAAACAATTATTATATTTGTAAAAATAAAAAAATATCCAGTATCCAGGAATCTTCATAATCTATTTCTACTGAAAATCACCTGTACAAATAGCATGAGAAACTATTCCACAAATACTTGTTCATAAAAAAACAAACAAAATAGTCTTTCTTTGAAAATTTCAGCTGAGAGAAAAAAAGGGTGGGAGTTCTTATTAGAAAATAGTTGTCTTAGGTGTTCCCCAACCAATAATATCTTGTAATATGCCCAGCTAACAACTAAATGTAATAAATAATGAATTATTATAAGTCATGAAGGACACTTTTAATTATTTCAGGGTAATAGAAATAAGTTAGTTTCCTTACTTAAACTTAGTATTATCAAATTTTGATTAACTTTTAACCTATTTTCTTTTCTCACAATTTCTTGGCCTTTAATATAAAACAAACATTTAATATGTAATCTGTGTAACACAGGCTATGAAAATTTTATTGAAAAATGCCGTATCTGTGTCATTATGAGTTAATTCTAAAAATGTATGCCAGTAGTCTTTCTTCTTCAAGAACTGAGAATTGTTTCCTCATGTTGTTTTGAGCTGTAGACTGAGGGAAAATAGTCTAAAATAGGCAAATGCTCCATGTCTATTTGTGAATATACTTTCCTTTTATTATGCTAATGAACTATTTAATCCATTCATATTAGTTGGATCTTTTTAAGCACTAGCAAGAAATGATATTTCATCAACATTCCAAATCCTTTGTTAAGCACAATATATATAAACTTTTGTGATAATAACAGTTTTAATTTCTTTGGGCTGGGTGTTAAGAGAGCCACAGTGTAAATCTTAAAGTGTATTAAATCTATTAAATTATCAAACATACTTAAATATAATTACCAATATAGTAGCATAAAGAACTATAATTAATTGATCTTTAATAAAGGGTTTTTATTCCTAATAATTGAGTTCAATCATTAAGGCAGCTTTTATTTATCTCAGTTGTTTGTTTATATGCTTATTTCATTTGTAATGGTACATGAGTATCTATAGATATATAGATATAGATATATTATATATACATCAAATTTTGTGGTTTAATTGATCTTCTCAATCACCCAGAGGGCAAGTTCCTATAAAAATGGTTCACAGATTTGTAAAGATATAAGGAAATCAGGAATCTATAAGAAGAGCTTTTGTCTTTGGAGGAATGATAGATATTACATATCAGTGGGTGAAGTTGTAGAACCAGGTTGCTAAAAACTAGCCTAGACAGAAAGAATATTATACCCATACAATTGTACCATAAGCCTTATGTCTGTACAATTAATTAAAATGAAGTGAGAGGGGTAAAGAGGCAATTAGGGGTCAAGTATCCCAATACTTTTTGCCATTTTGGTACTAACCTCATATAAATGAAAATTTGCTAAATAAAAATTAGAAAACTCATAAACTTCAAATGACACAGATCTATCAAAAAGAGTTATACGAGGTTATTTCTAGAGTTTTCCATCACTCTTGAATTTAATTTGACACACACACACACACACCCACACACACACACACACACACACACACACACACACACACACACCCCACACACACATATATATATATTTATGAGTTTCTATTATGTACAAGTTGCTAAAAGGGTTAATAAAATGAGGGAGAAATGGCCTCTTTCCTCAAACAGCTTAATATGTAGTAAAAAGGTCAGACACAAACAAAACTATAATAGATAGAAAATGTGAAGCATACTATTAAATACACAGTGCTATGAAAACACAGGGGAGAGAGACAATAAATGTTGAGCACCATACGGAAGGCTTATAGCAGGAAGCTCAACTAGTCTAGGGCCTTGAAGGATCAGAAGGACTGTTAGAGGAAGCAAAGTTAGAGAGAAAAAGATTTTGAATTTGAGGGCCGGGAAAGAGGAAAGGCTCACACATTCATGCGATGTTTGGGAAATGACCAGGGGAGAGTGGTAGAAGGCTGGCTTACACAAGGAAGGATATTAGGAAAAATGGCCAGGCAGTTGGATTGAAGTGCAGTTATAGAGGGTCTGTAATGTTACATTAGGAATTAATTATTTAGGCAAAAATGAACTAAACTGTTTTTGAGTAGGGGTTTTTGATTAGTATGATGACCCAAAACAATAAAACCAATAATTACTACGTTCAACACCTAATCCCTATCTACTCATGTGCTGGTATACTTCACATCATTTTATCATCACAATGACTCTGCAAGGGAAGTGGCTGTCGTTATTTGCAATTTATTGACAAGGAAGCTGAGCTTCAAAAACAGTTCTGTAATGTACCCAAATGCCAAACCACTAGTAAGTGGCTAGAATTTGATCCTGGCCTATCTGATTCTCGAGTTCATCTCTTCACTGTTTTGATAGATCACTTCTCAAAATTAAATTGGTCTCTCTGAGAGCACACTTTTGAATCTGGATCTCACTACCCAACAACATAGGCTGTCTACATAAGGTCAGGAAGATCCTACGAAGGGCTTCTGAGACGGCACTGAGATTCTAGGAATCCCTTCATACTCTGAACATTTTGGAAGTGACAGAAATATTGAAACAGAGGTCTGTCCAATCCCAAAGCTTATGTCCTTTCCTTCATATCATGCTACAAGCTATCTAATTAATAATTTAAGTATCTGTACAAAAGTTCAACTTGGGAGTGTACCACAATTTGCTTAACTATTCCGCAACTGCTGAAAAATCTAGGGGTTCCAGTTTGGGGATATTATGAATAGTGTTGAAACCAGCACTTTTTTCCATGTGTCTTGTTTCATATTTGAATATCCTCTTGTATAACACTGCGGAAGTGCGGAGGTTATAATGATTTAAAACAGCTGAATAACTTTGGCATTGCTGAATAATTGATGGCCTAGAGATGTTTTCCATTTTTATTTGAATTTTACAATATATCAAACTTAGGACCATAACATCTAATATGATTTCGTTAAAGCTTTTGATTATGAGTTTCATTGATTCATTCATTTTTACATTGGTTCACTACTCAACCATTTTGTTGCTCATTCATTTCTCATCTGACTACACATTATGTGATGGAAAAATCAGCTTAAGATAAGACTTTTCTTTATCTGGTAGACTTTGAGCGTAGCCACTGAATACTTTAACGTTCAAAGGACTTATCAACAAAATATTCTATTCTCTCCCATGTGGTAGTCTCAAGTTACATGATAAAAGAACATTTGGCAATACACCATTATGTCTATTCCAAGGAATAGGGTCAGTTGGTGGAACATCAAAGTTAGTACTAAATCTCCCATGAGGATTTTATCAAAACAAGAAATCTATCAGTTTGGAGGCTTTATTTGAATTTCTATTTCATGCACATTTCTAACATTTTTAACCTTTTGAAAATAAGCGCTTAAGTCACAAAAAAGTAAGCACAAGTATTTCATAGAACAAGGGTTTTTGAGAGATCTAAATTAATTTTGAAAGCAAACAGCATTCCTAATTTGGGAAATTAATATATAAAAGAAAAGCAGATGAAAAAATACACTGAAATTTAGAAACTCTGAGTTCTAATTTTGTCTCTGCCATGTTTATTGTGCAACTACAGACAGACTATTTAACACTCAAGGAAGCTACCACATTGGACTGGAATGTCAATTTTGCAACATTAAGCCCAATGAAAACAAAAACTTCCAAATAAATGCAAAATCACATTTCCACATAATGGATTGATTTGGGGTTATTTTACCTGCTACTTTTAAAGCAAATTTTGTTAAATGGCAAAAAAAAAAAGAAGAAAGAAAGAAATAAAAAATTCCAATTGATTTCTATTTCTTAAACTTGGCTTTATGCACCCAGAATTTGGTGACAGAGTTGCTGGGTTTTGAAGACATGCAGCAGAGCAGGGAGTAAAAGAAAAAGTCTCAAATTCTTCCTTCAATCGATATACATAAGGTTTAGTAGGTTAAAAACAAATAATGACAACTAGTAGAATTTTCATGATCTGAGGGCACTATTCTGGGTTGAAGAATCAGATAAATAAAATTTCCAAACTGTAATAATGCCATCTCAATTCACATGGCCTTTCCAAAAAATTTTAGGTTTACAAACGAATGAAAAATATGAAAGACATTTTAGATTCTTTTGAGAAGGTGATCTTATAATTTTAAAAAATAACTACTTACACACTGACCCTAAGAAACACATCTACTACTTACGGGAAGAAGGAGAAGTTGAGTGAATAAATGAGGGAAATGTAATATTTACAGATTCTCTTACTGTTTTCTCCATGGACCCTGGTCTTTCAGTCCTAAGAGTAGTAGCAGTGGGGGACTTTCTCACTAGGGTAGGTGGAGATCCATCTGGTGGATTCTCAAATAATCCCAACCAGTTTAAAGGGAGCTGACCTGACTGCAAACCTCAGATACTCAACTTTTATCTTTGTAAAGTTAGTATTATATGCCCATATACCTTGGATAATTTTTATAGTTTATTTTCTTTTTTTATTAATTATTTTTTAAAATTCAATAAGTAATGTGGGGTTAAAAAAGGCATATTTCTATTCTGATTACTCTTTATCCCCTGTTCAGGCAGTCTTGAGGGTATCTGGAAAGAGTTTTATCAATATTCTAGACAACAATTCCAAATCGATCTCTGTTAACTAAAATAAAATTTCAAGAAAAAAAATATACACACACATCACATTGTTTAGAAGTAAAAGTATTTTACTAAAGGTTACTTCTTAAAGAGAAGAAGAGAAGGAAAATATATTGGGTATTACATGAAGTAGAAACATACATTATAACAACAAAGGAACGGTAGCAACAGCACAAAGTTGAGCATGTTTAATAAAAAAATGCTTATTCATCCATCCATCCATCCATCTGTCCATTCTTCATTCCTTCATCCATCCTTCATTCCTTCATCCATCCATCCATCCATCCATCCATCCATCCATCCATCCATCCATCCATCCACCCATCCACCCACCCACCCACTCCTTACAGTGGGAACTTCTCACAAAAAGGCTATCTTGAACAAATCATAGAATTAGAATTTCTAAAGAAAGAGGGGGTGTTTGACCTCCCTAATTTTCAGGACAGCTAAGTTATGCCTACAGTTTTTCAGGATGTAGGCAATTTAGAGGTTTTTACATACCTTAAACATGTCTTGGATATTGTGTTCTTTTCTTCAGAATGGTTTGCTCTATCTTGAACATCACTGAATTAGAATTTAAAGAAACCCTGTAAATTTTCCTTGAGACTAAGTACAAAATGTGTTAGATACTATTTAAAAAAATATGATGACAGGAAAAAAAATGTCACAGAACAATCTGTTCTTGAGAAGAAATAACAATGATACATAATTTTAAAAAAAGGATGAAATTACTAAGGGCTTTAAAATTTCACAACATAGGTTCAAACATGTTACTCTCACATTCTTTGCTCTCCTGCTACACTGACTTATAGCCTCTTCCACTTGGAATTTACCAGACAACCTCCATAGCACAAGCTACTCATCCACTGAGCAGATGCATTGACATAATTTGAAAACCATGCCTTCTAGTCTGCCTTTCAATCACTGACGCAGCCAAGGGATAAGAGAAATCCAACTACCCTTGACCAGTGGAGTGTGCCTCAATTCCTAAGTACATTCAAGATGCTTTTTGTGACCATTCCTATAATTGCCATTGGCTTTTAACCAAACTTTGAATGACTCATTCACCAGACCTGGTGATTTTGCAACTGCTTCTTTTCATTTGAGATTTTAGCAATGACTTCAGAAAACACTTCATTAATTTTACTCAGTTTTGTCTTAATTTGAAGTTTAGATGGTCATAGTTTTGTGTGTTAACAAATGTTTGTTCTGTTTATTACAGCAATTAAAAAAATTGCTTGACCTTGTTTTCAAAGAATAATGTACCCCCACCTCTTTCTACTTATATATGCAAAATTCATTACATGAATTTTCATTACATTTTCTAGTTTTGACTGGAGCAAAGAAAACCTTTAAATCCTCCCCAAGTGAAGCAATACCATAGTTCTCAAAGAAGATAACTTGAATAAGAAATAAGTAACAAGAGAATTGAATTTTATAAATGTAGTAACATTTTGGAGCTCTATGTCACAGTAACCATATTTCTGATAATAATAATAAAAAATTCTTGTACCTTGAGGTTGGTTATCAGAGAGAATTGCCTAGTTCTAGGTTAAGAGTATGCAAAGAGACCATTACCTATTAGCCTTACCTAGAAAAATTTCTAGAAAAATGATTAGGAAACAGCATACTGTCTTTAAAATTTTTATTGAAGAATGAATCTAATTCATACATGATTTAAGTAATATGTACATCTATAGTACATATAGTACATGTAAGGGAATATCACAAGGCTAACCTTATAAGGTCTCTCTCCTCCCATGAAAATAATAAATGGAAAAGAAAATGCTGGCAACAATGAAAGAGGTAATACATGTATCAAGAAGAAGTCCAGCTGTCCACAGCTCAAAAAGCATCACACTAGCTTTGTTGGAACAACCTGTGAATTCAACAGGCATCTAAGAACCAGCACTTGATGTAGACTCAGCGACCAGATTACCTGCCAAGTCCATCCCTGCTTCTCATACAAGAGACTGAACTCACCTCTCCCTCTGCAGATGTAACCTAACAGGCCATTCGGATGGGATGGGATAATGTTTAACTGGAATAAATCATGCAGGTAGGACCAAACAAGTCCTAATATCAGAGCTTCAAAGAACTATTTAACTATTTGAACACTGGGATTCTAAATAGGCCTGTGAAATTAACATAAGCAAAGAACAATAATTTAAGGGATAAACAACATAAAATAAATATTTATGAAACAGACTCCTTAATAAAACACGAGGGAAATATGGCCTTCTACTAAAGCAGAGTCACCTAGCGTTGTGAGTCTGTACACTGCTAATGTCATGTGAATTTTGGCTGTTTCAAAAAATATGAATATTCCTGAGAAAACAAGTGCAACACAATTTAAGTTATGCGAAGGATAAGCACTATTTGCTTCAGAATATGTATAAATATATAATAAACATAAAGAATAGAACCACTACACAGTTAACAAACTAGGGGTTAAGGGTGCCAAACCTCATGCAGTTGAAAATCCACATGTAACTTTTGACTTCTCAAAAACTTAACTATAGTCATCCCTTAGTATCTGTGTGAGATTGGTTCCAGGACCCCCGTGGATGCCAAAATCCACAGATGCTCAAATTCCTTATATAAAATGGCATGAAACAATGCATATACAGTCAGCCCTCCACATCTTCAAATTCCCAACGGCGGATCAAAAATACTGTTTTTTGACCAGTGGTTGGTTGAATTGCAGATGTGAAGCCCGTGTATTCAATAAATACAGAGGGCCAACTGTATTTATTGAAAAAAAATATACACATATAAGTGGACCCATGCTTTCTAAACCCGTGTTGTTCAAGGGTCAACTGTAGTTTTTTGAACATTAACCTTTTTGAAGAATTACACATAAAGCTATTCAAAATTAAGGTGTTATATTTTATTTAAATAAATAGAACTAATGAAAAGGAATGTGTATTTTTTTAAAACAGTAAGCGTAATACTGACAAAACAAACAATGTAAGTAAATCTTTCAGGAGCAAAAGGAACAGAACAGGTAACACAGTCTATTTCATTTTGAAAACCTGCCATTTCCCTGCAAATAGATAATGAATGTCAGAATGCCTATTCACAGCCTCACAATAAAATGAAATAACTTTTTTTTCCCCAAAAAAATCCTTGTGTAGGAATCTTTTCATATGAGTATCCTAATAACGGAATTCAAAGTAAGTATTATATGTTCAAATACAAAGAGTCTATTATGCCATTCGTTTCCTCATTGCCCTTTCTAACCTCTATTTATAGGACACAACTTAATTCCTCATAAGAGGCCTTCTATCTTGTATTCATTTGGTTTTGGTTGAGCTATTAGGCAGCTTCAAGGGGAAAATGTGTCTGTAATCAGATCTTCCCCCAAGATTCACCAGAAGGAGAAACCACACAGGCAACAGTTTTTGAGGCATTAAAAGTAGCAGCCTCAGGATGGATAAACACAGACTATGAATGTTCACACTACATATTGTGAAGCGTTAATTGAAGAATGTTTATTTGGCACAAGCGCCACCCCCTTTTTGTACATTCCATAAGATGGTAGTGTCATGTTTACATGGTTACGCCACCTTGCAGCAATGCATTCTTCAAAACAATTTCTAAATGCTTTTAAAATTACCTTTCTTACAATACTGGATTTGTACACTTAATTCAATCTATGTTTTGGTACCTGAGATGCAAACAAT
Organism: Hipposideros armiger; assembly: GCF_001890085.2. Lineage (NCBI taxonomy): Eukaryota > Metazoa > Chordata > Mammalia > Chiroptera > Hipposideridae > Hipposideros > Hipposideros armiger. The sequence continues at coordinate 613,665 of NW_017731650.1, read as the reverse complement.
GTACTACCAAATAGATTAGATGTCTTTTACGAGGTTGAGAGGTTTCATATATAAACTGATTACACTGCAGAAGGTTGCTCTGCATGCACATGTGTGGGTCAACTGCCCCAGAAAAAAAGTACGGTAAATTTGATATTTTCTTATGTGTGATACTCACTTTTTCTTAGTTTGCAAGAAATATAATGCCTTACATTCTCCTTTCATTCAGCGAACAATAAAATTAGCAGAGATTAATCTAGGCCAAATATGGAGTCAAGAGATGCATATAAGTATATAGGGGATAATTTTATTTTCCTAAGAAAAATACTATTGAACAATGTTGATAATGTTATAATTTTTCATTTTAAGGAAGACCTGATTCTGATGCATGGTGCTGTTAATAGCCAGTGAAAAAACAAAAACACTAAAAATGTTAAGGTTTGATTAAGTGGTCTCAGAATAAACCGCTTAGAGCAGCGGTTCTCAACCTGTGGGTCGTGACCCCTTTGGGGGTCGAACGACTCTTTCACAGGGGTCGCCTAAGACCATTGGAAAACAAAAATATATTTACATTACGATTCATAACAGTAGCAAAATTACAGTTATAGAATAGCAACAAAAATAATTTTATGGTTGGGGGTCACCACAACATGAGGAACTGTATTAAGGGGTCACAGCATTAGGAAGGTTAAGAACCGCTGCCTTAGAGTTTGTAAAATTAGAGAAACCTGCAAATTATGGGGTTAGATTAATTTCAATGATTTGAAGTAAAGCTTTATTTTTTAGTATAGATTAAACTTGATTTATGGGATATGGAAAGAAAGCTACTGGGTTAACAAAAACTTTTCTTCTAGTTCACTGCTTTTCCATAGGAATCCATGATTTTCCATTTCTTAAATAGCAAAGTTAGTTTTTATAAAAGTAGTCATTTTCTAAGGGAGAGAGCAGGGCATGGTGGGTGCATTTAAAATTTTGAAAATCTGAGTTCTCTCCTTAAAGCTTTTGTTGAGAAAAATAAAAATAATAAACCTGCTTTTTTGACAAATGATATTAGAATATTATAAAGTTATAAACTCATCGTATTTAACTTGGGCAAAAAGCTCAGAATCAACTCAGAGACTCGAGGGACAAGTTCATCTGTATTCTTTATAAGAATTTTTAAATAAAAAGTTCACTAAGAGCTGAAAACAATGACTAGGTGGGATCCATACTCAAATTAAGGGCAAACCCTTTTATTAAATGGAAGTTAAATAAGATTTTTTAAATGGCAGGATGCAGTTCACTACTCAATGGAACTCTTTCCTGAGTAATTCTATCTAACATTTCATGCATTTTTCAATAGGCAGAGCTATAGGATGAAATAATTAGTATTTAAAAATCCATATTCACATTTTAATTCTCAATTTTGAAAATATACAATAACTTTTGAAGTTTAAGTAATGTATTTAGAACACTTAAAATATGGCTATCATTCTATTTACTCCCTAATTCATGTCTTCTGTCTATATTATTTTTCAAAAAGCTAACAGGTTACACACACACACACACACACACACACACACACACACACGAGAGGTATTTGAGGGTAGAAAATCAAGTAAAAATATGAAAACAAGATTGTAGATATGAGTGTAACGAATACGTGCCACCTACAGTGGCATATCGGAGACATCTTAGGCTAACAAGCCAAATTGGCTTCAACAGCAAAATGTTATTCAGAATTTTACAGATATATTCTTTCCTACTTCCTGATGCCCCTCAATTGACCAACAGATGTAGGTAAATTCTCAGTGGAGGGCTTTACTGTAACTTATTATATCTTCTATAGATAATTAGTAAAGGCAAAACACTTCAGAGTTCATTTATTCTACCTGCTGATGAAAATCACAATTGTCAAGAGTTTGAAACACACACACACACACACACACACACACACACACACACACACACACATACACACACCACAATTGCACAGCTTTAGTATTAGTAAAACATCATGCAGGTAAAACCCAAGGATGTACATTTTCTACTTGGCAGAATGACATAAAGAAATATAGCTATTTTGGGAAAAGTTTATTTCTAGCTTTTGGTCCATAGATATAACCTGTTGTAATAGCTAACCATTTCTTATATAAAGTGCGGACTGGAATATATTGCTTTAAAAATCTGGGTCAACTATTGTAGAATTAGTAAAAAATTCATGTTCAATAGAAAATAACATACCAAGCAGTGATAAAAGCCATTTATTTTAGAATATTTTAAATATTTGTATAAATGATTGCTTTTAAAAGCAAGTGCAAAATATGCCCAGGGTTTGTTCTGAGGCATCTATAATTTAGAAAAGAGAGGGATTACTAAAAGCAGGATATGACCTCACGTTAACATATGATCATAATGAAAAGTAAATGTTAAATTAGGCACCCCTTAAAATATGAAGCTAGAAGATGAAGATGGTTTTCCAAAAAAGACTAAAGCATGATGCCTTTCTAGTGAAAAAGTAATCAAATATGCTTTATGATAGTTGTTAATAGGTAAGAACAATGTAAAAAAAAATGCCTTACTGTGAAATCATACTAAAAGAGATAATTACTAGACCTCATGATAATTTTCTTGCATTATAGAAAATTTAGTTATATGAAGCTCACTTTTAGCTTTTAAAATCTTGCTAAAATTTTGTGACATTACTAAGAAAAACATGGATGATACTGATAGAAAATAAAGGAACTGGGAGCAAGTCATCTCCATACATATGAAGGTGTAGTAGTGTCTATTGATGGATCTCCATAGGTATCTACATAGCAGTAAAAACTACTGACATAGTACTGTTAGCCCACTTCGCTGATTTACTACTTCGGATAGCAAGGGTGGAATGAGTTTCCTTACATGCTTGATTGCATGCAATCAGATGGTCAATGAACCCTGCCAAAGGCGGGCCTTTTGTCTCCTTATGCCATTCACATTACCTAACCACAGGTGGGGTAGCCTTAATCTACAGTTAAACAATTCCTCCTTCATTCTTTTTTTTAAAGGTTATATGTTATGTTCCTTTTTTTTAATTTTTTAAATAATTTTCAAATTTTATTAAATTTATTGGGGGTGATATTGGTTAATAAAATTAATTTTTAAGTGTACAACTCTATAATATATCATCTATTTATTACATTATGTGTTCACCACCCAAAGTCAAGTCTCCTTCCTTCCCTATATATTTGGCCTCCTTTACCCTCTTCTACCTCGCCCCCACCCCTTTTCCCTCTGGTAACAACCATACTGTTGTCGGTGTCTGTGAGTTTTTGTTTGTCTTGAATGTTCATCTGTTGCTTTCAGTTTTATATACCACATATGAGTGAAATCATATGGTTCTTGACTTTTTCCAACTGACTTATCTCGCTTAGCATGATATTCTCAAGATCAGACTTCAACTTTTCTTATGGCTGAGTTGCATTCCATTGTACATAAGTACTGGGAAAATATGAGCATTTAATTGAGGGTGGTCAGATGGGTATTTAACTAAAGAATTATAAAGAGCACCTAGAAGGAAAAAAATATATATATAGCAAATTCTATGTGGGCTACTGTGTTTATCTCTGCAGACCTTTATCCTTACTTCCTTTACAAGAAACTTTTGGATACACGCCTTTCCCTTTTCCACGGTGAGTTTATGACTGGCTTTTTTTCTCCTGGGTACAAGGGAAAGGGTTACCAGTGTGAAGCATCTTGACAATTCCAGAAAAGCATCTCTTTTTTTTTTTTTCTCTATTAATTTTTGCACAGTGTGGTTTGAGGTGGATAACCACTGGGCTGAGCAAAGTCGCCAGCGGGGGAGGTGTTCCTCTCTTGGAATGTGTTGAATGTGCATTCTTTAGATGCTTGGAAGGGGTGACTGCCCTCTTATTGGCTCCTACCCATTTTCGCTGGTTTGGCTGCTTGAGTAGGAAGCAGGTATTACTTTTATTTTTTATTAAATGTGTGGGTAATATTTTCATGATGTAGGGCTTACAAAGTGACTTATGTAAATACGTATCATTGAAGCATGATGTCCTGAAAGGAGTCCTAGATCAGGAATCTTGAAACCTGCTCAGCTGACTAGCTGTATCATCTGGGACAAACTGTGGCACCGTTCTGGGTGTTTCCTTTTCTTTCCTTTAAAATGTTTTTTTTTTCAATTACCATTGACATACAATATTATATTAGTTTCAGGTGTACCACATAGTGATTAAACATTTATATAACTTACGAAGTGATCACCCCTGTAAGTCTAGTACTCATCTGACACCAAGCATAGTTATTACAATATTATTCACTGTATTCCCTATGCTGTACTTTACATCTCCATGACTGTTTTTTTGTAACTGGCAATTTGTACAGGCATTACTTTTAAACACTCAGTGGGTTCCCTAGCTCTTAATCACTGATTACTGACTGCTCCTAGGTTTCTGAAGTTAGCTTTTAAAGCAGAGCTTCATTTCATCCACATTTGAGATGTCTCTTCAATTTCTGTTTCATTTATTCTATTTTAAAATTAAAGAATAGGCTCTTGGTGGAGAGAGACATCTCATTTTGACTGAAGCCTTTCGACCATGAGTTTTTGCTTAGCACTGGAAATGCACAGAGACATAAGGCAAGGCCCTTACCTCAAGGAACTTCCTTCAAGCAACTTGGTATGTCCACGACTTGTTCTTTATAAGCTTTTCATTTTGAATGGCTTGGTGGTTAGTAAGTAATACAAATAGACCAGTGCTATTTATTGACACTTTGCCTATTTTTCCTTCAGTGAAATATTTTAATTGCCATTTTTAAATACCACTATTTTTCACGGCCACTTTTTCTCTGAAGAATAATTAAAAAAAACTAAGAGAAGTGAAATAAATCTTTTAATCCAGTCAACTAGTTTTTTTTTACAAGATTTTTAAAAATAGCAGATGCACTTCTGATCAAAACCCAAGCACACAGCTGCTTTCTAGAACAGTCTTGCGAGTTCCTGACTCACCCTAAGCCATCTTCATGCCATGTTGCACTCCTATCCTAGTTCTTCCACTCACTGAACCCTGTTAATGTGCTTCTGATTATTCTCTCTTGATAACTATCTCAGGATTCTAAGTTATACAAAGGTCAATGATAATGATTTTCCTAAGCAAGGCATTTAAAACTATCATGGATTAGGCTTTATCCAGATTTTTGTTTGATATTCTAATTAATGTATAATATGAACAATAATAAAAACTAATTAGTTTAGAAACAGTACTGCAATATTTACACTTTCATTTGCATAGGCCTTTGCCTACCTTTTTCTGATTTATAGTGGTTACATACTAAACATTCCGACATAAAAGGATATGAAAAGAATATTAAAAATAAAAGAGCAAGTGAATATGCAGTCAATTCCTTTTATGGAAATCCCACCACACAAGAGTACATTGTTCTGTCAAAGCCCTTATCACATTGTATTATAATTACTGTTTATAGTCGATTTCTCTGACTAGGCAGAGGGCTTCAGGAGATCTTAACCTATTTATATTGGATCTCCATCTCTGACATAATGTCTGGCATGTCGAGGATGCTCAGCATAAAACTGTTGAATGAAAGAATAAGTGAAGAAACAGAATGAGCTTGCTTTCCTCACTCTGCCATTTATGGTGCCTGGCCTCTTAACCCTTAGGCTGCGGGAGTCTCATCCTCCTCATCTGTAATATGAGTAAATCAGGAATTGCAGAGAGCCTCAAAAGGCATCCTGCGTGTATAAGCTATAAGGAATTGCACAGGGTTAACTTCACTATCTCTTCCCTCAGTCAAGCTGATCACTTACTACGTGTGCAACACTGGGCTAAGCATATGGGACATCTGGCTCCTTTCCTTGTGGAGTTGAGAGTCCACTGGGAAACAGTGCCAGGTAAACGGGCAACCTATTAATGTCTGCTAATCATATTGTGACAAGGGTTGGGCAGAGTACAGGATACAAAGTAACACATTGGAGAGTCTTCACCACAGCCTTGAGGAGTCCGGGGAGGATTCCCGAACAATGTGCTATTTAGGCCTGATGTATGTCAGGTAAATATTTCAGGCAATGGAGGAGGAGATGGAAAGACCAGCAGGGAGGTGTGAGCGCAGGATGCTGCGTGTGTAAGGGCGCCGTCTAAAATTCCTCACGTCCTAGCCTTGTTCCAAAGATCACGGGGCAATGCTTTTGTCATCTTTCATGGTTCACCTGTTTCAGAAAAACATCTAAGTTAAACTATTTTCTTCCCTCCATTACATAGGAAGTTTTTTTCTTTGGAAAACTACATTTCCCAAACTCTCCTGACTCATATGACCTTATTGATCACTTTATATGTGGTTTAGCAAACGTTCTATCAAAGAAATAGCAGAATCCCATCTTTGCACTGCAAAAGAAACTTGTTAATTAATGCTGCTGAATATATTGCATAGTACTGAATGAGTTTTAAAAATCTGAAAGCATCTTACCACTGGCTATTTCTACCTTTCATTAATTACTGATATTATGTGGCTTCTTTAAGGTAAAACTAACACTAGTCACAGAATTATTTATATTGACAAAATTAATGATTTAATGAATGTTTACCATATTATATCGCTATTTATGATTAAGCATCGCATATTGGGTGTCATATTAGCTTTAATAGTTAGAAGTATACTCTGTGTTAATAAACAAAGATAGTAAACTATGTACTAAGGTCAGTTGTCTTAAAACACTGACTTCTTTAAAGGAATAGTAAAGAGAATATGAGCAAATTAGGAAATCTAGGTGTGATTTTTGGCATAGCATTGAACTAATTCTGTGGCTTCAGGTGGGTCACTTAACTTCAATTTTATTTTTAAAAAATGTGTTTTTTTCCTCCTCATTTGCACTTTAAACGAAACAGAAACAACGTTTATGAGAGTTTTCAGTGGGGATTAGTTATAAAATAAATAGTTAAAGTTTATTTACATATGGTTTAAATCGTAGAGGTTAAAATAAAAACCTTCTACAACATTATCACATTCTATTTCAGTGCATGAATTTTAGACTAAGAATCAAATGTCCTGAACACTGTTTAAAATGCAAGTGTCTGTGTTACTGAAACATTGTTTACATTATCATGATCCTCAGACATCAATGTTTAAAATGGACTGTAGCAACATCAATAGAAGAAGACAACTTTAAAATGACTTTAAAGGATCCAGATAGCCAACATATCAAATAAAAATAAGATCGAAAGAATTATGATGTTATTATGAGATCCTTAGGTTTGTTTGTTTGTTTGTTTGTTTGTTTGTTTTTAGAAATTTTTATTGCAAAATGTGTTAAAAGAACAATTTCATGGGTTGAAAGGAAGAAATGACTATGGAATACTTCCCATAATTTTCACATCATAAATGAAAGCATTTACTTTGCTCATTTTGACCTTTCAAGAATTATACACACTATTTTCTCTTTAAAAAAAGCAAACAGTAGAAAAATGCGGTGCCTTCCTGCTCCCTGCTAGAACTGTACTGCTAATTACCTTGGAGGACAAACATGACTTCAAACCATGTATTTATTACACAAGTCATTATTTTTCCATCCCCAAATTTCCTAATGATAAGAAACAGCCTATTTTATTCAAATTGACTTTTCTTATGCCCCCTAAGTATAAGAGATGCACACCTGGGCCTACAGATAATGACATGAGATAGAGATCTAAGTTTCAGGTCACAGTCAGGGCAGTCTTCTACTAAAAATAAGTGGCCATTTAAATACTACCATATCTTATTTTGTAAATCTATCCTCACACAGAAAATCATCGTTTTGGGTGCAAAAGTTAATCATGAAATTCTCCATTAGTAGCTGGTAATTGCATGTTTGTAAAATGTGCATTTGGAAAATGAAATGTTGGAAGTACTGGCCACATAAGGAATATTAATATTTATATGAGACAACCTTGTAGGGCTAGATTTCCTGTTTGCTAAAAAGTACCTGCACAGAATATTTTCTGTTTTCTTGAGGAGAAAGAGTTTTGCAAATCTATCACTTGTTTGCATTAAGCTACATAATACTCTGTTTCTTCTGTCTTAGCTGCTTTAATAGCAAAACAGGAGTGACGAATAATTGTTAGTTTTACAATAGATGTGATAAACCAGAAAGCAGTCTTGGGGTGTGAAATACATTCCAGGCAAACAATATTAACCTATGTCTAAATCACACCTGGCTGCTTACAGCATGTTTTCACCCTTCGTTATTAACATGTAACTCTAAAGGGATGAATTTCAGGCCAGTGACATGAGAGAATCTGGCAGTTGTAACTGGACTTGCAACATAAGGCTACATACATTCCCAGTGTGATGCCAACGATGCTCTAGAGGAAATGTGTTTGGTTTCTACCACGGTCGATACTGACAAAGATGCTGTGACTAGAAACAGAATGAACTGCAATCACTTAATTATACACAGAGAAAGGAATGCCGAACCCCTTTATTTCTTGTTTTAAAAGTTATTTGTTTTTATTTACATAAAGAAAAGTATGATCATATTTTCAATCTCAACTCAGATGGGATGAAACTGTTGCTTTTAATTTTCACACAGTAATGACTAATAATAATGATTACGAGCTAATATTTATTATGCCTTCACTACGAGCCAAGCACTGTTCTGCTGCATTTTGTGACTTCATTCACTCTTTTCCACAACCTTTGAGGTTGACACTGCTTTACAGATGAAACCTTTCAGGCACAGAGAAGATAAAGACCTTGTATAAGGTCAACATCTAACAAGTGATCGCAGTTTGACCAACTGATAGCGGAGCATCCTCTATCTCTCTTGATTCCTCTCTTCCTGAGCAGGGAAATGAAGGACTTGTTGAAGGTTATCGCTCAGTTGAAGTGCTAATTACTACACGCAGAGTGTGTGTCCTTAAGCCACAATCTGAACTAGCCAGCTGTTTATTTTATTTTTTTAAGATTTTAATTAAAATATAGCTGGCATACAACATTATATTAGTCTCAGGGGTACACCATAGTTATTCAACATGTATATACCTAAATAAGCGATCACCATGATAAGCCCAGTAACCATCTGACACTATATTATGCTATCACAATATTATTGGCTATATTCCCTATGCTGTATATTACATCCCCATGATTTATTTGTTTTGTACCTGGAAACTTAGACCTCTTATTCCCCTTCACCTTTCCCCTCCTCTTTTTTAATTTTTCAAATACAGCTGACCTTCAATATTATTTTATATTAATTACAGGAATACAACATAGTGGTTAGACAGTTATATACTAGAAGTGATCCTTCTGACTAGTATAGTACCCACCTGGCACTATCCATAATTATTACCATATTATTGACTATATTCCCTATGCATTACTTTATATCCCCATGACTATTTTGTAACTACCAATTTGCACTTCTTAATCCCTTCACCTTTTCCACCCTGCCTCCCACTCCCTCCCATCTATCACCCTGATAGATCTAGTACCCATCTGACACCACATATAGTTACTACAATATTATTGACTATATTCCTTATGCTTATGCCCTACATCGCCATGACTACTGTGTAACAACCAATTTGTACTTCTTAATCCCTTCCATTTTTCCAGCCACCCTCAATCCCTCTCCCGTCTGGCAACCATCAAAATGTTCTCTTTATCTATGAGTTTGTTTCTGTTTCATTGGTTTATTTTGTTCTGTAGAGCCCACTTATAAGTGAAATCACATGATATTTATTTTTGTCCCGTCTGACTTACTGCACTCGGCACAATACCCCCTAGGTCCATCCATGCTGTTGTAGATGGCAAGATTTCATTCCTTTTTATGGAAGAGTAATATTCCATCATATATATGTACCACCTCTTCTTTATCCATTTATCCATTCAGGGACACCCAGGTGGCCTTCATGTCTTGGCCATTGTAAATATTGCTGCATGCACATATGTTTGCACACATTGCTTTAAGTAGCATTTTGGGTTTCTTCGGATAAACACCTAGAAGTGGGATTACTGGGTCCTTCTTTTACAGCCTTTGTTTTAAAGTCTACTTTGTCTGGTGTAAGTATTGTTACCCTAGCTTGTCTTTGTCTGTTCGTTTCAACTTTCCTAAAATATCTTTTTCCATCCCTTTACATTCAGTCTGTGTGTGCCAGTGGTTTATTTTTAGGAACTACAGGGGCCTTTAGCATGGACACTCAACAAGTCTATAGCCCATTGCTATTCTTGGCATTTTGCTAGAAGTTACATGGAAGAATGTTAAGTTTTTCTCACTGAGGCAAAATAAGCATAAAATATTCTACTGGTGTAGAAAAACTCTGTCACAGGTATAAGGCAGCCCCAAACAAGCAATGAGGGGCAAAATTGTGCAGTGTAATAACACCAGGATAAGAAAAAGGAAATCTGAATTCAAATCAAACCCTAGTTTCCATATCTAAAAAGCATTGATCCTAATAACTTCATTGCTTCTCCTTGGATTATTTTGGAGTAGAAACAAGGTAACAAGCAAAAAAGTAGTCTCTACAGACAGCCAAGATCAACACAAAATTGGCATTATTATGAAGTCAAAGTTGAAACAATTGCTATACAAAAGAAAGAACCATTTGATGTCAGGGGTAGGAGAACCACATGTCTAGATCAATTTTACCAGGAGAAAATAATACTGCTGCAGCTTCAATTTCCCCTGGGCCTGTCTCTAGGAGTGTGCATCATTACAACTCCAAAGCGAGTTAAGTGATTGCATTACTGAACCAGAAAGGTTCCTGGATCTTATAACGATCAGCTTTACAGGGGCCACTCCAGCATGATCAAAAGCTTTCAAGAGCGATTTTCAATAAGTGAATCTGTAGTTTAAAATGAATTTTGAACAAAAGGAAATATAGTATAGCACTAACTTAGAATTCATGAGTTTGGCCAGAAGTGGTTTCATGACATTCACTTATTCCAGAAATATCCATTACTGTGCTTTCACCCTGTGCCAAGCATTATGAATACTAAGCCAATCAGATAGATAAAGTTCTCTGCTTTTTGGAAATTCATAGACAACTTAGAGGCAGATATTATACAATTAATCGCAAAAGGTATGTTACTAATAACTTGGAACTTCAGCTTTCTTAGTTGTTAAACAAGGATATTGGAGCAAATGATTGCAACAGTCCCCTTCACTCATTACCTATGACTGATTTTAAAGTAACAATCTAAAGACTAGTAGGGGATACAATACAATATCAGTTAAGAAATAAGAGAGTAGAATTGCCAGAACATACAACTTAAACATTACTAATTACATATTATTGTGAATACCAGGGATAAGCACACCTTGAAGATCGAATGCAATTTAGCCAGAAATAAAAGTGATTGAAAAACTTTTTAGACAAAAGGAGCAAATTAATCAAAGATTTTTGCACTCATCTTTATCATATCACAATAGCTTCCATTTATTGCCTTCCATGTACCAAGCAATTTAGAACGTAATTTAAATTATGTTACCTCATTTAATCCTACAGGAGCTCTATGCTGTATTATTATCCTGGTGTTAGAGAAAATGAGGAGGCTTATAGAGACAGTTACTAAGATACAGCCACATTTGTGTTCTGGCTGCCTCATTCCAGGAAGGCATCTTACTGCCTTCCGTTACACAACACTTCCATGAGCTACTTTTGGGCATGGAGCCCCATAGTAACTGAATGTACTGGTGCATGGATGTGAGCTGGGAAGGGACGGGTCCAGGAAATGCAGGGGGCGCCTGACATAGTTTGGCGCACTGGAAACAGATTGTCAAGTTTCTTAACATCCTGCAGAGGAATTTAAACTGTATTGTGTATACAAGATAATACAACTTTCGGAAAATATCCTCTACTCTTTGAGTAGGGACTTATGGGGGCGGTGGGGGAGGAGCTTCAGGAGATAAAAGAAACCCAGAGGCTTAAATGAGGGTCAACGTGAAATATTGTAGAACTGAATAAAAACATAACTCAGAAATATGGGACATTTTTTAAAAAATCCAATTACTTTAAAAATCCCATAGTTTACTTTAAAATATCCAAAGAAGCCATATATTACCTATATTACTTTCAGATGTGTCATTAAACAGCTGGAAAATAATAACTGTAGACACTACCATTTACTCATGCATTATTCATTTGAAAATACTTATTCAGTTACAACTACATGTTAATTAATGAGTCAAACTCTGTAATAGAAAACATATATATTTACTAAATATTTATGTCTGACAAAGAACTATGTCCAGGAACAGAAAAGTTTAATAAAATTGCCAGCATCAAAAAGCAAGGTAGGCAGAGATCTAGGAATGAATAGAATTCTTATCCCCACCAAAACCAGGTTTTCTAATAAATTCTAATAAATTATCTGTCACTGAAAATAGGGAAGGGGGAAACACACATTTTCTGAAAGCTCACTATAAGTGGTTGAGCTAGGTAATTTAAGGTCTCATTTAATTCTCAACAACAACAAAAACCCACCATTCTGTGGCCATAAGATCCCATACAATAGAGGAAGAAGTTAAATCTCAGAAAAGATTGATTTAATGAAGAAATCAAGGTTCCAGCCTTGACTTGTAAGTGACTCTGTGACTTTGAAAATGATTCCCTTATCTTTATGTGCTTACGTCTTTGTATGAAATAAAGGAAAGGGGGCCAAGTTGATAGGACAAATTGCCTCATAAACAAAGATTCATTGCGTGTGAACACATGGACAAGCATGTGTGTGCTTAGTGTGACTTGATGGGTGACACTTTGAAAGTCTCCAGGTCTGTTATTCTCTGCCCAAGCTGCAAGAATAGAAACAAACTTGGGGGTGATGAGTGTGGGGAGAAGACTCAGCTGGAAAGCTTGGCTCTGGTAGGGGTCTGAGCAAAATTGGAAAGGGTGGAAGCCATTGAGTTGGGGGCAGTCGGGACGGAAAGATCAGAAAGGAAAAGATCAGATGGCTATGAGAAGGGGAGAAACCATGACATGTCCAAACACAGTAAGGGAGTACTAGCAACCTCTAGGCACCATGTACAATATTTAGCCCAGTCTAGGACAAAAACAGACACAGCACAGGTTACGTGTATGTATAAGATTTATGTTGTGAGGACAAGTGATGTTTCAAAAGCTAACAGAGATTCTAAAGTTACTGATAGCAACAGAACACGTGAAAAGCAATCAAAGCTTTATTGATATTAACTTGGAAGCAAAATTACTTTAACCAGAATGTTCATTTTTCTAAAAAATTTTCCCTCCAGAGCTTTCAAAAAACGTATCTATCATAACTATTGCAAAGACAGCTTAAAAAACAGAATATACTAAGTGATGTGACTTAAACGTTATAACAAAATTTTAACCCCCAGAATTTTATGCTGATGTCATCAACTGACTTCTACTTAGTAGATGTCATTTGTTTAACCATGTAAAGTAATATAGCCTAGTTATTTCACATGATCCTAACATTTAGGAAAAAAAGTTTATTTCCAATTTTCTATTATTTTAATATAAAATGTTATGCTAATCTTGTATACGTCCCCAGATATTTCACGGATAAATCTTTTTGTTTTCTTGGTTAGCGTCTACTCCCTTATTTAATATGAGTGGAGCACATATGGAGAAATGGAATAAAACACTTTATTATGGAAAATGCTATCCAAAAAGAGTTGCCAAATAAAAAATGTAGGTCATGAAGTTAAATTTGAATTTCAAATAAACAATGCAAATAACACGAAATATCAAATGTAGTGATACTAAAAAGTTATTCATTGTCTATCTAAAATTCAAATTTAACTGTGCATCCCATATTTTTATTTGCTAAATCTGGCAGCCTTATATTTAAAGTACATGTTTTGTAATGAAACTAAGCAAAGAAAGTAGGCCTACCTTCCTGTCCCCAACAACCATCCACCAAATTTGAAAAGTCCTACTCGGAAGGCCACAGCACTTTCATAACCATCAGTAAAACACTCAGCATTTGAAAATGGGCAAGGCAAAGTTACTATCGCAGCTCCTAAAATCTCTGACACAACCATAAAGGGAATAATAGGTGCTTAGGGCCAAGGAGGTAAAGATGTTATTTCCTGGAGAGTATTTCAGCCCACATCCAGGACCCAGGAAGGAGGTGTGGCCTTTCTACAGATTTGTGACAGGATCAGGGCAGTGGTTAATGGGCATGAGGCCCTTGATGCATTATGCCATTGAACTTTAGATGCTATTTTGCTTCCTCTCTGGAAGTTATCATGTTTTGGGAAACCACCCAATACCCTGACATAGTACTCTATCCAGCCTGAAGAAAAGAGGGGAAAAGAACCATGTTCAAACTTTTGAACTCAGCTCAAAAACCTCCTGTCTATTATCTAAAATGAAAATTGGTTACAATAAAATTACTGAATATGCTTTCACTGCATGAGAAAATGAATTTAGTCTCTACAGGTTAAAAAAAATTAACTTGGTTATGAAACATAATGACCCACCTAATTTTCTGTGAGAAATGTTTAATGTAAATCAATCTTATCACATAGGCATGGCCTACCTCCTGAAGAAATGGTCGTCTTTTAAGAAAATAAACCTGTTAGGAAGAATGTACAGGACTGACCTAGCTTCCCATGGTATCACATGACCAAGATTGGCCAACAATTAATATATTAATTACACTATAGATAATTCCTACAGTTTCATATAAACTAAAGTCTACATTTCTGTAGCTGCTCTTGCTAATTGATTGACTTAATTCAATAATTCACTCATTTATCTCAAAGAAAACAACCTTCTCTCAAGTGTTTCCTGTGGCTGGCTGTCCTATGGAAATCCCACAACATTGGACCTGTGGTGTGTTTTATAAGTAAATAATACACTGCACCATTTAGTATGTATAATGATGGTCATAATAACTATATATTTTTTACTCCAATTATCTACTAGGCACCATGTTTGCTAACTGCCATATCATCTTTTAATCCTCACAAAAATCTTGTAATACTGGTGTCATAATTTTCACTTTCTAGATGAAGAGCAAAAAGCACTGATTGTAGTCATGGTTGACGTAGGCTTGTTATAAATCCAGGTGTACCTGACTCCAGGGCTGAAATGCAATCTTTGCATTACTGGAGAATGGGGAATAGTCAACAAATGTGGTCTTAAGTTTAATGTGCAATAAAAGACCCAAGCTGTTTTGGAGCAGGGGACACCTTTCTGAGGCCTTTGAAATTATATCACAAAATGGATGCCTATTGGAATGTATTCCCATGCAGACATAACGTCTGAATAACACGGAGGACTTTTTCAAACTATGCTCACATCCCATCCCATCTTCCCCTCTCTTCATGTCTTCAAGCAATTAAGTTGAGAACCACTGTTCTAAGAAGTCTTAAAATCCAGAGCAAGGCAGAAAATAATAAGCAGTGTTAAGCTAATATTAGTAGAGGAAGGGGGAAAAAAAAAAAAGGTCTTCTCTGAGTCCCTAGATTATGCAAGGAATGATATTAGATACTTCTCAAATACCAATCAGTTAATCTCAAGCAGTCTGTTTACCGTACTCCCATATTTTGAAATCTTAGACTTTAAAAACAGAAGTAATCATTATGTAAGGGATAGATGCAAATCAATATTTATCATCAAATAAACATTTTACCACAGTGAGCTGAAGTAAGAAGTAACTATATTTGCTGTTTTTAGGTAGGCCTGGCAACTTTATACTATTCTATGTTTTGAAAAATCAGACAAAAAAGAGCTCATTGAACTTTTGTTGCATGGATATTTAAATTGAAAGAAACACTAGTCTGGGAATTTTCGACAAGTGAAGCTAGACTTTCATTCTAAATGAAGTAGAGCAAGTCTTACTTTCAAACTTTTACTGTGCGTACTTACTGGTCTCAAGTTGCTGAGCCTCTGTCATTGGAAGCATAATAGCAAAGTAGTTGAAATCAACTCCTTTGGTATAAGTCACATTTGTTTCAGACCTAGGATTTTCCATTTATTTATGTGGTTGTACAAAATTATATAAACCCTGACTGTGGTGGTCTCACTTTTAAAAGAGGACGAGTACTATCACAGTAGAAGCCATCCTACCTGATGTGTTTGGGATCAATAGTTGATGGATTAAACAAAAATACTAGTTAGAAGGGGAAACATAAAAATACATTCATGTAAGTACCTTAAATTTTTCTTAAAACATGTCAGAGGACAATTTTCTAGTTTTTTCAATATTTTCATGTAAAACAAATCCTTCATTAATCATGTGACTGGTAACAGTCTTTATGTTTCATAAATTGTACTCACAATGCACTACATTAGTGGACACAGTCATTTATAAGCAAGAACACCTAATGGCACTGATATATGAAACTGAGAGATGGTTCAATATATATTTTTATGATTTTTTACAATAATTTACAGTTTAATGTTTAAATTTAATATGATAATGACTTTAGCTATTCCATTTTATTGAATCGTTCCAAGAAATTAAGCTATTCTCTTGCTTTTTTGAACCATGTTCCATTGGTTTAGCCAATTAAATTATATGTTATTAATGAAATACATATAAATTATATATTGTGCAATTTGTAATTAAAATTTTACATATTTAATTACATATATAAACTACATAATTTGAAATATATATGTGAATTGATGCATTGATAGGTAGACAAATAGACAGATTTACAATATGTGTAAGAGAAAGCTTTCAATGATATCAAGTTTACTACTTAATTAACTTCTGGAACCTCAAAAAAGTATTAAACAGTAACCCAATGTAGTTATTCTTAAATTTAACAAGAAATCGTGGACCCCTATGATAACCTGAAAAGAGCTGGGACATTTTCCTGAGAAAACCAAACATACCCATATACATTTAAAGTATTATAAATATTTTCAAAGGGCCCATAGAGTCAACAAGTTCATCCTATGGCTCTTATGGATCTGCAATCTCAATTAAGAACACTATTCTTTTTTATTTTTCCAATGTGAGAAGCAATGTCATTTCTTTCTAATTTGGTTTGTGTTGATTGCTTCAGAAAGAGTTGCAAACCTCTGTAGTTTCTAATGTTTTGGCTTCCTTCTTTCGAATAAAATTTTAAAATCTCATCAAACTAAATGCATACTCAAATAGGAGCAAAATAAACAAATAAAAAAACAATGAAACAAAACCAAATGAATTCCAAATCAATTTGAGTTTCCCAAGCTATTCTACCCCTAAATCTTAATTCAACTACAGAAGAACTCTTAACCATTCCTCCACTTTACAGATTATCTGACATTTTCAACAGATGTTCCCAGCATTCTAAATTAAAGTGAGCTACTTTCAAGAAGTGCACTAATACACAAGATACTAGCCACAGATAGCTACTTAAATTTTAATTAGCTAAAATTAACCAAATTTAAAATTCAGTTTTTCAGTCATACTAGCCACATTTCAAATGCCCAATACCCACATGTATTAATAGTTGGTGGCTACTGTTTAGGGAGGTGCAGGGTACATTTCATCACCTCAGAAAGTTCTGGAACACCCAAGTATTTCTGTTCTCAACAAGTGATTTGTATGCTGGCTGGCAGTCAGTTATGTCTATTCCCAAACCACTATGCCAGCTGTGTGAATATAAAATTGTATAATTTAGTTAAATATTATATAAACCAATTTAAATATGAATGTTTAAAGAATGACAGATGGTCTATACCTGAAAATTATGGAAAGACAATAAAATTCCATCATTTAAAAATGTTATCAAGTTAGATGTAGGTAAGACAACTTCATGGAGAAAATATAATTCTGCTCTCAGATTTCTTTATGTTGGATTTGCACTTAAAGACATTTATGAAGCAACCAAAATTATAATTCAGATGATAGATTAAGGGATTCATAGAAAGAAAAAATGACTAATGTCTGTAATTAGCAACCCAAACTCAAAAATAGTTCTTGGCAAATAAATATATAATCATGTTTTAAAATTTATATAAAATATGCATTGTATGTATGTGTTAATTTTTAAGATCCATTTCTTCAAAAAATCTTTGTGATTAACTGATCAACTACTGATCCCAGCTATACTAAATAGGAATATTTTTACTACACAGCAAAATTGCACACACATGTCTTTTTTATTACTATAAATGCAATGTTTTTATAATTGGCCACGTTATTTCTGCTTACCAAACTTAAGCTCTTCAAGTTAAGTTATATCTAAAAATTTATGGATAGGAACCTGATCTAATTCTAGATTTATGCATAACTAGTCTTTTAATTATAATACAATAAAATATAATTAACAACAATATCATTTATTTTAACTCTACCCAGTGCCTGAGTGTAATACGTTATGTGGAGATGACAACACTTGAACTTTGTGTTCACTTTATTTATTCACTTTGGATTTTTTCTGACTTGCAAATGCCATCTATCCATCTATCTATGGCATTAATTACTTGAGAAATAAGGAGTATAGAACTTCATTGTTTTGTACACTGAGGTATAGATGCAAATGGAAACCTAAAATTACTACTACTAGGACTACTATAATTACTACTACTAGGACTACAACTAAATTTCTTTCATTAAAACTAGCATCAAAATAATATTGCAATTGGAAGATGTTGCTTGACCAATGGATATTTTTCATTAGTTAATTAAATTCAAGGAAATATTTAGACTCTTATGGATCATATATGTCTATTTGAAATAACAACAACACATGTATATTTAAAATAACATACAAGTGTGAGAGAAATTTTTTTTATATATTGTAATTACTTGAAAATATCATATACTCCAAATTACTAATTCAACTGTAAAAAGGCTATTAGTTTCATTAAAAGAACAGATTTATCGCAACTTTTCTTTACTATGTGCTGCCTTCATATCAAAATGGAAAACTGGCTGCTCTTGGGGGCCAAATTTAGATCGACTGAAGAAGTCATTTTGAAAGTGATGAGTATGCTTTCCTTGGTCTACCTCAGTTTGATTACTTCCTTTTGTCTTAAAGTGTAGCTTATTATACTGCCTAGATCCTGAACTTATTTAAGTTCATGATCCCTGTTACATAATGATATGCTGCTTATCTCATTGGGGGGCACAGGCAATTGAGTTCTTAAGTTGGACTTAGTTATGGTTACCATTTCATATTAACTTTATTCTTCCAAGCAACACAATGCTAACAGGTCAACCAATTCATACTTCCTTTTTTTACTTATGATACACCACCAACTGTTAGGCCATACTCCTCTCCCCTGGAGAAGACTTCTGGAAGGAGAGTGGAACTAGAGGGTAGGTAAGTTTCTTCTATACCTAGAAAAATAGGAGTGTACTTGTATTTGAAAAGAAAGAACTAAAGGATATGGAGTTCATATATCTACCATATCTGAGTCTGAAGATAAATTATTTTGTTATTTGTAGTCTTTCAGAAATAAAACCTTATTGTCTCATTTCAATCAATCAATTAAACTTTGTTTAGTGACACTACCCAAAAATCTATTGATAGCAATAGAAAATTACCCCAAAATTTACTAATAGCAAACATAAAATATTTCTTCTTAGATTATTGATCTGGACAGAAATCTGAACTGTGTTTATACTAGTAGATTGCCCCTGAAAAAAAAAAATCAGGAAACATTTTGGGCTTCAGTTTGGTCATTTGGAAAATGGGCCATTTGACCATTTTACCATTTACAAACTTAGATTTTATTTTTAACTTCAATCAAATACTGTTTAAGTGCTTACTAACTAAAAGTACATATGAATTATACAGTTTACAATCCAACTCTACTATGTACAATCTAAACATATAAAAAGTAACAGGAAACAGAAGGCTGAATATGATTGGAGTCAAGTAAGTGGTCCAAGAGTTCAGATTGAAGTGAAACAGAATTGAGATTTAAGAGGGGTCAGATGTTGGGAAGAAACATGGGTAGTTAGTTGTGTTAACTCACACATCCCCACATAGTGTAGCGTGAGCTTAAAAATGAAGGCACACACAAAACAATGCCAATTTAAAAATCAAGAACCACCATCAAACAGGCTTCCCAAAAGTTAAAAGTGATTTCCAAATTTCTCTTAAATTCTATATTTTTAAAGTTTGAAGAAGTCTACTAAATATAGAATCACTTTACTTTACATGTTATTTCATTTAAAAATTTTTTTGTTCTTTCACCAAAGAGTTCTTGAATTCATCCTACAAGCTGAGCACTGTGGTAGGTGTTGTGAGTTTGAAAAAAGACAGGTATTTCTGTACACAAGGAGCTTAGATTTATTATAAATAATAGAGTGGCTAGTTTAATAAATCAAATTCAAATGGTATATCACATTCTTAATCAAGACTGGCTTCTAGACCTCATAAACAGTCTTAAAAAATTCTTTATCCTGAAATGATATATTCTGGAAAGCCTAGAAACATTTTGGACAACACAAGGCTTTACTGATGAAGCAGTTTATGTTAAGGTGTGTCCACGTTCTCACCATTGCCCACAAATGATCTGAAGTTCAACTCAATCCAATAGTTAAAAAAAAAAAGTATGTACCCTGTAGGAGGTGCAAAGGTAAGTCACAGTCATCTTCGGTTACTTGCACTTACTATTAATGGAAGTTAGAGAAAACCCTGTGGGAATAAAAGGTGTAAGGGCTATGAGGATTCAAAACTGAAAAAGTCTTCTGAGAGAAAGTAAAGGCTTTGTGGATGAAGAGGTGATATACAAGGATCCAGAAGAACATATTAATAGGTAGTGGGTTTGCTTGGAAATAGTAGTGGGTGGTAAGAAGGAGTAAGCACATCAGAGATAAATGTTCCTTTGATACGTCAGAACCGTCACCTAATGATCTTTCATTTATAGTAGTTCTCTATAGGTCTTATAGGGAGCTACTATGGGTATAGTCAAGATCAGTGACCTCAAGAGTTATTCTTATATTCTGTTGAAAACCTGGCGTGGGTATGAAGTAATGCTCAGAGTGGCAGAATGCTGTATCACATCATTTGAGGGATCCTGGGGAATCACCTAGGCTCACGAGTCAGCATTTGATAATAGGGAATAACAGAAACAAAATGATTATTTACAGAAAGTGACTCATTTATTCTAATAACAGTTCGTGTACTGCTGGATTGTTTTCAAGAAAACTGAGTCCAATTGCCAAGTAATTTATCTGATTCCCTCATAGTCACTACTTTGGCCAATTTAGTTCGTGAACTAAATCAGGCAATCAACTGCCTTGCCGTTTGTTTTCCTTCCATTTCCTTCTTCCCTCCCTTTCTCCCTCTCCCTGATCCCTTCCTTCCCAGTCCAACCCTTTCCTGCCTCATTCCACAAAGCATTTAAGGTTAATCAGACACTATGAGCATAAAGGTATATATACCAGAGGTGCGAAGAAAACATATACAAGTGGACACTTGGGTCAATGTTGCTCAAGCAGTAGTTCACCGTAATCAGAAGTGTCTGGATGCTCGTGGTAACCACTTTGAGCACCTCTTGTAATTGCAGAAGTCAAATGTGACTTGTATTCATCATTTGTTATTGGTATAAATTGAGTATTACAATTTTAATAGTTTTTAACTTTCTTAAAATGTGTTTACCTTTTTTGGGCAACTTTGGCACTGTGTGTGTGTGTGTGTGTGTGTGTGTGTGTGTGTGTGTGTGTGTGTGTGTCTGTGTGTGTGTGTGTGTACAATTTAGTGCCACAAAATGTCAAGAGNTGTGTGTGTGTGTGTGTGTGTGTGTGTGTCTGTGTGTGTGTGTGTGTGTCTGTGTGTGTGTGTGTGTACAATTTAGTGCCACAAAATGTCAAGAGAGAGATTGATTAAGCAAAGTATGATTAACTGATATTGTTTCCTGATTTTTCAAACTTTCATGTCATAAAATATGGAAACCCTGGTATACAATAAAACATGTCCACTGAAAATTCTTAAAGGAACTATTTATAGTCTGCATAGCTGTTCCCTCATTGAATGTTAACTCTTTAAATGCACAATGTTTCCCCATGGTTTCTTAGACATCATTTAACTCTTTCTAGAAACTGACATGAGCAGGAGTCCTGAATCATGGTTTCTTTAAAAATAATCCTATTGGGACATCTGAGTGGCGCAATGGTTAAGAGTTGGCTTGGGAGTGCCAGCTCTGAGCAGCGGGGCACTGGTTCAGATCCCACATGAGGGACAGTGACGCTGCGCCCTCTGCAGCTAAGATGGCGAACAACAGCTCGACCTGGAGCTGGGCTGCCACGAGTTGCTGGTGATGGCGTGGGATGCAGTGGGGCTGCAGTGGGCCGCCATAAGCTACTGTGAGCAGCCGGCAGCCGGCGTGAGCTGCCAAGAGCCACCGTGAGCGACCATCCAGTGGCCGGCGACAGATCTACCTCACCTGGGAAGAGCACAATGATAATACCAACATGGGCCAGTGAAGTGACGTCCTCCACAACTAGATTGAAGAAAAAAAGGACAGCAACTTGTCTGTTCCCCTTCCCCATTCCCCAACATTGTTCCTCTCCCCCAATTCCCCAAAAAAATCTTTAAAAAAAATCCTATCAATTTGTGCATTTTCCATATTTTTTCATAAATACATAGTAAGTTAAATAACCCCAATAACTAGATGAACAAAATTTATTATCAAACACTAGTGAAAGCGTAATTCTCCCTGCCATGTACTATTCTCACCCTACTTTCTTTATTGATGCCAATTATATCTTCTGCTTTTCAGAATTACTATAATTTCTGAATGGCTAACACAATGGGTCATAGCTACAATACATCTTTTCACTTTTCAGCCATTTTTCTATAATACCAGACCACTTTAGATAGAGTTAATAGGAGACCACAATTCCATGCATTTATCATAGTATTTTTATGAGATTATCTTTAAACTGCACATCATCATAGTCCAATTCTGTGACACACTTTAGTTTACTGCATGGAAACAGGCATTTATTGGCAACAGTATTCTATTTGGCCCATCAATGTCTATATGACCTGGCCTCCAAATCTATACACTGTGTATTGGGATACACACAAATACATACATTCTCACACAAGAAAAGGATCCTGGGCTCTCAAGAGCTAAACTATTACAAAGATGGGTTGAACTGTCACCATTAGACACATCATTGTTTCTCTTTGCTATGAGTCACTGTCTTTTTCGTCACTTCTTTCTCTCTCTGTCTTTCTCCATCTCTTGCCTATGCCTCCTTCCTCTTGTTCGTTGTCTCTTGATTAGTCCTTAAAATGACTTTTTTTCTTAGAGGCTACTACTCTTTAGCTTCTCCCTACCAGTCAAATAATTTTGCGTAAAACCTTTGGTATTCGGCTTTCTAAGGCTCATGTGTGCTTCCTGTTGGTAACTCAAAAGTTCCTTCCTCACCACCATTGTTGTTGAATTCTTGATCTGAAATATTCTGGATGCTAGAGTTCCACAGAAAGCTCATCACCACACAGCCAGGGTCTTAAGAGTTTCTCAACATAAATATTTGTATCTGCAAATGTTTTCTTATCTATTCAACGTTTTATGCTTGGAGTTTAAATTAGTTCTAATATCTACAACTATTTAATTCTATGACTGAAAGATGATCTACACAAACTAGTCTCTCTATATACATTGTACCATTCTGTCACTGAACTTGACAGCAAGCTAATGGGCTCCAAAGAGACCCATTTGTTGTGTACAGGCAGAATACTGTGGGTGCCTTTCCTTCAAACAAAAATGTGATCTAAACCAATAATTATACTTCATATGCTTATTTACTATTAATTTCTCAATATGGTTCTGATTTAGTTGTTTCTGGTTTATTCAACAGATATAGCTGTACAAAAATAAAGGATAGAAGATAAGGGATGTATATAGAATACAATAAGCTAATTTTGAAACTGATGCTGACGTAAATACTGTTCATCTGAAAATTAAGGAATGTAAAAATTCAAAAGAAATATACACAATCTAAATTTAGATTACAAACTGTAATGAGCTTACTAATAGAAATGAATTCGTTCTGCTCTTTTTATGTTAGAGAAAAAGCACTCCTAAATTTTAAATTGTATGTGAAGGATGAGTGAACACACTCAACATAGTGAAGAAACAAGTCAAGTATGTTACTGAGGCAGAACAGCCTGGGAATTAAATTTAGGGGAATTTTTAGGACCAATCAACGAAACTCAGATTTGTGATCACTGTTGTAATTCATGCAGATATTCAATAGAAATCATCACAGAGTGAGATCTTATACTCATTCATTCAACCAATAAATATTTAATTCTTATTATGTGTGAGGCATTGCAGGGGATACAATGAAAAATAAGACATGGACTTTGCCCTCAAGGGGCTTACAGTCTAGTATGAAAAAAATAAACAAGCACTTAGATAGCCACAACATAAAGGAGAAAGTGATGTGTCATAAGAAAGACTCAGTCAATGTGCTATGAAAGTCATTGACACTGGTGACTTTTTTTTTTAATGTAGGGTCTAAATAGCCAATAAAAACAAAAAGAAAGCCCAATGAGCTATTTGCAAAATTAAGTGCCAAATTTTGTGAATCAATGGATGAAGAAAGCTGCAATATTAATGCAGTTTAAGTCACTATTCACCAGTCCTTAAAAATGTTTGATCACAGAGTAACAACCTATCAGAAATATCATCTTGCAAGTGTTTATAACCAGATGTAAATGGAATAATCTAATATTTAGGAATGAAAGGATCATCTTAATGTAATAAAGGCACAAATTAATTACCCAAAATACTCATGACACATTACCTTCTTGCACAGAAATTGGCTTAATCAGATTAAGATGATGAAGAATTCCTCGGTGGCTCAAGTGTGCTCCAAGGAAAGCTAGAAGGTTGTACAGTTAACTCCCAGGGTGTAACTCTAAACCATACAACCTACTACCTCAACCCGGATGCACACAGCTTCAACTGTTGCTTCAAACTCCTTATCATATCTTCAGTCAGCTCCTCCAAATATGGCGGCCATACACCTAAGGGCTTGGCAAGGATGTAGATATAATATACTAGCATTTTACCAATCAACTTAATATGTGTTCCCTGGGACTATCTTAACCTCTTGGGTTTCCAGCATAGGTCATACAAAATGTCCTCTGACATCTCTCCTGGCATAGTTCTACTAGCAATTAATAATATTTAAAAAAAACCAATAGCATTCAGCTTCATTTTTCAAGAGAAAAAGGCTCAATAGAAACACATAAATCCAGTAATGTCTTTAATTTTCTTATTGAAGTTGATGAGGTGCACTAACCACTGTAATGTGAACTGCTGTTCCTGAACAGTATATATGCAGATCTTGGTTCAAACCTTGCTCTAAAAACTTAAAGCTTATTAAGCAATTTACTATACTTGGATTCAAACTTGAATAGCTGAGCTATAAACTCTTCCAAGTGGTCAACAATTGAATCCTACCTTGTAAGACAGCTGAGGATTATTAATACATACATAAAAAACAAAGGAAAATATAATTACCTCCGAAGTAATCAACTAGAGTTTCACAGGAGTTTGACTGAAATATTACTTAACGGCACTGTGTGTAGCATTTTGTCAGATTACCACACTGACACAGACCCATAGAAGCGAGCTTGTGCGGTCCACTTCACCACAAGATCGGATCTACGGGTTTATGCCAATGGGCAACGTCTCACATGGGCTCCCTAGTAAGCAGAATTTGTAAATATCTGATAGATTAAGAAATGAAAGTAATAATATCGATCCTTTAGTATAAATATTTTAAATGCTGAAATGTTCTACGTATGCATCTTCCCATTGAAAGGCCTTCATAGATATTCTAACTAAGTACAGGTTTATATACATGAGAATTAAAAAAAATACTATATTGAAAGATTTTTCACAGATTACTTTTGTTTAAATAGTGAGTATTTTAGAATTAGGCTATTCTAATTAATGATGAGTTTTAAAAGAAAAAAAAATCCATACATGTATGTATAAATGATGTAATTGTGAGGCATGAATGTAGTGTCATGAGCCTATAATTAAGAACAAATTAACTATTAAGCTAATTGTGTAAAAGTTAGGTTATGTTTGTTCTAATTCTTATAAAACCTCGCACACTGGTTTCAAGGACTTGGTAACATTATAACTGTCTCATAAAACAAGTAAAATCTTGTTAACTAGGCAGAGAACAGAGGAAGTTATTTAAAAGCCATATATATATCTATATATATATACCTATATATATAGATATCTATCTATCTATATCTATATCTATATCTATATAGCTGTCTATAGTTGGAATGATATTGAAATTAACAATATTTTCATAATTAATATCAGAAAACTAAAATTAATCACACATTGATAGCATTATTACTACTACTGTGCGCTAACATTTATACTTCAGATATATTGCAAAAAAGAGGATATCATCTCTCTTATACACCATATATTTAAATTTATTTTTCAAAAATGATATGCTTAAAAACATTGTATAGCTACATACAACTCTCGCCTGGTCAACAGGTTGGGAAAAAATAATTATTAAAAAAATTTACATCACCAGACAATAAGCAAACACACAAAGAGTAAACATAAAGCCAGCCATATACCCCCTTTTTAAGATTCTAAGCTCAACAGCAACAAAATTATAACTTGTGCAATCATTAATCGATTTACTCATATCCACAATATTTAGCATTTTTAAATTATACCTTCATTGTGAAAAACAGTAATACTACATAAAAATTTCTGGTTTTGCATGTTTTGAAATAAATGTTTTATAGACTTTATATAAAGAATTCTTCTATGCAATTTTCACCATTATTTGTATTCAAATTATTTCCATAGTTATTAGTAAGTATAGTAAAAAAATCAACATTCATGCATTCATTTATATTAAAAACTATTTCAACATAAATTCATAAATTTAGATATGAAATAAAGAGCAACATTGTTTTGGGTTTTCTTTAAACCTTAAGAATGTATATTTTGGTTTCATTGTCTTATTAGATCATATATTTTTAAAAAGCACGACTTTATTCCCTCCCCACAGATTTCACTTCCTTATACATGGTACAACAAATGATAAAATACACTTTTTCTTTTTTCCTAAACAACTTTCTATTCAACTGTATTTCACCTATGTTATTGGATGTATATATAGATATATATGCAAAGGGACTCAAGCTGTATATTGCTCACAAACTCAGACAAAAATTTTTCACAAAGTAAGTAATATTATAAATTCTCAAACCATCAATGAAAATTCCAATAGCTAGGTTCATAAAGAATATGAAACGAATTCTTATAATTAAACACAGTCAAAATTATTGTTTTTCTTTAAAAATATTAAATATTAATTGCTCTTTATTTTTTACCTGAGGTGATTTCTCCTATGATCACTTTCTTCACTCCTCATATCCATTTTAAGTTTTTCCCTAAAACAACCACAAAAGGAGAAATATCAGACAACTGCTCTCTAGGAGGAGCATTTGGGTAGATGGTGGGAATGAAGGTAGACGATCGAGAAGAAAACACAATATCAAAATGGGCAAAACCTTTTAAACTATTCTTTTAAAAGGCTGGGAAGACTCATGGAGCCCCACCCAAGGCTACTCATATGACATATAATGTGGTTTCATAGTTTGCATTTATGCGTTCATTTTGGTTGGTGTTGTTTTCACAGTAACAGTTTTGAAAGTGAAAGGAGGCATGGCTGTTGAAGAAGCGACTAGGTTTTGCACAATGAACTAGTGAAAGCTGAAAAGAGATTTGGATTTGGCATGGAGCTTAATAAGATAATTAAGAGTATAGAGATTAATGGTTCCTAAAAATAACATTTAAAATAATGTTTTTCAACTAAAGGGTCTTGAAACATGAAAACAGGTTTATAAATGTTAATTAAGCCTGTGAAAGTTGATGTTACATTAGCTGAGGCAGCATAAAGGAACAAGAGCTGTTTTTTAAATAATTAGGGAACAATAACCCATAAACTTAGTAAAACATTTTATTTGAATGTTATCAGTATATAGGGTATTTGTTATCACCGTAATTCTTTGTAGAATAACAAGAAAGAAAGTAGAATTCACCAGTTCTATAATATTTTCTCATTGTTTACCCTATATATTTTTAATATAATAAAATATGATTTTAAAAGCACATGTTTGCTTAAAATTTATTCTTTATTCTTTATGGAAAATATAGCATCAATTTATAATATGCAAATTATAGTTTTCATTAATATATACTGTATATTTCAAAAGCACTTTCTCTTTTTAACATATTTTAAACATGTTTAGAAAGTTTTAATCAAAATTAAAATAGGTGGAATACATCTACTGATTCCTTCTCATTGAACTAGGCAAAATTGGGTTTTGTTATAAAATGCTTAAGTTGCTTAGAAATATAAATCTACAAACAGACATAATACTTAGAATGCAATGCATTTATCAGCTGAGCCAATATATTGTTTTTAACTTAAAACAAGTTTGTATGTAGTTTTTCCACTAAAATACTTAATGGATATTTACAACACTTCTGCAACAGTTCTAAGACAAATGTTTTTTTTAAAGTATATTTTTAAAAAAAGTATTATTGTGGAACAAGCTTCTTTTCTACTTAGCAACTGAGAAGATGATCTTTTCAGTTACATTTCTGTTATACTGAAATTCTGGTAAATTATTTAAAAATAACTTTCCCCAAACTAATTTTATTTATTAGCAGTTTAATGCATATTCTAATATGACCCGTATTTTAGAAGTTCAAAAAGTTTCTTCTTTCACATTTCAAACTATGAGTCACAGTACATGAAAGATTTAGTTTTTTTACCAACTAAGTCTAAACACTCACTTTTCTTAGATAGCAAAAACTAATACTGTACACAAAAAGCACAGAAAACATAGTAATGTCATTCCAAACCTTCTATGTATAACAAAAATGAAAACATGTACCATCTTTCTCATAGAGATTTTTCTATTTTTACTTAAGTTTCTATTCTAAACAGGATTAGAGCAAGAGAGCAAAAGGAGAAAGTTAATAAGAGTAAAGTGGGTGATGAGTTAAATAAGAGTAAAGTGAAAGTTCAAGGATTCCCTTTTACATAACAGTAGGCTTAAAAAGAAACAAAAAAAGTTATACCTGATATGAAAGGTGCGATTTCACCAAGTGCAATACATTGCTAAGTATGCCATATTTTTGAAATAATAAAAATAAAGAAGGCTCATTTGCTTATGTTGCCTTATAAAGCTGATTTACAAGGCTCGATGTCTCTGCAGTTATACAAGCCAATGTTTGCCTTTTTTTTTTTTTTTGGTTTGTTTTGGTTTGGATTTTTTGTTTGTTTTTGTTTTTGAGCAGGAACGTCTCATTTTTTTTTTTCCAGCAGTGTTGCATGGAGTGGGACAAACTCAGATTTTTTTTTTTTCTCTTCAGGGCTCTTGTGGTTTCTTGGAGAAAAGTACCAGGGTGCTTGCCTTCTCTTTCTTCCTTCTCGGTATTCCAGGCACAAAGCACTGCGCAGAAGCTGCACCAATCCTTGCCGTCCCTGGCAGAAGAATGGTAGAAGGTGGGAGAGACCAGGAATCCTTCCAGGCTGTGCTGACTTTAGAAATGAGGATTGCACACGTTTGTCTCCTGAACCAAAAGGGTGAGAAGGCAGGGCGCCAGTTTGCTACACTGCTGTAATGATCTCATGCTCACTGCTGCTGTCGTCCTGTTTGCCCAGTTCAAATGCCTGTTCATTATAAACCAAAAAAAAAAAAAAAAAAAAAAAAAGAACTACTTGGATTCTTCAGCAAGCAGAAGGGGTAGTAACATTAAAAAATATCAGCAGTAAGAAAAAAGCGAAATGCACATATAATTTTAGGATTCACTTGTTATGCCTCAATATTCTGTTTATATTTTCCTTTTTTTTTTTTTTTTCTATTTAGAGATAAGCAGCAGAATTTATCAGGCGTGAAAGGGACAGCCTCCTGGTGGCCTGCCAAAAACCCAGAATAAAGGCGAAGTTGTGCTTCAAAGCTCAGTCGCTTGCTGAGTCTGGCTAAAGTCAAGTATTAAGATCCACCATTTTCTGAGCCATGCTAGAAAAGAAGAAAAAAGTCAGGACGGTTGCTGCTTTCCAAGTCTCCGTTGGCACCATCACAAAATCTCAGTCCTAAGGTCACATGATTCTCTGCCAAATGTAGAGTGCGTTCCCATCAACCATTCTGCTGATACTGCCAAGGCAGCTATTGTCTCGTTTAGACCCAAAGTTCAGCCCACTCTTCATTGAATTAGCTGAAAAACGCATCACCTTTGGGGGCTGGGAGTCATGGAAACGTCTACCTGGCAAGCTGCCCACTTTTTCTGCCCATCAACCAGAGATGGAATTGTGCTGCCTAATGCAATGATGACTTGGAATGTGAAGAGTCGTCCAAAGTGAATCTGATTCTTGCAACGCCTGTTTCAGTTTGCACAGAAAACTCTGGCTTCTTGTAGTTCAGAGGAGGGGGGGGGGGGACGGGAATCTTTCCTACTAAATGTAGCAAATAAAGGTCTGAACATGCCTACTCTGCAACTTTATTTCACAACACACCCAAATGGTTCTCAAATGAAAAGACTGAACTCCCTGCAAGTCTTCTGAGTTTAAGGCATCTCTTCCTCTGTTTCCTTTTCCTCCGGAGTGAATGCAACAACCAGGATATTTGTTTTAGTCTCTCACATTAAGATTTAAAATCTCAGAGGTTCTTCTTGCTTTTTACTACTTTCTGATTTTATCTGTTACTGATTTTGGACTGCATGGCCACAATATCCGCTGGCAAACCTGGGGATGCCTGATTGCTGCAATCTCCGTCAAAGTGGTCCCCTGAGAGGAGAGCCAGTTGTCTGTTCCACCACACAAAACCCTGCAACTGGGTCCTGTGGCAATCCTCATCACTACTAGCACAGATGCTGTGCATGTTTGCTGAGATGGACTCGTGGAAGAAGTGCTCTTTCTGTTCCTTCACTACCTACAGTTTGCCTGCTTGGCATGAAAGATGCCTTTGAAAGATGTAGGTAATGTACCAAGAGCTCTTAGGCAATGAAATAAAATGGTTCCCCCACCCCAGTGAATTTCCATTCTACCAGAGGACCGAAGTTCTCATGGACAAACATTTTTATACTTTCAAACAAAAATATATTTCCTTAAGCAGAATCTAAAGCCAAGCGGAACAGCAAGTCTTATTAGCATTTAAACCAAGCATACTTAGTAGTACTAAAAAGAATCATGTTCTCCTACATGCATTAAAATAATGTTTATCGATAATGGGGGGATCTTTATCTAAAGTATAATTATGTTTGCAAAAAAATTTAAAGTTATATCCAGAGATTTACAAAATGATGGACTAACATTATCCCTCCTCCATACACACACACACACACACACACACACACACATACACACTGCACGCTATATGACAAAGATATAAAAAGATAACCAAACCATGACTTGCCTATAAAATAAAATCATTAAAAAAAGAAAAAGATTCAGGAATCTAGGAAACATATCCTAAAAATGGTCTGTGTTTTTTTTTGTGTCATGTTCTCTAGGTCACTTTCTTTAAGAGCAATAGGAGTAAATGTGCACAAACACACACACACACACACACACACACACACACACACACACACACACACACAAACCATTCTGGTGTCCTCCCCATTTGTAATTCAAAATACAAAAAATTCTAAACCATAAAAAAAAAACTTACACATGTGATGAAATTAAAATTGCTTTTTTCTAGATTGTGAAATTCTGGACAAATTTTGGTCATGTCTTAAGCACATGTTTAGAGTGCCGGGTAGGTAATCAAGCATGGTCTGCAGACACATGTGCCCCATGCTTCAGCACAGCAAAAAGGAAGTAGATAAACTCTCACAGAAAGAAAATGTTAAATTCTCAGTTCTCGTTCATTCATTCAGCAGATATTTATTAAGTAAACATAACAGGCAAAGGGGAACAGCAATGAGTCAAATCAACATGCCCCCATGTGGGAGTCATTCAAGAACTTTCAAGTGAGAAAAGCTCACTTCTAACCATACATGTTACTGGTCCTAAAGGGGCATTTATTGGCAACAAACAAGTCAGGAAAAAAAAAACTGGTAGAAATTGGAAAGTGGGAGTGAAATGGACATTAAGAAATAAAGATAGAGATGTATTCTTTGTCTCAAGTTGTCTCTTTTTAATATAAAGCTTATTAATCAGTTTTTCATAATTCCATTGAATTTTCTTAAAGAACCTAATGTGAATATTGTATGCTACGCAGCCAATTAAAAAAATGAAATAAAAAAGAAAATAAAAAGAAACAGGAGATTTTCATTTTCAGGAAGACAGAGTAGACTTAGTTTTCCCTAATCCTACTGCTAGGTACAGCTAAAAATCCTGGACATTATATATAAAACAAACATAAGAAAGATTTTGAAAGACAGACAAGTCGGGGACTTCAGGACCCAAGAAACAATATGGTGGTAAGGTCCCTGAATTTTTGTTTTGCCTCATATATCCAAAACCTGTAGCTAAAGAAGTCTGTAGCCCAGAGATATCAACTGGTAGACCAGAATGCCTCAACAAAAGCCTGTTCTTTCTGGGCAAAGGAATAGTAAAGGGCAGCCTAGAAAGCAGAAAGCACTGGAACAATATCGCTTTGCTTCAAACACCACAGAAACACCCACCCATACCTGCAAAGACCCAATGGGGAGCCTAGCACTGACTCTTGCTAGAGTAGAAAAAAGCATCCTAACCCCAGGTGGTGTAGGACATTCTGAATAGGGAATGGAGACATTCACTCCTGTCAGGGGTCCCTCCTTCATCCCAATACCATGTCCATTTCATAATGATAAATGGGACAATACAACAAGAAGACATAACACTTATCAATATATATGCCTCCAATCAGGGAGCACCAAAATATATAAGGCAGCTAACAGACTGATAAAAACTCAACTATAGTAGGGAACATAAATACCCTACAAATACCCCATGGATAGATCATCCAAAGAGAAAATCAAGAAGGAAATATCAGTCTTAAATGACACATTAGATAAAATGGACATAATTGACATTTACAGAGCCTTTTATCCTAGGACACCAGACTATATATACTTTTCTTGTGCTCACAGAACCTTCTCAAGGATAGACAACATGTTGGGACACAAAAGTAGCCTCAGCAAATTTAAGAAGACTGAAATCATACCACACATATTTTCCAACCACAATGCTTTGAAATTGAAGATCGACTGCAAAAAGAAAGCGGGTAAAACCACAAATATGTGAAGATTAAACAAAATGCTACTAAAGAATGACTGGGTCAAAGAAGAAATAAAAGGAGAGATCAAAAGATACACAGAAGCAAATGAGAATGAAAATACATTGTTTCAAAATTATTGGGATGCAGTGAAAGCAGTATTAAGAGGGAAATTTATATCATTAATAGGTCTATCTCAAGAAACAAGAAAAATCCCAAGTAAACAACCTAAAT
Source organism: Hipposideros armiger (assembly GCF_001890085.2). Taxonomy (NCBI): domain Eukaryota; kingdom Metazoa; phylum Chordata; class Mammalia; order Chiroptera; family Hipposideridae; genus Hipposideros; species Hipposideros armiger. The sequence continues at coordinate 580,304 of NW_017731650.1, read as the reverse complement.
TACATCTTAAAGAATTTAAAAAAGACCGAAAGAAACCCAAAATTATCAAAGAAGGGAAATAATAATTATTAGAGCAGAATTAAATTAAATAGAGAACAAAAAATCCAATAGAAAAAAATTAATGCATCAAAGAGCTGGTTCTTTGAAAAGATTAATAAAATTGACAAATATCGGGCTAGACTCACTGAAGAAAAAAGTGAAAAGACACAAATAAGCAAAATCAGAAATGAAAGAGAAGTTACGACAGAAACCGCAGAAAATGAAGGACCATACATGAATACTATGAAGGACTACATGCCAAAAAATTCAATAACCTAGAGGACATGGACAAGTTCTCAAAATATATAAGCTTCCTAAACTGAATCATGAAGAATTGGAAAATCTAAACAGATCGATCAACAGTAAGGCAATTGAAACAACTATCCAAAACCTCAACAAAAGCAAAGGTCCAGGTCCAGATAGCTTCACTAATAAATTCTACCAAATATTCAAAGTTGATTTAATACCTGTCCTCCTCAAACTCTTCCAAAAAGTATTGCCTCTTGAAGAAGAGGCAATACTTCCTAACTGATTTTATGAGGCCAACATTACTCTGATATCAAAAGCTGATAAGGATAACACAAAAAAAGAAAGCTACAGACCAATATCTCTGATGAATACAAATGCAAAAATCCTAAACAAAATAGAGCAAATTGAATACAATAATACATTAAAAAGATTATACTTTACGATCAAGTGGGGTTCATTCCAGGGGCACAAGGATGGTTCAACTTATGCAAATTGATAAATGTGACATACCATATAAACAAAATAAGTGACAAAAGTGATATGATCATATCAATAGATGCAGAAAAAGCATTTGACAAGATACAACATCTATTTGTAATTAAAATACTAAATAAAATGGGAATGAAGGGAAGTACCTCAACATAACAAGCCATATATCACAAACCCTGAGCCAATATCCCCTATGATCAGCAATAAGACAGGGATGCCCCTATCACCACTGTCATTCAGCATAGTATTGGAAGTCCCAGCCAGAGCAATCAGGCAAGAGAAAAAAATAAAAGGCATCCAAATTGGGTATGAAGAAGTTAAATTGTCACTTTTTGCAGAAGACACGATTCTTTATATAGAAAATCTAAAGATTACACACACACACACACACACACACACACACAAATCTATTAGAAAAAATAAACAAATATAGTAAAGTTTTAGGATACAAAATCAATGTAAAAAAAAAACCATTGTGTTCCCATTTCAGAAAAAGAAATGAAAAAAAAATTCCTTTTGCAATTGCTACAAAAAAGGATAAAATATCTAGGCATAAACTTAACAAAGGATGTGAAGGAACTCTACACTGAAAACTGTAAGGCATTATTAAAAGAAATTGAAAAAGACATACAAAAGAGTGAAAAGATATTTTGTGTTTATGGATTGGAGAATTAACATAATTAAAAGGGCCATAATACCTAAAGCAATATACAGACTTAATGTAATCCCCATCAAAATCCTAATGGCATTTTTTAAAGATATAAGACAAAAAATCATCAGATTGGTATGGAATCACAAAAGACCCCAATAGTTAAAGCAATCATGAGAAAAAAAGAGCAAGTCTGGAGGTATCACACTCCCCGACTTTAAATTATACTACAAAGTGACAATAATCAAAACAGCATGGTATTGGTGGAAAAAGAGACACACAGACTAATAGAATAGAATTGACAACCCAGAAATAAACTGATACTTTATATAAGCATATAACTTTTTACTAAGGAGCCAAAAACATACAGTGAAGAAAAGAAAGCCTCTTCTATAGATGGTGCTGGGAAAATGGGAAAACCACATTCAAAAAGATGAAACTAGACTGTTATCTGTCACCATATACCAAAATTAACTCAAAATGGGTCAAAGATCTAAACATAAGACCAGAAACAATAAATTACATAGAAGAAAGCTTATGATCCAGTACTAAACTTACGGACCATGGGTTCAGAGAGGATTTTACGAATTTGACCAGCAAGGCAATGGAAGTAAAAGAAAAAGTAAATGAATGGGACTATATCAAACTAAAAAACTTCTGCAAAGCAAAAGAAACCATCAACAAAACAAAACAAAGAGGCAGCCAACTGAATAGAAGATATTGGCAAACAACACCTCTCATAAGGGGCTAATATCCAAAATACAGAGGGTGCCAAAAAAAAAAAAAGGTATGACATTTTGAGAAAGGAAAACTATATTAAAATTGTAATACTCAATATATACTGATAATGAAAGATGAATACAAGTGATGTTGACTTCTGCAATTACAAGAGGTGCTCAAAGTGGTTACCATCAGCATCCAGAATCATCTGATTACAGTGAACCACTGCTTGATCAACATTGACCTAAGTGCCCACTTGTATACATTTTTTTGCACCTCCATATATAAAGAACTCATACAGCTCAACAACAACAAAAAAACCCAAACAATCAAATTTAAAAAATGGACAGAGGACTGAACAGACACTTCTCCCAAAAAGACATATAAATGGCCAACAGATATATGACAAAAAAATGCTCAGCTTCACTAGCTATTAGAGAAATGTAAATCAAAATCACAGTGGGATACCACCTCACACCTGTTAAAATAGCTATTGTCAACAAGACAAATAATAAATGTTGGAGAGGTTGTGGGGAGAAGGGAGCCCTCATACACTGCTGGTAGGAATGCAAATTGGTAGGGCCAAGATGGAAAACAGTATGGCAGTTCCTCAAAAAATTCAGAATATATTACCATACAACTCAACAATCCCTCTTCTGTGGTATCTACCCCAAAAATCTGAAAACATTTATCTGTAAAAATATATGTACCCCTATGTTCATTGCAGCATTATTTACCGTGGCCAAGACATAGAAACAATCAAAGTGTCCTTCGATAGGTGATTGGATAAAAAAAAAATGTGGTACATATATAAAATGGAATATTACTTGGCCATAAGAAACAATGAAATACAGCCATTTGCGGCATGGTTGGGTCATTTGCAATAACATGGATGAATCTTGAGATTATCATGCTAAGCAAAATAAGTCAAACAGAAAAAAGTTGAGAACCATAAGACTTCGCACATATGGGTATATAACACTGAAAGCAACAAACAAACAAGACAAACAAACAAACAAAAACTCAGACCAGACAACAGTTTAGTGGTTACCAGACGGTAAGGGGGGAAGGGAGTGGTACGAGAGGGTAACGGAGGTCAAATATATGGTGATTGAAGTATAACTGACTCTGGGTGGTGAACACACAATGCAATACATAGATGATGTACTTGAAACCTATATAATTTCAGTAACCAATGTCACTGCAATAAGTTTATATAATTAAGATTAAAAAAAAAGAAATGAGAAAAAGTCTCCAACCAATTATCAAAACTCCCACCTTAAGAACCAAGAAAAAGAAGAGCCAAGTCAACCTGAAGTAAAGAAATATTAAGAATAAGAGTACAAATAAATGAAATTGAAGATAGAAAACAAAATAGAGAAAATCAATGAAGCTAGGAATTATTTCTTTGAAAAAAAAAAAAACAAAAAAGAATAAACTTGGCCAACTTCCAGCAAGACTAACAAATAAAAAAGATAGAAGATGCAAATGACAAATTTCAGGAACGAAGCAGGGGATATCACTACAGACCCTCCAGGCATCTAAAGATAGTAAGGGAAAACTACAAACACTAAACTCAGACAACTTAGATGAAGTGGGCCAGATTTTACAAAACACCAATTATTACAACTTACCCAGTACGAGTTAGATCTTTTGATCAGTCCTATAACTATTAAGGAAATTGAATTTGCAGTTTAAAAACTCCCTCAAGAAGAAATCTCCATGCCCAGATGGTTTAGGTAAATAATTCTAACAAATTTTATCGGGGAGATTTTATTGGGGAATCGGGGAAGGGGAACAGACAAGTTGCTGTCCTTTGGTTCTTCAGTCTAGTTCTAACAAACATTTTAAAAAGATTTAACACCAACTCTACACAATTTTTAGAGAAAGTAGAAGAAGGAAAAGTTCCCGATTTATACTATGAAACTAATATAACCCTAAAAAACCCAAAGAGTGTAGAAAAAGAGGAAAGTAGACCAATATTCCTCACAAATATAGACTCAAAAATTCTTAATATATTATTAGCAAATAGAATTCAGCAATATATAAAAAGAATTGAAACCATGACCATTTGAGGTTTATTCCAGGAATATAGGTCTGGTTCAATACTCCAAAATTAATCAGTATAATCCACCATATTAACAGGCTAACGAAGAAAAAATACTTGATGATATCAACGGATGCAAAAAAAGCATTTGACAAAATTCAGCACCCACTCATAGTTGAACAGAGAGGAAACTCTCAATTTGATAAAAATAGTCTACAACCCTCCCCTGCCATTTATATTTAATGGTGAAAGGCTAAATGTTGCCTCCCTAAGACCAGCAATAAGGCAAGAATGTTCACTCTCTCACCACTCTTATTCAACATAGTGCTACAAGCTCTATTGTAGGTAGTGTAACAAAAAATAAACAAATAGGGAGAAATACAATGCTAATTAAAATCACTCAAAAAAGAAATACTTAGGTGTAGATCTAAAAAAATATAGAACTTCTATGCTGAAAACTGTAAAATGTTTATTAAAGAAACTTAAGAGATCTGGAGAGACATATTATATTCATGGATCACAAGTCTCAATATAGTAAAGATGTCAATTCTTCTCAAATTGATATGGTTTAATGAAATTCCTAAAAAAATCTCAACAATAGTTTTTTGTAGAGATAGATAAAATTGTTCTAAACTTTATCTAAAAATGCAAGGAACTTGAATAGCTAAAACAATTTTGGAAAAGAAATATTGGAAGGAATTACCAAATTTCAACTTATATAATACTATATTACTTAATATACTAATATTAGGCATAATATTATATATCTGTATAATAATATATTAGTAATAAATATAATAATAGATTACTATTTGATTGTAATCAAGACTGTATGGTATTGGTGGAGGAATAGGTACATCAATCAATGGAACAGAACAGAGAATCTAGAAATAGACCCACACATACATAAATACCCAACTGATTTTTTGACAAAGATGCAAAATTTATTTAATGGAAGAAAAATAGTATTTTCCATAAATGGTGCTGGAGTAATTGATGTCCATAGGGGGAAAAAAACAAGGTAGAGAGAAAGAGAGGTTTGATCTGTATCACACATATTACACAAAAGTAATTCAAATTGTCACAGACTAAAATGTAACATACAACTATAAAACTTCTAGAAAATAAAAGAACAATGTCTTTGGGATCTGTACCTGTGCAAAAAGAGTTTCTAGAATTGACACCTAAATCACAATCCATAAAGAAAAATTGATAAATTGTCTTCTTCACAATTAAAAAGTTGTGCTTCGTAAAAGACTGCACTAACAGGATGAAAAGACAAGATACAGGTGGGAAGAAAACACTTTCAAACCACATATATGAAAGGACCAGTATCTATAAAATATAAAGAACACCCATATCTCAACAGTGAAAAAAAAAATCAAACAATCCAAATGGAAAATGGGCAAAAGAAGAAACATTTCATCCAATAGGATATACAGACGGCAAATAAGCACATTAAAAGATGAAGTATCATGATACCCCTATTAGAAGAACTAAAACTAAAAACAAAACAAAAAAAAAACAAGAACAAAAACCAACCAAACAAACAAAAAATCAAAAAGAAAGCGCTCAAAAACGTGACAACAGTAAACACTGGAAAGTGTATCAGATTGCTCATATAATTGCTGATTGAAATATAAAATGGCACAGCAACTCTGGAAATCAGTTTGGCGTATTATTTAAAAAACTAAACATACGCTTACCATAAGACCCAGTAATTTGACTCTTGGGCCTTTATTCCAAAGAAATGAAAATTTATGTTCATGTAAAAACCTGTATATAAATGTTTACAGCAGCTTTTTATTATAATAGTCAAAAACTGAAAACAACCCAGATGTCCTTCAACTGATTAGTCAAACAAACTCTGGTACATCCATACTATGGGTTAGTACTCAGGAATAACAAGGAACAAACTATTTATACACTCAACAACCTATATGATTTCAAGAGAATTATGGTGAGAGAAAAAAAGCCAGTCCTCAAAAGTCACATTGTATATGATTTCATTTTTAAATCCTTGAAATGATAAAATAAAAATGGGAACAGATTAGTGGTTAAGGAGTTAAGGCAGGGATGGGAGTGGGAGGGAAGAAGGTGTGGGTATAAAAGGGCAATATGAAGAATCCTCATGGTGATGGGGGAGTATTCTGTATCTTGACTGTATCGATGCCAGCGTCGAGGTTGTGATATCGTACACCAGTGTTCCAAGATGTTATCACTGGGGAAAACTTCGTAAGTAAGAAATGGTGTCTCTCTGTTTTATGTCTTATAACTGCATAGGAGTTATCTAAAAATAAACCGTTCATTTATTTATGTTTTAAGTAACAAATATACCAAGGCAAATGCTTTTACTGGTTGTACTATCTTTGTGCTATTGCAAAGAAAATGCTCCTGGAAAAATCTTAATGTCCTATTGATTTATTTGGACTTAATATCTCACAGTGCTATTCAGTAAACAATGATTTGATCAGCTAGGGAAATTAGCTTGAAGAAATGGTCTAAATCAGGGTCAGCAGACTTTCTGTAAAGGGATAGATAAATGCTTTAGGTGCTGCATATTATACGGTCTTTGTCACAAATGTTTGACTCCATTGCAGTATGAGAACAGTCATTAAACATACATAAATAAAAGAATGTGGCAATGTTCCAACAAAATATGTACAAGTGTAAAAACCATTCTTAGCAAGTAAACTGTCCAAACACACATCCTGGATTTGCCCCACTGGCTACAGTTTGCTGAACTTTGAGCTAAATTACTCTTTTGGAATCTTCTATTATTTCATGATTCAGTTTTGTTTCCTTTTTATTTTCTTCTTGAACATCTTCAACATTGCAAACGCGGCTAACTGTTCCCATTTAGGAATTCCCCTTCACTGTCCTTGCATCTATGTTTTCCTTTCTGATGTTGTCAAAGAATACAAACAGATGTTTTACTGTTGAAATGTGAGCTTGGGACGAAGTAGAAGATTGGATCAAGTTAACTTCCCAATATCATCTTTTGTTTAAATGTCTTCATAGTTTTACTGAGAAATCGTACAGCCTTTTAATGGACCTCTAGAGGCAAACTACTTGAAAAATTCAAATTTCTATAGACCAGAAGTTGAAAATAAATAAACAAACAGGCTGTAAGAAACAGTGCAGTATGTTGCAGTTGTAGGTGTTATTCGTATAGTGGTTGTTTGAGGGTGGGTAGCAGAAATGGCATTAAAAAGCAGGAAAAAAAGTAGCTCATGACAATAGAAAGGAGACTGAAACTGTTAAATTAATCAAACAGGGAGGCCATTAGACTGGAGTGGCTTTAATGCCACATAACCTTTGTAAGCAAACCAATACCTAAGCCTGTAATGCTTCAAGGTTAAGAAATTGAAACCTAAGATCAACGAATCACAACCAACTAGGCTTTTTCAGATAAGGCACCTTCTTAGTCTATAGTTAACCAAATAATTTCCTTGCTTTGTTTCCTTGTCTTCTCCATAAAAAAACTTTTCCCTGTTTCCCATGGGTGGAGTGATTGTGAACACTTCTAACCACTTCCGGTTTGGTGGTGCACAATTGGAATCAATTTTTGCTCAAATAAACCTTTAAAATTTTGATATGCTTCAGTTAAACCTTTAACACAATTAAACTTAAATCATTAAAAAAATAAAACCGTGTCAAGCACAAAGAGAAATTTAAAAACAAAGCCTAAATGGGAGTAAGGATAGCAAATAATAACTTGTATATTCTTGAAGTCAAAATACTCCTTTGAGGCCATTTGGGTAAAAGGGTAGGCTACTACCAGAATTATTATTTTCATGAAAAACAGGACTCTTTCCTACAAAATTATGCTTAATTAATGACACTATAAAAACAGTTATTAAATCATAAATGAAGAACATTCTGAAGTCCTCAGACAATATTGTCTAGGAATTCCTTAGAAAATGAAAATGAGTAGATGGAGAACAAAGCCTTTTTTTTTAATTAACTGATTTCAAATAATTAATGTAGAAAATTAAATTGCTTATTATTTTTACCCTTATGATCAACTAAACATGAAGACTCATTAAGATCTCATGACCATTAATTATCTTTGTATCAGATAGGAGATGATGAAAACATTTCAATTGGAATGAGAAGTTTTAAATAAACATGATTTGTTAAAATATCGACCATAAAGTAAAAGGTTTTCATTACTGATATGTTAACATGTATAGATAAAAGTCATGTGACAGCCCTTTATATAGAGAGCTGTATAGAGAAATATTAATCGTTATTGAGCACTCTCAAATTATAGGTCTGATGCTAAGCAATTTATGTAAATCAATTCCATTGATAACTCTAAGATTAGTTTCTTGAACCCAAACCTTTATGAGCAAGAAGACGTTCATACACGTGTGGTTGTCTTTGCTAGTATAATACTACCCATCACACTGGGGCGAGAGTACTGTTTTTAAGTGTGTGGTAACACTGGTGTTTTAAGTGGCTTGAGTTTTAACCATTACTTTTGCAGTAACCATGGTATTGAACATTTCAATTTTTATTTTTCCAAAACAGAGAAACTGAATAACATGCAATTTTCAGTATATGGGTCTTTTTTAAATTATTTTTTAAAATGCCTCTTTCTATGCTTTTGAATATCTGATTCTTCAGATTGAGAGATTTGGCCCACAAGTAATTAGCAGGTTCTTTCAGGCTTTGGCTGATTTAAGAATGTGGGGTCCTAAGATCAAATCCCCTCCCGAAAGCATACAAACAAATTACAAGGGCCTGAACTAAATTGATTTGAGATGAAGAACAAAAATCAAGCCCACAAATTCAAAGTTTATGTCATAAATGCTCCCCTTCCATGGGACTTTTTAACAGACTTTAGTAAGAGTTTGACAAGATAAATAATCGAATTTAAAATTAATAAATTTGGGTAGTTAAAAATATAGCTGACTGGTACAATTTGTTAGTTGTCTAATTGTTTTGCCTTAAGAAGAGCATTTATCTTAAATATGCATGGTATTTTATTTCCTGTTTCACATACTAAGTGAGGCTCACATATTAAGTATGGCAGTCTTGGAAATCTGGCATCTTTCTTGCCCATTTAGTAGCTCTGCTTTATATCTTAACTAATTTTAGATTTTAATGGCAATGAAGGGCTATAAGAACCTCTGTTTAGCAAACTGGAAGTTTGTACTAGAAGAGTTAAGCAACAAAGTCATAAATAGCCAAGATATTCTTTTCTATTTAATCGAAAGTACCACAAGGGTATTCTTGATTTGATATCAAATGTTCACCTGACTTAACCAATTGCATCCCTAGGAGTAAGTGGTAAAGCCTTTGGAAATAAGCAGAGCATGAGCCAAAGGTGTCCAGTCAAGAACTGATCCCAGATCTGAGGCGATATTGGGAGTACCGCTGGGAAGGGCATGACACTCAGAACTGAGAACACCTATTCATTATTACCTTTTAGCAACTGAGTTATTTTATAGGAGTATTTCTCTGCAGTCAAATGAATATGCTCAAGTGATGTCCAAGTCTAATGTAAGGATGTCTATAGAATCAAAGCCAGAATAATTATTAGTTAATGCCATCCCGGAAAGGTAGAGGCTATCTATCCTACAACGTATTAAAGGGTCTAAGTGCACTAAGGACCTACATTTTAACTTTCTATTCACTACATTGCCCCAGTCCTTTTTCCAGTGTCTGTTCTCAATTATAGCAGCACATTCTACTTTTGAAAAGTCACATATGTACGAACTGGCTTTACCTTCATGCATATTCTGCCAATTACTGATGATTTAAAGTAATTTTGATTTCAGATAAAATGGCCCTCAACCTCCGCACTACTTGTGGTTGTGATGGTGTAGTGTCATCCTATAGGTTTTCATATCTTCTGTATGTGTGTGATGACAGATTCTCTTTTAAAGGGGTGTGGTTGAACTGATAGTGGGCAGAATTAACAAAACATGGATTATTCTGCAATCTGTACTCAATTGTGTTAAACTTATCCCAAATCGATTATGGGAATTCTCCAGATTTCTGCCATATTAGTGGTCATTGGTCTGACTACATCAGTTTTTATGATTCCTTCATCTATCTAGGACAGCGGTTCTCAACCTGTGGGTCGCGACCCCTTTGGGGATCGAATGACCCTTTCACAGGGGTCGCCTAAGACCATCGGAAAACAAAAATATATTTACATTATGATTCATAACAGTAGCAAAATTACAGTTATAGAGTAGCAACGAAAATAATTTTATGGTTGGGGGTCACTACAACATGAGGAACTGTATTAAGGGGTCACGGCATTAGGAAGGTTGAGAACCACTGATCTAGCAGAACCAAATGAAAATTCCATGAGATGCTCACATTATCTCCAGGGTTACAGGATGAATTCACTATTTGTTTTATGCAAACTTTTCTCCATTATGATATCATATGGGTAACTTTGGTTATCAATGACCTTTATTTAGTAAGTAATGCAAGAATAATTGTATTCACGTTAACTTCATGAATTAAGAACATTTTTTACAAAAAAAACAGGTATAATGAAATAAAAACAGAATGGAAGTGATTTGTACATGAATTGAACCTACTTTAATAAGTTCTTTCTTCTATTGTTCCTCAATTCCTTAGTTTAAAAAAGCAATTACTAGACTATATATTTTATATGACATTATCAGAGGATGAAATAGCCCACAAATTATTTTTTAGCAATGGAATGTTATTCCATTAACAGGAAAATCATTTTCTAAAATCTAAGTATATATATTCAGAAAGCACTGCACAGTTTGACTTACTGAAAAGAATATATTATCATAATTTCACTTTTCTTTGCAGATTTTGTTTTCTAGGTGTCATTGTCATGGGCTTTGGATATTGAACTTTGGTTGAACACAGTGTCCCAGTTCTGGATTGCAGCAAGACAGTCTTTCACAAAAAGAGAATGTACACCAAGAGAATTAAAAAAAAAAAGCCACAGAATGGGAGAAAATAATTGCAAAAGACATATGTGATGAAGGACTATTATCCAAGGTACAGAAAGAACTCTTAAGACTCAACAAAAAAAGCCAACAAACAACTGGGTTAAACAATGGGCTAAAGACCACAACAGACACTTCACCAAAGATATACAGATAGCAAGTAATCATACGAAAAGATGCTCCCTAGCATATGTTATTAGGAAAGTGCAAATTAAAATAACAATGTGGTGCCCCTACTCACTTATTAGAATGGTTAAAATCTGAGACATTGGCCAACACCAAACGCTAGGAGCATGTGGAGCAAGAGGAACTCACTCATTGCTGGTGGGACAGTTTGGTGGTTTCTTATAAAACGAACATATTCTTTCCATAATCCAGCAATCACATGCCTCAATATTTACTGAAAAGAGTTGAAAACATAAGTCCACATAAAAGCCTGCACACGTATGTTTGTCACAGAAGTCTGGGGGTGGATGAGGGGTGGGGAGTAGAAATGATTGGGCTGAACGCAGGATTTTTAGGCCAGTAAAACTTCTCTGTATACTATAATGGTGATGGATGTCATTATACATTTGTCCAAAATCATAGAATGTACAACATCAAAAGTGAATTTTAATGTAAACTTCATGGACTTTGGGTAATAATGATGTGTCGATGTAGGCTCATCAATTGCAACAAATGTAACACTTTGGTAGGGAATGTTGGTAGTGGGGGGGGGGGGGGCGCTATGTATGTGTTAGGGGCAGGGTACATAGGAAATCACCTCAATTTTTCTGTAAAAAATTAAATCTATTAAAAAATAACATGTTCACTTAACTTGCCATAGTAGTCAGTGTGCATGTAGCCTACTGCACATAGTATAAGCTCAATACAGTTTTTCAAAAATATAATTTGGTTATTTATTCCTAAACTACACGGTCTTTATATTTTTACATATTTATATTATATTGCCTGTTATATTATACAGAGGGTGCCAAAAAATGTATACCCATTTTAAGAAAGGAAAAAACTGTATTAAAATTCCAATACTCAGTATATACCAATAACAAAAGATGACTATAAGTTATGAGTATACATTTTTTTGGCATCCCCGGTATATATTTTATGATTAGTTTTATCAACTTTATTTACTTTTCTTCCTTTGTCTGCGTCAGCATCTCAATCTTCTCCTGTCAGGGTCTATGGCAATGTTTTATTTACTGAATTTAATCTTCTTTTGCTCAGAAAAAAAAAACAGATAACCACGGCGTTATAATAGTATCAAAGTCATCAACGCTCCTTTAATATTTAGTAAATAATGAATACTGCATATGTACAAGGTGCTATTCAAAAACAACTCCCATGTCTTCAGAAAGCTTAAAATGTTGTAGAATGGATAAAACATTTCAAAACGTTTTGAACATAAGGCCATATTTTCCGTCCAATAGGTTATGACAGTTAAGTCATATGTACCTTTAAAAGTGGAATGTGATATAGAACAAGTATAAAGAAAGGTTAGGTGAGAAGGGGTGAAAACAAAATCTAGAAGAGCTTTATGAACCGATGGTTAAATAAACATCTGGAAATTAAGAACAGGTCTGTGACATATTTCAAAATTCATTCTGTGCTTTAAGTATTACAAAAATCATATACTTGGGATGTGTGTTGCAAAGCTTTGTCTCACATTCAGTGTGATGGTTTATACCTAGAAGGCACCAAAAGAAGTAAGCTTTTAGTATAATATCAATTATAGCCCACAGGCAATAGCACACCTGATTTGGGGCAGAAGATAGAAAAGAAAAAGATGAAGTTCTGGGGTAATGAATATACATGAATAAGATTATTGTCGGGTGCAAATTTTGCTTGATTAAATAGTTCGAGTGTGCTACAAGGTAGACTATGTACGAAGACTATGTTTTCAAAATAATTGTGAAATTGATTTTTAGCGAACAAACCCCTTGCATTGTTTGTTCAAATCTGTGTTTTCTTATCATTTGAAAATGGGAAATAATATGAAAAGAGAAGAATATGTGTGTGCGTGTGTGTGTGTGTGTGTGTGTGTTCTGTGTAGTGTTGTTTACTTACAGTTCAATAAAGCTATTCTTTGTAATGCTTTCAATTTATAAAAAGAGAACATATTTGTTATTTTAAGACACAAAGAAAAGAAACTACATTAGCAAACTAAAAGTAGTACTTAGATGCTGACTATATTTTTGGTTTAATATGAATCTAACAACTTGAAACCAAACCTGTTTTAGAAAACAGCCTAGACTATAGTAAGAGTTGGGGTCAAAGTTGACGATTTAATTTCATTTGCTTTGTTCACTTCACCAACAATGCATCCATGATCACTGTGTTTAACTGCAGGTATTTGAATTTGATAATGGTGGTTTGTAGAAGATAAATTTCCAGGGTGTGGAGAATGGATCTATTTAACTATTCAATCTGAGCTTCTGAAATGTTAACATGTGCATGTGTATATACCAGAATTTCTTACATATGTTGAGCAAGCACAGTCAATATGTTTTATTTCAAAAGGTTTATATTGCTTAGATTATACTACAAAATGCCTTTCACCATATACGTAACAACAAGAATCTAAGAATACATTTATAAGGTCCTAGCATGATATTTAAGAATTTATTTTACAAGTTGCCCTGTCCTACTTCCTTCACTATCATTTGTCCAAATTGTAATTGAAATTCCTCTCTTTTAATGAAAGTAGTAAATTGTAGAAGTAGCTCTCTTTCCACAGTTCCAGATATTTATGCTTGCGAGTAACAGGGAAATAAGTATCAACCTAATTCAAGGAAGTGCTTTCTCAGGACTGGGAAGTTACTATGGAAATCTCTCCCAGATGAGCACACCCACATGCCTCCCTCATTCACTCAGGCAGATACGCTTCAACAGAGGCTGGAAAACTGTGTGGAGGGACCCTGTAGAAGAGACTGCCCTGTGGAGATGGTAGGCCACATGATCTGAGGCCCCAAATTTTGCATTGTGAGGCTGGATAAGTTGTGTAGTCAATCTGTGCTCACTTTCCTCTCCTTTGCAATAGGAATAAAGATAATAATGGCCTTATTAAGCTGTTGAAAGAATTAAATAAATAAATTCACCTAAAGGGGTCAGAGCATGTCTAGCACCTGGTAAGCATTAAATAATGTTGGCTACTATAGTTGTTTTATAAGCCTCACAGCATTATGCCCAACAGAACACATTTAATAACAAAAAGCTACCTAGCAATATTTTCCAGCAACATTACTTATAAACATCAATGATGCTACCATTATTGTACATTGATATAATGTGATATTTTACATACATCATTTGATAAGCATCGCATCTTTAAAGGTTAAGCAAGGCAGGTGCTATTATTCTCATCTACAAATGAATGAACTGAAGATCAGAGTGATAAAGATATGTAATTTGCTTAAAGTAGTGTATCTGAAATATAAGACCTGGGAACACAGGTCTTCTGATTCCTACTATTTAAGGTCTAGTTTTATTTGTTTATTTTTCACTAAGCATGTTTTAGTTTTTATATTGTGCTTTTTGTTTCTCTCTCTCTAGCTCTGTCTTTGTGGACTGTCTCTGTTTCTATCTACTTTCCTCCACTGTCCCCTCCCCCACATGGGGAGGTAGGAGGAAGCATAGAATATTAAATTATTTTTCCCATATAAATTGTATTGGATATCTTATAGTCTTGTTTTGACCGCTTAAGTGTTGGGTGTTTTGAGGTGGGGGGAATCAAATTCACTGGAAACAAGTAAAAGTTTTGAGTTTGGTGATATCTGGGTTATCTGAACTGTTTGCTTTATGCAGAGAAGAACATGAGGAATGTGAAGAACGTTTGGAGTTCTGTTTGGCGATAACGCCTGGAAAAGCATTCAGTAAGAATTCAAGTTGAATTATACTGTCATCCAGTTTTACCAATATAATAAATAAACATAGCAAAGATGTTTTTGGTGATCATTTTCACCAACAAAAGATCTGGTTTTGAAAAGTATTTTTAATAGATTTGCCTATATAAGTTTGAATCTCTGCAGTTAAATTTTATTCTTTTCAAATGTGTTGGAATCATTTTTGTTAATAACTTATTCGAAGATCAGATTAAACATACATACAATAGTAGGACTGCATGTGTTATTAAAGAGAATTGTATAAGCTTAAATGTCTGTGAATCTTGGAGTTAACAAAATTCCAATTATACATGCACTTTAAATGGAAACTTGAGATTGAGACCTAAATCTAATGAATATTTGTACATAAATTCAGGTTAAATTTTTTTTGTAAACCACAAATGTACATTTTTAAAGATATTCAAACAAAGCATCCACTGTATTATGATTAAATAAAGTTTCTATTTATTAAAATATATAGTGTCTAATAGTTCATATGTTAAATATTTAATTAATCTGTATTACAGGTCCATTTAAAGCAAATTAAAAGTCCAGAAAATCTATAAGAATACCTACAATTATCCTATTAGATTGCATTGAATGTATTAAAAGTATAATTATAACTTAGTATTATGATGGAAAATTATGAATCTCTGGTTATCAAATATTTTTTCTTTACTAGAGGAAGGACTTATTTTTCTGTCCTAATGTATATCAGTCCAGAATATGTTGAATAGTATAGACTTTAAACAGAAACTATAGGTTCACACTTGATAGTTATCATAAAACCTCATATTTTGAAAAAATGCCACAATTATTAAAAATAAAAGTATTATGACAAACAAGAATTTTAGAGTCTGAATCATGAAGTTAATACAGTTAATTTAGTCTATGTTTTAGTGACTGAAAATTCAGCTATATCCAGTCACAGTGCAGATGAATTAGCCAATAAAGTTGACTAAAATGCATTTATTATTAGAAGTTTTCTAAAGATAGAGAAGAGGACAGAAGAGAAAAATGTTACAAAAAGGATTAAAAGAGTAATAGTCACTTATATTCTTCAGGAGAGCTTCCCACAATTTCTAAAATACATAGAAAGGTTTTATACTGGGTATAATCTTATAATCCTTTGCCTCTCTGAAAAAGAGTAAACAAATGTGTTAAACCAGCCCAAATCCTCCTGTCTCTTTATTATTTATTGGGTTTAGAAACTCATGTAGGGACTTTTAATCCAATAATGACAAATGTTTTTATCTATTTAAATTTTGAAGGGTTATTTACTTCAAAACATTTGAGAAGTTGAGGAGAGGTTAACTTCTCCCATTAGAATATAAACTCTATGAGGGCAGGGGTGTTTGTCTAATTTGTTGATAGATGTATCACCAGTGTTTTGAAGAGTGCCAGGGCACAAAAGAGGGGCTCTATAAATATTTGTCAAATTAATGAAAATTGAGTTAGTCACACTTTACAACCAAGTTAATTTTCCAACATGGTTTTTCTCCTTGGGAAAACAACACAACACAACACACACACACACACACACACACACACACACACACACACATACACAAACCTCACATAGTTTTATACCAAAGTTTTAAACTAAAGATCTTCATTGACCAAAGTATTATTCTGAAAAAAAATTGACAAATGTGGAATGTGCTTCAGAAAAAATTATTAGTATATCTGTAGTTATTTATGCTCAAAAGCACAATTGTAGCAATGCAAATATATTCCTAGTGCCTTTATTTCTACAACATGAAAAACACTCTTTCCACTTGTATGCTATGCATTTATGTTTTTTTATACAATCATAATTTGAGGATAAATTCTCTCTTCATTAGTAATAAACTAGACACTATAAGATATTACTACAAATAACTTGATTATACCATGATTTTGATGAATGTTTCCCAATCTTAAATTTAAAAAACACCTGTTATACTGGGGTTCCTTATCAAAAACATGAGAAACACTGTGATAAAGTCAAACGTTAAAGAGCTGAAATGTAGTGTGGTGTTGTTAATCCCTAAGAGGGAACATGTCACACAGTGTTTGAAAGATGTATTTGTGTGGGTTATCTTATTAGATTAAGGTCATGTTGAGTTTATCATTAATGATAATGCGCTAGTAAAATAAATTATTTCACGAAAATATTTGCTTTGAATTTGACTTCTCCATCGTGGTACGTGGATAGTTAGTTCCACTCAAGCATTTCTTTATGATCCTATTTATGATCACAATGTGGCAGACATCATGTGAACCATCCACCCTTAGAAATTTAGGAGGCCATCAAGAAGGACCCCACCCTAAAGAGCTACATTGATTCTCAAAAGGTTTACAAGTATTTACTTACCACAATGTACAGTGTTAATTGTCGTTTCTGGTATTTTCCCCACTTTTCATCTTACACTGACCATTTGTTCAATTTTAAACAATTGTGTAGGTGAGGTAGGGGGTGGCAGGGATTCTTTTCTACTTCTGATGTTTTCTCCCATATGGAACAATTCAGGCCTCTCTCCTCTTACTTAAACTCCCAGTGACCTAATCTGACTGATATGTTTGCAAGAAAAAACTGCCCATGCATAAATCAATCCCCTTGCTGGCACAATTCTGGGGGGATGTGCCTCCCACAAAAAGAGCTATTGGGCAATAAAATGGAACCTGTCTTACGAGGGAGATCTAGTTTTTCTAGTCTGAATTGAGTATGCAAGTTTGTCTAGTTCTAAGATTATTATTAAAAAGCCCGTATATCTGCAGGTCTAAACTATATTCTCAATCTAGCCCACAACAAATGTGCTATTTTGGCCTTCCATCTGCGTCCTCTTCTCCCTTTTTGTCTTATGTCCCAGTTGGTTCAGAACTAGAGGGAGCGCATAGGGTGTGTGTTTATCAGATCTGTTAATCACCTTTATAACCTATTGAAGAAAAATCAACATGTAGAATTTTGCTTCCCTTGCAATTTGAAAAAGATTTAATTTGTGGTTGTGAATTAGTGTTTTTCCATGCTCTCTTTAGCTAATACTTAGTATTATTTATTCCTTGATGTGCCATGAGGTCACAGAAAGTTTTCCTGTGTGTTGTTTTGTAGCAGGACTGAGTGCATAACTGATGCTTTTCATACACGATCATTACTGATAAATCATTAACAAGCAGAGACTCCATATAGTTGGGGATTTTTTCAGGAATGTAGTTGGATTTATTTTCTCTTGCCTAGTTGTTTTTATGGTCAGTGGCATACAGCTATGAGATAGTTGGCCTGGGGTTGAACTGTAATTTGTGAGTGACCCAGGAAGAGAGCAAACCTCACTGGCCCACACAGGGACCCAGCCCAGGCTTGGGCCTCATCAGCTCCATGACTCAACCCACTGAGCTAATTAATAACAGGTGCACAATTATCAACTGCTGACTCTACTTCTTGAAGAATTATGGGTTTACGAATTGTATCGGAACATATTTAGGATAAACTTGGATGTGCTATATTAAATATATTTATAGATTGTAAACATTTTTCATTCTTGTTTTTTTTCCCCCCGAAATCTTAACACCATTTTGGTAACTGGATCCAAATAGAAAATCAATCCACAATAAAAAATACACCAATGCCTCTTTCTATTTTTTCCCTCGTGTCACACACACACACACTTACACACACACCACACACACACACACACACACCACACACCACACACACACACACACACTTACACACACACCACACACACACACCACACACACACTTACACACATACCACACACACACACATTTACACACAAACACACACCACACACACACACACACACACACACACACACACTTCTGTACAAATGTCCAGTGGCATTTATAAGCTCTCTCATGGATAGCTAGTATTCTACAACAATTTTCTTTGGAACAATTGTCTTTGCAAAAGACAATAATGCAGAAATGCTGGGGAAAATAGAAGGCAGCAGGAAAAGAGGAAGACCAACTATGAGATGGACTGACTCCATACAAGAATCCACAGGCATGAGTCTACAGGAGCTGAGTAGGGCTGTTGAGCACAGGGCACTGCGGACATTATTCAATAACACTTAACACACACACACACACACGCACATAAACAACATAGTTTTGACTAGTTTTCTTTGTTTTTATTACCAATTTCTCTTATTCATGAAGCGGTGCCCTAATTTCTTCCTAAAGGTCTTCACACTCTCCAGTTCATTCAGTCATGACCCAACTTTGATTTCTCTTCTCTGTATTCTCTCTTTCTAATATACATAGATTGATGGGAAATAATTCTTTCTATGACAGAGTAAATAATTTCTTGGAAAAAATAGCAATAAATTTATGAGTCTAGCAAAACAATTTTTCCAATAAAAAATGGAGTGTCCTGAAAATACTAATCCTGTGAAGAGCCAATACATTTTATCAATGACACTGTTAAAATATAACAACAAATAAATAAATAAATAAATAAACAACCCAAAAAAACTGGTTTCTCCATGATTATTAAGCTACTTGGATGATTTGAACCATATTAAAAATGTTTAATCAGAGCCAAAAAATGCCATGTATTTCCAGAAATTCCTTTTTAAAATTGTATTCTCTGCTTATAAGACAATGAGATATTTGTGTCTTTTAGAGCTTAAGAAGTTCATAAGATTCTTTTTCTGACTTATTCTCTGAATGAAAATTGTATTATAATACAAAAGTTCCAACTTGTGAAGTTTAAGTATAGCTTCTCAACACTGACTTTTTTATTTGTATGAATTTTTCTCATGGAAACAAATTATTTACATGAACAATTTTCAGATAAACTTCATGCTTATATATTTCAGAGTAATAATTTCAAGTCCCTTCTTTGAATCAATCCCAACTTGATATGTATTAATTCAGCATAGTTAGCATTTTTAAAACAAGGTCTATTTTAAGGCTTTGACTAAAACAGCTGCTTCATTTTTCTTCCCTTAGTATGATATAATCTGGTGCAATCAATTCTTGGTCTTTGCATTTTGATTTCCTATCTTAAATATATTTTATGCTTGTCTGCTCTATAGTCTTCATTTCCGGAAGTACTCATCAAAAGTATCAAAACACTTATTAAATATTGTTGTACATTTCATTCATCATTTGCTATTTTGGGTGTTATAAGAAGCTTCTGACGCCTTCCATCTCAAGATCCTGGCACAATTTCACTTCTACCATCTTGATATTCCCAACTAAACCATTTACAATTTCTCTTCATCATAAATAAGAAAGTCTTTTTTTTAATTTTCTTTAAGTGGGTAATCCCCACATTGATGAGTGTGTTTAATTATTGCTATATCTGCAAGAATAGATAAATAGGTCCCAAACAGTGACCTCTCTAGATAGTTTAAATCTATTTATCCTTTCTAGTTTCTTAGGCATTGTAGAACCAAGGACAATTAGGCTACCTGCCAGGATCGTACTGAAGCTCCAATACAGTTTTTCTTCAGGCAAGTACAACTCATAACGTGAAATCCTATCCTCCCCCTTTAAAGATGAAAGGTATGTGCTGTCCAGAGAAAATTCCTAAAGATTTTAAAATATGAGTCACTCATATCTTTCTAAAATAGAAGTTGTAACCACAGGGTTCAAAGTGCCCTAAAACCATACTTGCTTCATTAAATAAAATTCACACAATATCTTACTTACATCCCTAGAATTGTTCTATGATCCACAATGTGGCAATAGTATACAGCAATATATGTGGGTCATGAGTTATATTGCAATATAACTCATAAAAATCTGTTACGTAAATAGCATTCTTTTTTAGGGATGTACAAATGACAAAAATAGACTATTAGATACACAGAGACTTGGTATGAAGTTGTATAAATATTAAGGAGGAAAAGCATAATAAAAGGAATTTTGAGGTATCAAAACAGCTTATTAGGATCACTTAATTGTCAATTTATTGATATGAGGAAACCAGTTTTTAAAACAGCAGGACAAATGGAATTGACCATGCCATTGCAGACACAACACGCATAGCATTAATATGGCAAAACCATCCTGCATTGATCCCCTTAGTCAGGTTAGAGGCTGTATCACAAAAGCTAGTATACAATAGTTAAGGCTCTTGGTCTAATTCTGAAATCAAATAAAACAACAACAGCAATGACACCAGCAAAACACTGTTTCTTACATTCACCCTCTAATTACAATACGGACCTTATCCTTCCAGTGGGCAGGAAAGAAACTATCCCACTTTATGGAAAGAATCCTCAGTCTCGTATTGCTGAACTTCATCTCTTAAAGGACCTCTAAATGACATTCTATTTGACAAGCACAATATGAGTTAGTACTTTAATCATGAAAAATGTACTCATTAATCATTCTTGAGATTCACATAAGCATCAAACTGATGTTTTCATCATATATGCTGTTTAATTTGGAGCCTGCATTCTGCTAATTTACAGAAATTGTGAAAAGTTAAATGGCCTTCTTAGACGTTGAGCTTAAAAAAGAAATTGTGTGTTACTTTAACTTTTTGCGATCTTTCTGGCAGCTAGCTTACTCTTCATACTATACATGGTAGATTGATTCAGCTGCTTAGTCGGTGGCATTTACAATACTTTTGGGGGTGATACCAGTTATGTACCCGCTACCTTCTATTCGATAGATACGATACAGAGTCTGCAGCCCCAAGCCATCAACTTGGTCACTATCCTTGGCCAAAAATCTCAAAAATACCGGCAGGTGTTCATAATAGGGGTGGATGTGTCTGATTCAGCAAATTCTACTGCCACTGTTGGACCATAATTCAAAATACATGCTCCTAGTGAATCCTTACTATGTTAGTGATATCTTTGTATAGACAGGACAATGTGGAATTTTAATAATGCCTTTAACTGAGAGATAAGGAATGCATTAACAAAAACAGTTTGCTCACAGAACTAAACCAACAACCTTCAGACCAAACATATAAGGGTCGTTATAACATTCAAATATAGATACATCTTATTGCAAGTTAAATACCTCAGGTACCCTCTCTTCTCATGGCATGCCAACTGCTATCACCTGAAGCTAAAAGCTTATCACTCACTCCACACCTGCATTACTGCAACTATTTCCTCTGGGCCTTCATGACTCCAGGCTACCTCTTACCCTTCTTTCTGTATACTGCATACCACTTCCAGGCTAATCCATGGCAAACGCTACTCTCATATCAAAACTCTGCTTACAAATCTGTGATGAGTTCTTATCGCAAACCACACCAAACAGAAACTTTTCTGCCTGGGTATCAAGACCATATAGAAACTGTTTCCATCATTCTCATTTAAATTTATTTACTGAGATGCAACAACAAATACTTCTGGGTCACCTTTTCATTGTCCCATGAAAGGTCCCATCCATTGGAAACTGCGTTTTCATTCAGGAGCTTTCCCTCCTACCAAATGCCTTCCACTTTTACCCTTGGCTTCACTGACAAAGTTCTGCATAATCATCAATCTCTTAATCCTGATGCTTCCATGAAGCATTCTATTGTTTTTGCTACCATCAGTAGGTCCCATCTGCTCTCAACACCTATATCCCTAATAGCATTTCCTGGTAAAATGGCTTCTTATTGTTAAAGTTTCTTTTGTGTTTTTTAGGCACAGTTCCATAATTATAACATATTTGAGGAGAGACACCATGTTATTTACTTCGGTATCTTTTCCTATGACAAAAACTGTACTAAAATACAGAAAGCACTTGAAAATTATTGACCAATTGCAGTTAATTTCCACAAGCAATAAAAAATTACAGCATTGGATTCTTGCCCACTTCAAAATTCTCAAAGCACTTTCTTCTTGCTTTCCCAGTAATGGAAGTGGTTTTCAAGCTATAACAATTTTTTTTCCTCTGAAAGTTAAAATCTGTTATATGGTACTGACTTTAAAAGGTAAAACTTTTGTATATAATAATTTTTGAATTTTGTACATCTATGTGGAACAGTATTTTAGAACCTTGAGGATAGTTTCTGTGTACACAGAAACTATCTCCCAGACACCACACACCATTTAAAGCTTTTTCTAGTTCCTCAAAAATCAGCTCAACTATATTAATAGTATAAGGGAGCCTGGTAATAATTTGTTATAAAGGTATTATTTTTGGATCTCTTAAGGGATTTTTTTCTTCCTAATTCTTTTCATTTTTTTAACTAAATAAGCTAGCAATTAAAGTTTTTCAAGCTCTGTGATCAGTAACAATAACACACACCTCAGGGGTGATCAATTCTTGTTGAACTGAACTAAGAGTAATGGACAGATTTCACCATTTTAAAAGACCTTTTGTCCTTTTGTAAAAAAATTGAGTTTATTATTTTGTTTGTACATTTCTTTAAATGCATTTATAATTCTAGCAATAAGCTCTGATTGGAATTCTTGTACATTTTTATAGTTACAAAGTGACATTCTAAAGTTAAAAGATAAAGCAATTCTATTTTGTAATTACTACTTTAAAGACAGAGGGATCACTGGTAAATTATCCCAAATAACGAAAACATCAACAACTGGTCCAGTAGAAGCTCTCCTAGATGAGATTTCTAATTTCTCTGGGTCTCTCATTATTTCTTTGTGTTCACACAACTCTGTCCTGTCCATTCTTGTTTCATTATTGATCTGCCTGCATATATATTATCTCTGAAGATCAGTGGGGCATAATGAACACAAATACTACCTAGACAATATTAATGCTTATAATGAATGTTTTTATAATATTGACAATAGATATTTTATTAAGTGATATTTCTAATATTAATAAAATGTGAGATGCCTAGTATTCTAAAAAGAACTGCGAATTGAGAAATATGAACGTTTGTATAAAATAGACTGGAAAGGTCAAAGTCATAGGGTGGTCTAGGGAAACGAGTGGAATATGTTTTTCTAGTGAATGCAACATAAATGTGCAAAGTAAAAAGGAGAGCTGTGATAACCAATTTATTTCTGTGTATGTATGTGTTTATTTTAACATTGCAGGATTGTTCCCTGAAATGTGATATTTTTCTCACTTCAAATTCAAAGAAGTTATTTTTGAAAAATAACAACCCAAAAAAGGGGTGTTTGTCTGTTCTCTTTATAAAACACAGGGCTCCTGTTTATATTTTGCACAACTTTACTACAAGGAAAAACCCAGAAAACAAAGAAATAAATTAAGAAAACGTCACCAATAAAATACTTTTTTT
This sequence comes from Hipposideros armiger, assembly GCF_001890085.2. Lineage (NCBI taxonomy): Eukaryota > Metazoa > Chordata > Mammalia > Chiroptera > Hipposideridae > Hipposideros > Hipposideros armiger. The sequence goes on along the minus strand of NW_017731650.1, from coordinate 556,107 downwards.
TTTTTACTTCTTCAAATTACTTCAGGGTTAAACTTAAAATTCTATTCCCTATTTTTCCTGTTCTTAATTTTCTAAAATAACCGTTATTTCTATGTCAACGTTAAAGAGAGGTGGCGATATACCAACACTTTGCTTCATCTGCCCCGAGAAAAACCTCAATGATTAACAATGCAATGCCTAACAGTCCCCTTTCTTAACCTATGTCCAGCTCAGCAGCCTTTCAATGAAAGCCCAAGTTCAGTAATATGAAGGCATCCATTTCCTTGGAGTTGACTACACCCTAATCATCCTTTTAATAAACTAAATGTACTGGTGCCTGAAACTGAAATCACTGACTCAGTAATGAGTCTGTTTTTTTCCCACCAATATATTGCACTTAATTATATTCAAGAATTCCATTTTGTGAGCTCTATGTCATACTCTCTTCACATAAAAAGGGCAATGTTTAGTTTTGTCTTATGAAATCAGTCACCATTTCCAAGAGTCAAAGCAGAGAGGATGGTAGCACTGGCCAAAAGACGCTGTCCTCTGAGATGAGTAAGCGCCAGCCTCCTTGCCACAGTGTCTGCATGAATGCCCTGTTCATGCTGAAAATTTTTTTTATTTGTTTTGCTCTAGTTAGTTAGCATCCTCTATCCCTCTATAAGCAAGACATTTCTATGATTAAAGCAAATGTGCTGGATGCCGAAATTACCAACCAAAAAGTGAAAAATCAAAATATTTTTGCTGGGTTAAGTTTTCTTTTGTTTTTGACTATGGAAGTTTTTTACATTTGTTTTAAAAAGACCAGTTTAACTGAAGTGTTGATGAAGTACATTGTGTGGTCTGAAGTACTGTGGTTTGGTGCCACCTAGTCGGATGAATTTCTATTGTACTTAGTTTCTTAGACTTTTCTATATTCCGTGACGCCAGAGCACAGTTACTACATAATATTACTTTTCTTAATATAGCAAAAGGAATTAATAGTGATATGAGATGAAAGCACTAGAAACAGATAATTTAAAGATGGAAATTATCACTTCTCTGAGAAATAAGAAACATTTGTCAAAAGTAAGGATACACATAACACTCCAAATTGGTGCTGAGAATTACGAAATGGAATTTATATGTTGAAAATATTTACTCAAATTTCATCGACCAGAGTGTCATCAATTATGAAAATAGTGGAAGTGGGATGAAGGTACTGTTCAAGTTTCACAGCTTTGTCTATGCATGTTTGTGCCAAGCAGTCAGAAATACTAAATTGCTAATGATGAGGTCTAATCGTCAGATTGAAGTCTGAAAATTTAGAGGAAGATGAAGAAAAAGGGTGATGGAAAAAAAGACTACATAGCAAAACAGGAAAATTAAAAAAGAAGAGAGATCAAAGAAAACAATGAAAGCAGGAGACAGGCTGATTAAAAGGAGAAACGCTGTTACAAAGAAACCAGAAAAGCGAGCAACGCACAGCAACTTAGGTTTGGCAAATTTCATTTTGTTTTACATGGGAGGTAAAGCAAAAAACTGAGGTTTGAACTGTTAAAAAGCCAGCCTATGAGGCTTAGGGTTTAATTTTAGACTCAGCTTTGCACCGTTTTTCTAGCCTGGACGTTTCCTTTTTTTCCTTTTCAAAACAGAGCCTTTGATCTTTTGCCGTCATGGGCCTGGCCTCATGTACAGAATAAAAGTTGTGCGCGCCCATGTCTCTATTTTGTTAAATCAAGTATTACACATTGTACCATTTGTGTGGTCTGAAGACTATGGGAATGGTACTTTGTGTGAGTGAAGTGTTTGAAGATTCTGGAAATGAAGTGCCTAACCAGGAAGCCAAAGTAATTTTTTGCCAGAAAGACATTTTATTGATTTTAGATAAATTAAGCCAACTAATATAAAAATCCCAAATCTCTCCAGCAGAGTTAATCAATAATTACATCGAATAAGTCATTAATAAATGCGGATCCAGATAATTCAGTATATGAACTGAGAAACTTGTCTATACTACTTTTCATTGTAAATTCATCTAAATTAATAACTAGTTTCTTTTACTTCACTATCATCAATTAACATTTCAAAAAATTAAAAGTCTACCTAGACAGAGGAAATCAAGTCTATTTCAGAGAGTTCCTTAAAAAGAAAAACCTAAACAATTTAAAAATTACAGATCGATTTCATATATATAATTATTATAATTGGACCTACCACTGGTTATTAAAAGGACTACCACAATGTACTGATCACCAGGTGCAAATACTATGCTAAATAAGATATAGATATACATTTAAATTCAAATTAAATAAAATGTAAATCCAAATGAAACAGGTGTATTAACAGATGGAAGAAAATGGCCTTTGGTTTATTTTCTAGTTTTTGAAGTTACAGACTTAAACGCAAGCCAACAGAACTGATTATCAAATTAATTGGTCTATTTTTTCCATCAATAATTAATTTGTAAACTGAGTACATATCTTGATTATTATGTTCTCAATTTCTTTTCTTTGGGAAGAACACATGTTTGGATGAATGAAAAGCAGAATATCAAAAATGAAACATATATATCCCAAGAACACTACAGAAATAGAGTTTAATGACTAATTTGGTGACAGTTATGCAACTTACTTTGTATAATTTTTAAATTAAATCTAAATATACACTCATACTTATATAGAACATAACTACTGTACATAAAGTATTTTAAATTATCTTAATTGGTTCAAATGTTTACTATTTATATATCTTGAAGCTATTTTTCAAAGACTCAGCAAACAAATTTGACAAATATTGTTGGGAAGCTCTAGATTTGTACACCTCAGGTTATTTTAAAACAAGATTTAAAAAGGGCCTACTGCTTGTAATTAAATCTTACCACAATAGAACATGCTTCAAAAGTCTTTTCAAATGTCAGTATTGGGACTTTTCAGGTAAGTTAAACACCAAGAATAAGAAAATGGAAAACTAAGAGCTAAATTTGATAGGGATCTCAAATAAGTGTTAGGGTATATTTATCAAATATTAAACCATAGGTAAGATTTCAAAGGGTAGAAATGGGAGAAATGGTATAGAGAAAAGGGGATTAAGAAATATACCAGTTTGATACAATTATAAGGTATGTGAGAGAGAGTTGAGAAATTTAGTGAAGAGAAAAGAGATTTCTGATGAGGCTGTAAAGGTGATAGTGATCTGGACCACAGATTTGGAATTTATTTTGTGTATAACTCGGAATGACTGATATTTGCGCAATGTGGTCAGGCGTGTGTGATATGGATGGATAGCACTGTGGTACTAGTGGATTAGAGGCAAAAATGGGAAAATTGGAAGCTCGAATACTATTACAAAAATGGTGTTAAACATTTAAAAACTTTATCCACTACCTAATATAAAGGAAAAATCTAGTTTAAATGACATATTATAAATTTTCTTATGCTTATATAGTTAAGCAAACTTTAAACATCATAGGACTTTCTATAGCCAGAAAGGGGTGGGTTTGGAAGTCCTGCAGATTTCTTGTGGCAATGTAATTTGGTGCTATCTTTCTGGTAAGAAGTTCTGCAGAACGTATCAAAATCCATAAATTTCAGGATTATAGCAATCTTATTTTTAGGAATATATCCAGTGAAAAACTTAAAATGCAGATAAATATTTCTATAAAATGACAGATACATACCTCTGTATGTGTGTATAATAAAATACTGAGCTGTTGTGAAATGTTTACATATAAAGAAATTTGATATTCCTGACAAAATTCTCACAAAATTGATACTAAAATAATGCTAAAGCAGGTAGAATGTGTCTAAGGTATACACACACACACACACACACACACACACACACACACACACACACATCATGGAAACAAAATAACACCTGAAGGAAATAGTACAAATATGTGAATAACTTTTTTTCTGGATGGGATTATTTATGCATTAATACAAGTAACAGTTTAGTAAGCATCTAGAACATACCTGTTGTCATTTAGTATGGTTATGTGAATACAAAAATAATTCAGTTTATAAAATATTAGGAAGAGTTAGATACCAAATAAGTTCAATGAATTGTCCTGCTTTATGTCTATTCATAGAATGAGGGTTGCCTAGGTGCCCTGATGAGGCAACACTGAGGCAAGGGTTGTGACACGCAGGGTAAGGAGATCATAAAGTAGGAAGAAGACAGAAGACAGAGGGTTATGCTAGAGAAGCTGGTGAGGCCAATTTTTGCAAAGTGTGAAAAGAAGAAGGATATCAGGGGAAAAAAACAAGTATCCTTTCATCAAAATAATGGAAATTTCAAAGGGCTAAGAAGAAGCTAGCCATGGATCTGGAAGAGACTGAGTCAGATCAAGCTGAATGGAATGAAAGTTTCAAAGAAGAAAGGTGTGTACTAAGTTGATACATGAGAAAATAAGCATCTCAAAAACGCTTCCTTCAAAAAGTGAAGATCTGATTCATTGGGCTCTAAGAAAAAGGGTCTAATTTTTACAAAAAAGGACACTTCATTTTCTTAATGCTGCTTATTGTCAAAAGCGTTCTTAATTTTTTTACCCCATGAATACATGAATTTCTATTTTAAAACTAAGATGACAAAAACTTTTATACTTTAATGGTCTACTGATGCTAAAAATACAATATTTTTCTTGCTCATGAGATTCTAAGCTGCAAAAATATGTTAGTAGTTAAACTTGACTGATTTTTTTAAATACTAAAGATATATTCCATAAAATTGGATACCAGCCTCTTGCTAAAAGTAGATTGGAACAATATTAAAATAAGCACACTTATTTCAATTATATATTGCATCAAGAAACTCATGAAAATACCAGGCCTGGTTGATGAAATTCTTCAACATTCATTCAAACAACCACATTGTTCCCCCTTCCCCTCACGCCTGCCCTGTCCTCTTACAAACACCATATGAAAGTTTAGAACCTAAGAATAGAGGTTTTTTTCCTTTGTTTTTGGTTTTCATCTTCTCTTTCGGAAAGTTACAAAAAAAAAAAAGAGGTTTGTTTTAGAAGCATTCTAAATTCCCTTGATATTTATTGACCACACACGGGTCAGAACTTTATGCGTCTTTGTCCGGTCAAAAAATACTACACCAAAGAAAGAAGAGGTATGGGTAGGAAAGAGAATGAGAGGTGAGGGTTTGGGTTAATAAAGGATCAACCCACCTAACGTGTTCATGAATAATAACAGATCATCAAGTTATCTCATAATATATTATTTTTGTTTGTGATGCAAATTTCTAAAAAATTCAGTTTCGAATATGAACAAGTGACTGTATAAAAGAGGCTTTATCTGTTTATTTATGACTTGGACATGGCTCAAAATATATATTTTTAAAATGATGACTGCATGGGGAGTATAATCAACAATGTTGTAAAGATTTTGTAGGGTGTCAGATGGGCACTTGTCTTCTTAGGGAGACCACTTCATGGACTGTGTAGATCGATGCCTGACCACTCCTTTGTGTACCTAAAGCTGAAGTTGAATAATATTGAATGTCAGCTATAATTAATATATATACAGATATATATATATATATATATATATATCATCATGGGATGTGGAGTACAGCATAGGGAATAAAGTCAGTGGAATTGTAACAGCTATATATGATATCAGAGGAGTAGTAGATTGGGGGAGGGGGTTATCACTTTGTGAGGGGCGCAAATGTCTAACTATTACATTTGTTTATACACCTGAAATTAATAAAAAGTAAATAAATAAAATAAAATGATGACTATAATATGATGGAAATAATGTTATAAACTTTCTGACAACATAAATTAGAAAAAAAGCTATTATTAAATTAGGTAATTAGGTTTTATCTCTAGCTTTGATAAAAATTCATTGATTTACTTGAATAATATCTTAATGATGATGAAATATAGTAAAATCTAAGTAGTAATGAATCATAAAAATCATCAAGGCAATGGATTGATTCATCTTTGTGGCATTCCACATCATATTGTCTTACTAATATTGATCCCACAGAGGTTTCATTAATGTGCATAGGTCTAATTAAAAGTCAATTATCAGATTGACTAAAAGATTGGGGTAAATATATATTTTATAAGATTTAATGGCTGTATACAATCTATTTAATTCTCAAAGGAAAAAAAATACTTTCTCAGACTATGTTTCTTTCTGTGGTCATTTAACCTTTCTGTAACTTTGTTTTACAGTGTAGAAAATGAAACCTTCTTGATTATGCTAATGCACATGGAGGTGACATTAAACAAAATAAGAGTAGAGCAATATGATATTTAGGTCAAATATTTAATTTATTTTTACTCCCATTTATTTTTATGTCATTGGCATTCTTTCTGATGAGCTAATGCAAAAATAAATATTGTCATGATTGAGTGATATAGATCATTGAAAATTTCACACTTTGAGAGGGTTATTCTTCTTTAAGTAAGTTGGGTGCTATAAAATTATACAAAAAATCTGATAGGAAGAAGTGGGATCCTGAGTGCTTTGATTATGTTTTTGTGCTCATATTTGAACAGGATGGTTCTAACATTTGTAAGTTAAAATATAAAGTAGATTGTTTAAAAATAAGATTTGTAGTAATGAAACAAATATCAAGATTTGGGTGCTCTTCCTTTTATTTTAGGAAAATAGTCCTAGCTTTTGGATCCTTGTCTTTCAAAACATAAGGCATCTATTAAAGAAATTATCCTACATTAATATTCAATTATGGGTAAGACTTTTGTCACATCAGTCCTGCATTTATAATTTCAGGTAATATACTGGAGCACTATGGTTTCAAGTTCTGTTTACTTCTTGCCATAAATATACTGCTAAACTACCCCATTTACATCATATTTTAATTTACATCACATTTACATTATAATTTACATCATAAATTAACTTCCACCTACATCTTTTTACTAATTATACCCAAATCAGTATCTCTAGCTTATGTTTCTCTTTTAAGGACCAGTTTTATCTATTCAACAGTCTACTTACATAACCAACTGGTTTCATCCCAAATACATTAACCTCTCAACATGTTCATAATTGAACTCATGATCTTTCCCCCAAACCTGTTCTTTGGAGTTAGTAAATGGTACCTTCATCTACCCAAACTTTCTTGCAAACTTTGGGAGTCATCTAAGATTTCCAGCTTGTGCTAACCTCCCATGCATGAATAATGAAGTCTTATCAATTTGACATCTAAAATATTTCTTGAATAACCTACAAAACTATACCTTCTCCTAGCTCTTCATTAATAACTCTTCTCTTTCTTGACCTTTTTTTTTGTTTGATGTTTATTTAGTTTTCACAGTTGCAAAAACTTCCAGAGATTGTTCCAAAATGTTAATTTGTCAATTTATGCCCACTGTGAAATTTACTCATTTATTCTTCATTATCTTCAGAATTTAATTCAAAGTCATTAGCATTATATTAAAACCTCTTGTGACCTAGCACATGCCCATTTGTCTTGCCCCTCCCCTGACCTGTTCTCTGTGTTCAAAACACCATATTGTTATTCATAAAGTATGTTTATACTGCCATCAATACTTTTTTTATGGTATCTGGAAATCTCTTATCCATCTTATCTGTCAGCCTGTCTCTTCAAATCTTCACCTTCGTATTTCCTCTTCTGGAAAGCCATACCTGAGGTTTTCGAGCCAGATTAGGGTTAAAAGCTCTTAGATATGTGTGCATCCCTCTGATGACAGAAAATCTGACTGATGTCCATGAATCCTCAAAGCCTAGTACAGTGCCTGGTACACAGCATATGCTGAATAGTCAAAGATGAAATCCACAAATGAAAAAAAAAAAAAAACAACCTCTTTGAATAGATGAAAGTAAATGATGGGAGGCTATCTACATACTTTATGGGTTGGGCTATTAAATATTTCTGAGTTTCAAAACAATTAACTTAGACTTTGTGAAAATAAAGGAAACCTCATTTAAAACAGAATTGGGAAACCCTGTACAGGAGCTCTCCTGCTCTACCACTCCTACCTTGGCAAATCATGATAGGAACAAACTTCTTTGACATTCCCCACAAGAGGGTTGAAGGTTTTTCTCTTTATTCAGCATTAATTCAACCAATAAGAAGTCATTATCACCTCAAACTCTCGTTCTCCTCTAATGAACTTTTCCTCAAAATCACCCCTCCCACTTTTTTCTTTCCTTTATAAAGGCAAGCCCCTCTCCTTTGTTCTCCAGACTTGCCCACGGCCACCACAGCTTGCTTGCACCACAGAATTGCAATTCCCAAATCAACTCAACTTTGCTTTTATAATTTGTTAATTATTTTATTTGAGGCAGACAATTTATATACGCTCTATATTTTAGATAATTCAGTGAAATCGACTACTAAAACTCAACATCCCTTTTCACCGACCGTGTACAGGAGGAAAAGAGTGGCATTACATCAATTTTGTCTACTTCTTTTACAAAAGATAATCCAAAAATGTAATTTGAAAAAAATCATAATTTATTCATGTACTACCTTACCATTCTGGCTTTTCTATTAACTGGGTTAAAAAAATTACTAAGTAGGTATTATGGGTAAAATAGTGGGGATATAATGATAGCTGTGCTGTTAATGTCTCCATTTAGTTGAAATCCTAAGGTTTTGAACTGCTGTACTGGGAAAGCTGTATTTGTGGTTGGGAGACTGAGGGGTAAGTCTTCTCTTCCCACTGACTAGTCCATTTTGAGTTTCATGGCAGATGCTGGAGTTGACTGGAGACCTAACCTTCACAACACTGACTCAAACGTATGGAGAATCAATTTGGTCTCTGTGGACATCTTAAACCAGGAGATGCTCAAAGGTCACTACTGATAAGACTGTCACTGAGGTTTGTTGTAAAAAGGAATAAGAAGTAACAGCACATCTGAAACTAACAATAAAAAAAATAAAAAAAAGAAGTAACAGCATTATCACATGATGACGTGAGGTAAATACTGGTAAACTTTTCACTTTGTTCAGTATATTATTCTCTAAATACAGAGACTTATAAAATGATAGTTCTCCGAATTGCAGAGCATATTTTAAATGTTTTTCTGGAACCACCAAAAAAGGAAGTGACTTTTCCTTTCTAATAATAGTAGAGCATGGAAATATGTCCATAAGCAAGGCAAAGCAGAGAACTCAGGCTATTATAAGGATAAATTAGGCACAAAGTTTGTTTCTGCCTCAATAGTCCAGGTAATTGAAACCCAAACAGGTTCTGGCATGTCATTGGCACAGTTTTCCTCTTTGCTTTGGCGGCAGAGACACATTATTTTTTTCACGAGCCTGTAATCCATTTTAAGATACAGCATTTTACTTTGTCTGTAGTATATTTTAAAATATGGAATGAATTACTAGATCTTCAAATGATATATTCAAGCAATAAGTTAATTTGCCAGCAATAAGTTAATGAGAAAGTAAAGCTTTTACAAGACTGTAAAGACAGAATTGGCACATAGAACCCTTGCAGTATATGAAATGCACATAGATACACAGAAAAATGTACACATGCATTTCTCCAGTTTTGACATTCTCTCTTCTGCAACAGCCATCTCAAATTTGTTTTCTAAAACTGGATTCATTTTGATATCTCTCTCTACTTTCCAAATACTTATTTGTCCTCCCATATATCTTAGGTTTAGGATTTCATAATGCATCCAGGAACCCAGGTCATAAATATGGGAGTTGTCCAAGCTTTCATCCTTTCCGTCACACTGTGGTTTACCTCTTCCCTTCCACTATCCCTTAAATAAGTGAGAAGTTCCACTGATTCTGTTTCTCAAGTGACTCCTAAATCTCTGCACCAGTGCCCCTTCCCCATGCTCCACCTTTTCTTTCGTGGCTTTATGTTAGGAGTTTGCAATTTCATTCCAAGACTAGTGAAATGGCCTTCTAATTAGTATCATTATATCTGTACTGTCTCCCCCACACCTAGTCATCTACAATCAAGCTACAATACAAATCTCATGATGCCATGCACCTGTTACATAGATAAAGCCTGGGGCTTTTGATTGCCAGGAAATGCCTCCATTACCTAGCTTCTTCTTTGTCACCATTCTCAACTCACCTCTTTCTGTCACACGATTTTTACTACACCTTGTAGGACTGCATATCTTACCTTTTCTCCCACTCAGAAGGATGTTCAATGCTTCTGTGACTCTGTCTAGATCTTCCTAAAGTTGCATTTACCTCTAACTTTGTCAGCTAAATCTACAACTAAATTATTCATTCATTCAACAAATATGTATTAGCACCCACAGTGTACCAGCTCCTGGACTGAAAACTGATTATCAAGTTGTACTCCATCTTATACAACTGAAGGCAACAAAGGAACAAGACAAGCAAATAAAGGAACAAAAATTAATAGACAGAGGCAACAGTTTAGTGGTTACCAGAAGGTAAGGGGGGAGGGGGGATGGTAGAAGACGGTAAAGGGGGTCACACATATGGCGACGGAAGGAGATTTGACTTTGGGCGGTGAACACATACCATGCAATACATAGACAATGTATTATAGAATTGTACACTTGAAAGCTATGCAGTTTTGTTGATCATTGTCACCCCAATAAATTTTAATTAAAAAATGTTGTACTCCTTCCCCTCTTGTTTTTTTTTTTTTTCAATTCAGTTCATGGGTACCATCTCTTCCAAGAAGCCTGGGAGGCTGGCCTATCACCTTTCCTTTGTGCCTGCAAATACCCGGTGAATGTCCCAATCACTACATTGAAATCATGTTTGCTTATCTGTCTTACCCAAAACACTGCAGTCACTATAGGGCAAGTTCTTGTATTCTATTCTTCTCATTTCCCGAGTCCAGTGTCTGGTCCATGACAGTTGCTTAATATATAAGTTTTGAAGTGAGCTGAATGTTACTGAGACTAAGGGTTGCCAATGTAAATTAAACTTAATGCAATCACATATTTACTTCCTTTCAGGGTTTTTTTTCTCCTATCATTACTTTTTATGTGCATTCTATTCTTTCTCTCATTGTTTTTTCTTGTTTCTATTTACATCTCCTCTCTCTTCATTTCAATGTTTGGAAAGCTGTGAATAGGCTTGGTCACCTAGAAGTGGTAATAGTAGCACTGGCCACTTTCTTGGTCAGAGGAGCTTCTTAGAGTTTTGCCAGCAATGGAAATTCTGGGTTCTGGTGGCTGAGGGAAAGAATGAGTTCAGAAAGGAAAGGGAGAACAACAGAACGTTCTAAACGGGGCAATGCTCTAGGAACAAATGTTTTGGGATGCAATGCAAACAGATGTGAGGGGAGTTGCTATCCCCCAGTACTCAAATCATGAGCTCTTACTCCTTTGAGACTCCTGCCTTTTGCAACCCACCCAACGCACATGAGCATGCATACAAGTACACACATGCACACAGGCACACACATATGTACACACACACACACATGCATGCTCTTACACTTTGCTATGCCTGAATTGTCCATTTTTCCATTTTATAAAGTAGAAAGATCCTACCCATTCTTCAGGTTACAGGTCAAGTCTCACCAAGCTCTAGCTCACATTTACCTCACATTCTCTGATGGGAATACCACAAACTGTGGTAAAGGGCCCATTTTTAATTTCTAATCTACTGTGGATCAATAATTGTGGAAAATACAATGCAAATTAGTTACTATAATATATGAGTGGAATAAAGAAGGAAAAGTATGAGAAATATATTTAATACATCACTTTAGAATTGTTAGATTCAGCAGAAATAGAATCAATTTGTCAAACTGCTAAAAGGTTTCTAAATGCATATTCCCAATTTCTCTACTTATATCATTATGAATTAGAAACAGTGTGAACTGAAAGCAGTCCACAGACTAGGGTTTGGGAAGCAGAGTTCTAAAGAAACTAGTACTGACTTACAGAGTGGCCAGTGTACCCATCATCACTAAATAAATTAACGAACACACCTCAGAACCGGCACAGGAAGACACCAGAGTTTCTTTTTCTTTCTTTTCCTTTCTTTTCCTATTTTGGATATGTTTTACATAATTCTCTCAAAATTATGGAAGAGTTTCTATTAGCATTGCCCCAGTGATTCAGAGTCAGAGTTTTCCAGCTTTCAATCATTAATTCATTCCTCAACTAGCATTTATTGAACCTAATCTATATGACAAACACTGGCCTCGACATTAGGATTCAAATTTGCACAAAATATGGTACCTGCCAAACAACCGGAAAGTAGTCTTCAAAAGTATCAGGGTCATAAAGTCAAGGAAAGTCTATGGAATTTTTCTACATTCATGGAGTCCAATAAAATGTGAGTATTAAACAAGGTACATCATTCAGCAACAAAGTCTTATACTCTAAAGGATAGATGTTAGAATTTGTTTGGACAACTAATGAAACTCAAGTGGGATCTGAGGATTAGATGGTAGTTTTGTTTCAATGTTAATTTCCTGATGTTTTAGTTTTCTCCAGCTACCACGACACAACATCATTTACTGGGTAGCTTACTTATCACAGGTTTGGAGGCTAGGAAGTCCACAATCAAGGTGCCAGCCAATGCCATTCGCTGGGGAGAACTCTCTTCCTTGTTTGTGCTCTCACATGGCAGAGAGGGAGAAAGAAAGAAAGCTCTCTGGTGTATCTTCTTATAAGAGCCCTAATCCCATCATGAAGGTCTCCCCTTCATGACCTCATGTAAATCACTTAGCTCCCAAAGGCCCCTTCTCCAAGTACCATTACATTGGATTTAGGGCTTTAACATATAAATTTGGTAGGCAAGACACAATTCAGTCCTTAGCATATAATGCTGATAATTTTATTGTGATCATGTTGTAAAATGACCTTGTTTGTAAGGAGACACATCCTAAAGTAGCTGAGGATAGTGAGGCATTAGACTGGCAATTTACTTTCAAATGATACCCCGTGTTATACTTGCAAATTTCCTATAAGTTTATGATTGTTTAAAAAAAAAAAGGTTTTAATGATACTGTTTCTGGTCTTGAGATTCTCAATTCTACTTGGGAAGAGAGACGTCTGAGCAACTGTAATTAAATACCATTAAGTGCAGTGAAATGTGTGATGGTCTAACAGAGAATTAAAACAGAAGAGGAAAGGGTGAGTCTGTCCAGAAGGAAGGCGGACAAAATTCCAAAAGGAAGTAAGTCCTAAATAGGTCAGAATGGAAAACAAACTAGGGTCCACTGGACTCATGTTTATTCATGAATGACTATGTGACAAATTTACATGTTTGATTTTTATTTTCCCCTTGCATTTGACTTCCTTCTGATCCATACTTTTACTCAGCATTTCTTTTTAAGATGAATAAAACATTTGATTTGCAGGAATCTTGAATAAAAAGAAAGGGTGATAGTAAATTAGTAGCATGAATTTAGTTGGGGTCAGGAAAAAATGTGTACAAAAAATGAGGCTTCTTAGCTATCATTTTTTTTTTGCACATCATAATGTATTTTAACATCACCTTCTTAGCTTACTTTGTTCACCCTTGATTTCCCCTTTCAGGACTCCAGAGATAGTTGAAAAGTCTTATCTGGTAGGTCTCCATATTTGTTGCTATTACTATAACCCTCCCTAACTCTATGAAGTACAAGGGAGAACAAGGGTTAGAATGTTCTTAAATTTCCCTGTTTCTTATAGAAATCTATGGTTCACTCGTTAATTGATCAAATATTTACACAGTATCTATGCAAAAGTGGCCTAATGCCTGTCTGACTCCATTACATGCTTTTGTTGTTGTTGTTGCTTTTCCCAATTAAAACAATTTGGAGTCAACATTTAAAAACCATGAGATTTCACATAAAAATTCCAATATTCAATTCCCTATGCTTTCAGATGTTAATGGCCACTGGAACATACAATTGGTGAGAAAACTTGACTGGAATGAGTAGAAATAACCCTTGTATGTTGAGCATATGACCCTCTTTTCCCCAGTCCACATCACTCATTATTACATAATATTGGTCTGTTACACCCACTTTTGTTGTATGAGACCTGAAGGTACTTACATTTGCAACCCTACCCAGGTCATGAGAGAGCTTTGACTTTGAGAACAGACAATGCAAAAGTATGCATTTGAAATATTAAGTTACAAACTATCAAGCAAAAGTCAGCAATAAGCTAAACTTTTTTTTTTCTTTTTTTAGAAAAGACTGACCAAGATCCTTTCCTCCTTTCCAACTTGCCCAGTAAAATAGATACAAAATTAGAGTCATGGCTAGTGACTTCTGCAAATCAGAAGTCAGAAGAAACAACATTATGCACCAGGCATTACATTCAGTTTCAAAAGAGACTTTTACACTCACTAATTATTAATTTTTCTATAAAGGAAATTGACACTAGTACATCTGTTCAGATATTTTAAATTTACATTACCACTGAATTCAGACTAATGTGGAACTAGAGCTTCTTTCAAGCATAATTTAAACTATCAATAACTCTACTTTTGCTGGTTGAGACAATGTCAAAAATTCATTTAAATGGCATGAGTAACAACTTACATCATACAAAGTCCCGGAAACAATGCTCCTTTTCTTATAACAGAATTCACATAAAGAATTGCTTCTTTTACTTATTCTATTTTGTAAATAACAATTCCTATTTTTAGTCCACAGAGCCAACTTCATTACTATCTTAACAATAATAATAATCTTATATGTGTATAATGCTTTAAAGCGGACAGTGTGCTTTTTTTAGCTCCATATGAGGTAATGTATAAATAAGTTCAGCACCATATAAATAATTTTAATACATTTATAAATATTTTTTTGCTGAAATACTCAACTTAAAGATATAATTTTGAGCATGAATACCATAAAGAATATTTAAAATTCATTTTAAAATAATTTTATTATATATCAAAAACTTTATATTATTTATATCTCATCCATCAGAAGAATTGATTATGTACTCCAAGAGAAAATAGGAAAATAGAGAGGCATATAGTGGCACCTTATAAAATTTTGGTAAGATGAAACATTTCCACCTGATTTGTCCCCTTTCTCACAGTTCAATTCAGTTTAACTCAGTGACCATTTATTCAACATCTACTAGATTCAATAATGACTAACACACAGTCATTGCCCTCCAGGGGTTAACAGCCTACTTGGGGCAAAAAGATACATGCAAGATGAATTTTGTATGTGACATAATATGATGAGGTCTATTTTCCCCCAAGTGTTATGCAGATGTAAGGCAAGTGGTGAGAAACAGGAGTAAGGGAAGAGTCTCTGAATGCTTCTGGAAGGAGGTGTCATTTGGGATAAACCTTGAAAAAATTAGTAAAAATTTTAGTTTTATATACCTGCAACACAGTTGCGTGAACATCTATATTATTATTGCCTTTTCTTTCCCCTGATCATTTATGTGCACTTACCTAGTAATATTTTTATGTCTCTTTACCGTAACACTTTTTCTTCACTCCTTAATTTCCTGATTCACTATACAAATGGGACATATTCTTTTGTATGGCTGCCAAAAGTGTAATTAAGGAAGGCCCTCGTTCACTCTACTATTTTAAAGTTCTATTTTTAAAAAGGGTTTAGAGGGTCTATTAAATAAATCATGGTACATCAAAAATGTTGCCTATATGCAGCCATTAAAAAGGATGAAATGGATAATATATATTGCCTTAGAAGGATGTTCATAATTAAAATGTTAAAAACACAGAATCATGCATGTAGTATGAAAGCATTATGTGCACATATTGATACTGAGGTTTATGTATATAAAGAAGGAATCAGGAAAAATAAATACCAAAACTTTAACAGTATCTAACTTTGAGGGAAATACCACTTTCTATTTAGTATAATTCTCTGCTTTACCCATCCTAAGAATTAGATAACTTCTGCCTCTTTTTAATTCAGTAATTTAATATAATAATTATTCAAGAATGAATAATTTAATTCAAAATACATTTTAGACAATGTTAAAAATCATAAATTATATGAAAATATAAATTTTAATTGTTGAACAAACTACAGTGAAGAACTGATAATTATAAAAATTATGTATATATTAAGGCATAATTCTAATTTTATTAGAATAAAAAGTAAAAGCAGTTTTTAAACCAAGACCAAGCAAGGCTCACTATTTTCTGTCAATACACCAAAAACCTTGGTCATAATCACCTAAAGATAAAACACAACAAATGTAACAAATTCATGAGTCTGATTTATTATTTCTCAATGCTTTAATAACTCGAAATAAATTTTGCTTTGAAAGTATAGTAGACAACATATAAAGATTAAATAGAATCATAGAACCATATTCATCAGAAAATGATGCAATGCTCTATCACAAAGACAACTATAGACTAGAACTATAATGTAACAGCTAGAAAATTAAAGGGTTTCTTGGGCTCACCCAGATCTACACAAGGTATTCTTTCCCATCAATGAAACCCATT
Source organism: Hipposideros armiger (assembly GCF_001890085.2). Lineage (NCBI taxonomy): Eukaryota > Metazoa > Chordata > Mammalia > Chiroptera > Hipposideridae > Hipposideros > Hipposideros armiger. The sequence goes on along the minus strand of NW_017731650.1, from coordinate 539,778 downwards.
CCTCTGTCACTCAACAAGATCACAAACAATAACATGTTCTTTCCATATGGGATTGGAGGAGTCACACATTCATTTTACATTCCTTGTTTTACTAGATCTTCATTTCAGTTCAGTTAAGTGAAAAAGAATGATAGTATTACATGTATTTTATAGATGAAGAAACATTGCATTCTAGAGGCACCATGACATGTCAGCCTAAAAGCTCATGAAGAGTGAACAACCTATTGTGTAAACACACAGCAAGCATAAGAGATGATCAACTAAGGCATTAATAAGTGCAACCTGTCTGGACATTTTTATGAGAATATTCTGACCCAGTGTTGGTTTTTATGCCATTATTGCTCTTTTTTTTTGGGGGGGGGGGTCTTATGTCTTTCATTTACTGTTCTGTCTCTTTTAGGCATTGAGCAGTTTGTCCAAAACTAGAAAAGAGGTGCTAGAATGTGGCAGTGGGAAGCTGACCTACTTCTGAACAATTTCCATATGATTCACCACAATTAAACAATTTGGTTGGAAATAGCTACAATTAAGCTATTATCAGAGAAGTATTTACTAGACTAGGAATTCTAAATTTATCTTCACATAAGTCCTAGCCAAGAAAAGAGCCACATTTTCTGGTACTTTTATTAAGTAAATTCTTCCAAATTAACTAAATCACTGATAGCTAATTATACTTATACTATGGTTACTTTGGTTGTTTTTAAAGAAATTAGAGGTTTAAAATAGCATGCACACACACAAAGAAATAGTGGTAGATAAGAGAATCTCAGCTTCTAACAATATATTACATAAATTAATATACATAAATGTATATATTATAAAATTGCCTTCCTGATATATAGAAATTGCATATGGTAATGTCAATGTACCCTAAAATTATGGAGACACTAATACAAAAATGTAAAAGCAAGGATAAATTCTGTCTACAGTGAAACAAACTGTAATAATATATAATAAACCATAGTAGTACATAATAGGAAAAAATTCAAACTGAAGATTAAACATTATGTGTTGGATGATTTCCAGTTTAGCAACTAAGTACATATAGCACACTTTCAGTTATTCAAAATAAGCAACATCAATTCTATCAGTATCAAACAAGAGGAGTAAATTATTGAAACATAGATAAATGCAACATATTTTATAACCAGAAAAGCGTTCTTTTTCCTACCTTTATAGATGTGTGAAAAGTTCTAGGATTAAGCTTCAAGATACCCTACAAAAGAAATAGAAAATAGATGACATAGAGAATAATAGACTAGTAGGATTGTTTTCACATTATTATTAACATTGAATGTTAACGATCTCTTTGCCAGGGGGTGGTCTATTTACTGTGGCAAGGCACTGGCTGTTCCACCCACAAATATTCATGATTCTGACAACACTGAAGGTAATATAGGGTACACAAGCATTAGAATAAAAACATAATATATGAACTGCACATTTTTGCTGTCTATAGAGCATGTATATAGAGATTAAGATTTGTTCACAACTATCAGCCAATTTAGTAAGTTTACTATTGATGGTGACAGTAGAAAGCAAAAAGTAAAATCACACCATATTGGAAAAGTGAAGTAAAACATTAACTAATAAACAACAAAAATTACAAAACAAAACTTCTAGGTTTAATTACATCTTTATATCATTAAAAATATAGGTATTAAGGTAATTGTAGCTCATAATGTACAGGTAATTGTAGTATATAATGTGGATATGATCACAAGATTTCGGAGAAATCTAGTCCTAAGATCTAGAGATTTAAGAGAAGTATTACCTGGCATATGCAATTACTGTAAGAAAATTCTAGTGCCCTTCAATAGAACAGAATCAGCCTTAGAACTAGAAGGTAAATTAAAAATCAACTGGTCCAACATCCTCACTTAGCAAAGCAAGGCTGCGTAACTAGCTTGTGGCGGAAGTAAGGGTAGATTTTCCATCTCCCAGCCTCATAAATTACTTAAGTCTTATCATTTCCAAGATTGAAAAAAAAGATTCTTTTCTTCATTGTATGTTTTTTATTCCTTTGTCGGAAATTATCTGCCCACATATATGGGGGTTTATTTCTGGGCTCTTAATTCTGTTCCATGGGTCAGTGTGTCTGTTTCTCTGCCAATCCCATGCTGTTTTGATTATTATTACTTTGTAGTATAAATTGAAGTCAGGGAGTGTGACATCTCTAGCCTTGTTAGTTTTTCATAGGATTGCTTTAAAAATAAGACCTGAAACAATAAACTGCATGAAAGAAAGCCTAGGTACTAAACTTATGGACCTTGGATTCAGAGAGGATTTTATGACTTTGACCTGGAAGGCAAGAGAAGTAAAAGCTAAAATGAATGAGTGGGACTATATCAAATTAAAAAACTTTTGCACAGCAAAAGAAACCATCAACAAAACAAACAGGTAACCAATTGAACAGGAGAAGATATTTGCAAACAACGTCTCCTGTAAGGGGCTAATATCCAAAATATATAAAGAACTCATACAACTCAACAATGAAAAGCACAAACAATCCAATTAAGGAATGGGCTGAGGACCTGAACAGACACTTCTCCCCAGTAGACATACAAATGGCCTACAGATATATGAAAAAATGCTCAGCTTCAATAGCTATTAGGGAAATGTAAATCAAAACCACAATGAGATTCCACCGCATACCTGTTAGAATGGCTATTATCAACATGACAAATAATAAAAAATCTTGGAGAGGTTGTGGAGAAAAGGGAACCCTCATACACTGCTGGTGGGAATGTAAATTGGTACAGCCACTATGAAAAACAGTATGGAGTTTCCTCAAAAAATTAAAAATGACCCAACAATCCCTCTTCTGGATATCTACCCTAAAAAATCTGAAAACATTTATCTGTAAAGATATATGTACCCCTGGGTTCATTGCAGCATTGTTCAATGTGGTCACGATATGGAAACAACCAAAATGTCCTTCAGTGGATGATTGGATAAAGAAGATGTGGTACATATACACAATGGAGTATTACTTGGCCTTAGAAAAAGATGAAATACAGCGATTTGTGACAACATGGATGGGTCTTGAGATTATCATGATAAGCGAAGTTAAGTCAGACAGAATAAGTCGAGAACCATATGACTTCACTCATATGAGGCATATAAAACCAAAAACAACAAATGAATAAGACAAACAAACAAACAAAAAATCATAGACACAGACAATAATTTAGTGGTTACCAGAGGATAAGGGAGGAAGGGAGTGGTAGAGTAGGGTAAAGGGTATCAAATATGTGGTGATAGAAGGAGATTTGATTTCGGGTGGTCAACCCACAGTGCAATGTGTGTGTGTGTGTGTGTGTGTGTGTGTGTGTGTGTGTGTGTGTGTATGATGTATTATAGATTTATACACTTGAAACCTATATGTGTTTGCTAACCAATGTCACCCCAATAAATTTAATAAAGATAAAAAAAGAAGAAGTAGAGGGAGTGGAATTTTATATTCTGCTCTAGACATGTTCCACCTTCTTAGTGATGCTTCATACTCCTGTCTGAATAAAGACCTATGTCATCAATATTTATTTCTTTGACCGCATTCAAAACTCCTTTCTTTGGTAGAGGAAGACACCAAAGAATTAGAGGACAGGATTCTTCTAGTCATAAGCTGCTTATAAATCAATGAGAGAAAACAGGAGGAAAATCAAGAAAGAAAGTACATGAGCTACAAATCTGACAACACCAGTCAACAACACTGCTAGAAGGATCTGAGAGAAGCCATCCAGTGGTACACATATGAACTCTGTTTTCAGGGCAGCCTTCAAGGAAAATCTCCCATTGCTCTTTAATAAATGCATCCCCTTTCTAAATTGGTCTGTACTTTTATAAGCAGTAATACAATCATTCTTTTTTGCTCTCTGGCTAGACTTCATTGAAAAAAATACACAATCATTTGTGATTTTTAATTAGTAAAATGTGATTTTTTTTTTATAACAACAACCATGGCTTATCACACCAATTCTTGTAAACGCTTTCAAAAGATAGAGAATAACCCCTGGCCCATTGTGTTTTGCTGTTAACAGTAACCTCTATGTTTTCAGGAAGTACAATAACAGAATCGACACTACAGAAGCATAGAATCCACCTCTGTACTATCCAGGCCTAGAATTGTAAGAGACCGGGGACTGAACAAGCAGCAATACAATAGCTGTGGGATATTTTCTTGTGCTATAATTTCAGAAACAGCTTGTGATGTCACCCTGGAAGTTCACGGTATCTGTGAGATCTGCACTTGCTGGACAAACTTAATGATTGATACATGTTTTTCTTTTCAGAATGTCAAAGGATGAGTGTTGTAAATTTAAAAGCTATATCAGATATATATATATATATATATATATATATATATATATACAGATAAAAAGTGTTTCCAAAACATGAAATTTAAATTTGAGAGATTGGGGCATATCTAAAGTAGCTAGCATCTTTAAGAACATATAAAGCATTACTTAGTAATAAGGTTTATTTTTTGGATTTTTTTACTCCAACTTTAGAGTTCTGCTTAACTCACTTAAATTGCTGAGACAATTTTTTTGTGTGTGTTCCAAAGTACAAGCAACTTAACCCAATTATATTATAGTTTAGCACTCTTATTTTAAGAAATATACATATAAATACACACACAAATAAACACCATTATGGGTGGACACAATTATGTTGTACACAAGCAACTATGGTTTAACATTGAAATGTATGTTTCTAATCCACTATGTATTTTATGTTCTCAAATATCTTGGCTAGAGATTAGAGTTTGGGCCTTTATAATATCTCCAAAATCAAGGTTATAGTAAATAAACACTTCCACAAATTTCAAAGTGATGCACAGTACAAATCACTGCCAATTTAAGGCAAGGTTACCATAATGTGGAAGGCAAAATTCTGTAGATAGCTGAAGAAGGACAAAAAAGTGCACATCAAGATACTGTTTTTAATATAAATTGAATTAGAAACTCTTTCTATTCTCTGTTTTCTTTCTCTTCCACTGATGGGACTGTTGTTTATTAAGATGCTACCAAAACCATTTAAAACAATCTCCTGTTTTAGAAAAATGCAGTTTGAACACTCAAGATAATTTAAAATATTGTATAACGAATTTAAGTTTTCATTTCTAAAGGCTTTAGCTCTTTCATCAGAATAAGAGGTCGCAGCAGCATATATTCTACAAAAAAGGCAAATTGCTCAACGCATTTGAATAGGAGCAAAATTAGACTTTAGCATTTCTGCAAAAATACATAAGAACAACTAACTTTATAACGTCTACACTATACACCCTAACACAAAATAAACACGTTTTTTATATAACAAATAGGGAATTATACTTCACATATTTATTAAAATAAAATGTAAAAGTATAGTATTACTTGTAGGCTAACTGGGTTAAAAGTTATGATGGTCTAGATAAGCCCTCTTATTTTACAGGTATATAAATGAATTACGATGTATACTATAATATTTATGAGTAAAGCCTAATTTCATTATCACAGTATATATTTTCTTTTGATCTTTCACTAAGCTTAGTTTTGCCATTTGAGGAAAAATGAGCATTAAAACATTCACATTTTTAGTTTCGAGGTTTACTTGTAGCTCCTCTTTAGGATTCAAATCAAATAATGCCTACCAATAATATATTTTTCCTTGAAAACTCATGTTCTTCCATTTGATCAACCCAGAAGGATAAATACAAATTTAACTATAAAGCTTAATCTAAAATACTAAATTTTCTGACATAAATTATTAGCAAAATATAGATTTTGGTTCATAAGAAATAAAAGTATTATTTCTGCCTGGCTTTTAGCTCAACATTCTCTTCTATATCCTACAATTTGTATCACCCAATTTATACTTTGAATCATAGTGAAGGGTAGAATAAGGGTTACTATTACTCTCTCAGCATTGGTTACTTTAATGTAATTATGTCAGGAAGTTGTGGTTTAGTTAATGACACAGATTTTTCTCATAAAAATATTTAGGACCCAAAGGCTTTACAATATTACCACCATCTTTACTTCTTAACCAGCAATCATGAGATGGTCAAAATCATTATAAGGCTACTTCTAAAAGCTTCAGCTCCCTTGCATGGCGATAGAATGGTTAGAGAATCCAATTTTCTCCCCTTATCCATGGTTTCACTCTCCAAGGTCCACTGCGGCGCAAAAACTAAATGGGAAATTCCAGAAATAAACAATTCCTAAGTTTTAAATTGTGTGCCCATTTGAGTTGTGTAATGATGTCTTCCACTGACCTAATCCATTCTGTGTGGACATGAATTGTCTCTTTATCTAGTGAACCCAAGTTGTTTATGAGGTCTGACAATTAAGTTCGTGAACTTGTTGCAGCAATGTTGTTAACTTTTTTTTGATATCAGGGGGATTATTCATTATGAATTTGTACCAACTGGACAAACAGTGAACCAAATTTACTATTTGGAAGTGCTGAAAAGGCTGCACGAAAAAGTTAGATGAAAATGACCTGAGCTTTTCGCCAACAATTCATGGCTCTTGCATCACGACAATGCATCAGCTCACACGGCACTGTCTGTGAGGGGGGTTTTGGCCAGTGAATAACTGTATTGGAACACCCTCCATATTCACGTGATATGGCCCCCAATGACTTTTTTCTTTACCTGAAGATAAAGGAAATATTGAAAGGAAGACATTTTGATGACATTCAGGACAGCAAGGGTAATGCGATGACAGCTCTGATGGCCATTCCAAAAAAAGAATTCCAAAATTGCTTTGAAGAGTGAACTAGGTGCTGGCATTGGTGCATAGCTTCCCAAGCGGTGTACTTCTAAGGTGACTGTAGTGGTATTCAGCAATGAGGTATGTAACACTTTTTCCTAGGATGAGTTAGCAAACTAAATTGTCACACCTCATATGCCCCCCCACCCCTTGGTCACTTAGTAGCTGGCTTGATTATCAAGTGGACTGCCATGGTAACACAGTGCTTGTGTTCATGTAACCTTTATTTTACTTAATAATGGCCTCAAAGTGCAAGTGTAGAGATGCTGGGAATGTGGATATGTCAAAGAGAAGCCATAAAGTGCTTCCTTTAAATGAAAAGGTGGAAGATCTGGACTTAACAAAGAAAGAAAAAAAATCTTATGTTGAGGGTCCTAAGATCTACAGTAAGAACGAATCTTCTATCCATGAAATTATGAAGGTAGAAAAAGATATTGGGCTAGTTTTGCTGTCACACTTCAAACTACAAAAGTTATGGTCAAAACTATGTGATAAGTGCTTAATTAAGATGGAAAAGGCACTAAATCTGTGGGTGGATGACATGAACAGAAAACATGTTCTCGTTGACTGCAATGTGTTGCGCCAGAACGCACTGAGCTTATATGAAGATTTCAGCAGGGGATGCCCTGAAGCAAGTGACATGAGGCCATTACTGCAAGTAAGGGGTGGTTACACAGATTCAGAAGTAAGTTTGGACTGAAAAATATAAAATTACTGGAGAGCCTGAGTCTGCTGATGAAGGCACTGCCGCATTTCTGGCTGAGTTGAAGTTGACTGGGGTTCAACTAGGGTTCAGTACTATCAGCAGTTTCACACATCCACTGGGGGTCTTGGAATGAATCCCCTGTTGATAAGGGCAGCTATTGTAGTTCCAACAGTACTTCATATCCAAGGAATGTGATAAGACCTTTTCCTCCCACAAAGCCTCTATTGGACAGAATGATATGACAGGTTTTCTGACAAAAGATATGCTGTAGAAATTGATCTCAAGTGATCCTTTTTTCCCCAAGTGACAGTTGGAACATGCCCATTAGGATGGTTCTAGAAGCATTCTTAAGTGACTTGTAGAGGCCCAGCTGAAGTCATGACAGTTGATCTGAGAAAGGCAGTGACAGTATCTCAATGAAAGATTGTCAGACTGTCATGTTAAACACCTATCTAAAATAAAAACCTCCATGTAAGTAAAATGGGTTATATTTTAAAAATCACCTATCCAGGAACTAGGTTTAACATTATTTATTAAAAACACACATACCTATACCAACATTAAATGCATTTTGTCTTGATTGTAATAAATTAAATGCACAGTATTTTATTCCTAAAAATATCCCAGATTTTATTTTGGAAATTACAAAATAATTAATGATTTGCATTAAGAGAGGGTTAGTTCCAAAAAGAGAATTTCTTGCTCTTACAGAGTTTATATATTACCAAGAGTAAATAAACTAATTTATAAATAAATATGTAATATAAAAAATGGTGGTGAGTGCTATGAAGATATATAAAGCCGAGAAAGAGCGAAGTGAGTTGGTGTTACATTTTAGATAAGGTGGGAAAATGAGAAAAATCAGGAAGAAAAAAAACAAAAAGAAGGGGACACACTATTTCCTAGAGGCTCTCAGTTATTACCTTGGTTCTACTATTATGCATGTTTGAGCCTCAGATTTTCCTTCATGTCACCATGTGATCTTTTTATAAAATGGGATAGCAACATATATTTTTGTAACACGTAAATGACTGCAAAAATATTATAGGTAAATATCTGAAAAGAAGAACACGGTGAGTAAAAAGAATGCACCAGATGGAACTTAATGAGCTTCATTTAGATTTGAAAATCATCCTAGGTCATTTACATGTGTTAGTTAAAACTCATAATTATGATTTCCATTTTATAGATAAGGAAATGGACGCTTAAGAGGATTAAATAACTTCCTAAGATCACATAGGCTGTAAGGGCCAAAGGTGGGGATTTGACTTGGGTCCCTGTCATTCTAAAGCCTAGTTCCTGAAGCCCCACCCCACTGGCCCTCCGAAGACTAAAATATAAGGCTTCTTCCACCCTCATGTCAATTCTTTCAACCCTTAATATCTAGTATAATACAGTCATGAACCACATAATGACGGTTCGGTCAAGGAAGGGCCGCATTTACACAGCGGTCCCACAAGATTATAAATGGCACTGAAAAATTCCTATTGTAACTGTGGTGAAGTTGTAGTGCAATGCACTACTCGTGTGTTTGTTGTGATGCTGGTATAAACAAGCCTACTGCGATGCCAGTCTTATGAAAGTACAGCACATTAAATTATAGTGGTGGGCTATGTCACCTTTGTCTGTATAAGTATACTCTAAGATGTATGCATGATGAAATCACCTAATGACAAATTTCTCAGGATGTATCCCTGTCATTAAGTGGCACATGAGTGTAACTGCAATACTTTATGTTTCTGCCACATCTTAAAATTCTTCAAAGCGTGTTCCTTAATTACTTATTGTCACTCTTATAAAAGTCATGAGGTAGGCATTATTCAGGAAAGTGAAGGCAGAGTGGTTAAATGATCAGTTATGTAACTTCATTTAATTGTTTGGTGAGAAAGCACTAAATCTTAAGTTTGCAGGCTATGAATCCATTTGTGTGTCTACTTGTACCACACTGCCTTACATTTTGAGTTAGAAAAGTGAGGCAAAGGCTTTCCAAATCTGCAATCCTGTTTTTTCCTGGAGGTTGTGTCTACGCAGTAACAAATAAAATAACTAAAAAACAAGATTCCCCTATTTTCTGAGTTTGGTATTCTCCCTGTTTATCTTTCATAAGATTATTTTATTCTTAATTTTGTTCCCTGGCCCCAATCAAATCAATTTTATCAATTCTAACTTGGGAACATGTAAAGTTATATTTTATTAGGATAAAATTACACCACGGTTTTGGTATTTCATACAAAGTATATGATGCAGTAAATTTTTATATTACCCTTTATTATCTTAAAGGCAAATGTTAGTATTAGCTATAATTTTCCCCCTCAGAATTCATCTATAGATATTCCAGTCTGGACACAATGATTTTTTTCATAATATAATAACTAAGTTTTAGATGCTCCAAAGATTAATATTTAATCGTCTACTATGTTCCAGCAAGATAACTGCTTTTGTTTTATGATGAAATAAGGTGGCTTATTCTATATGGTGGCAATTTAAATTATTTAAATAAAATCTTAGTTGTTACGAAATCCATATCTACATCAATAAATCACTTGAGACACTGAAGCAACTTGGTAGTGCCATTTCTATATAATCGAAGAGAATGGGTCAATAACCAAGTTTGACTAACACCCACGTTCTCTCCATGGAAAATAATGAAACTCATTTGTCTAGAGAGGTACATCAGTTAAGCTTTGCGGGAAATGATCAAACATTAGAAGAATAATGTCAAATTGATTGGAAATATCAAAGTCAGAGAAAAGTGCTCAAAATAAGATTTTAAACCAGTCTTTCGAATTGTTTGGCATCCTTTCATATATGCATATATTCTCATCAAAAGTTAATCTTCATCATTTCTTTGCAGGTCCTCAACAGGAAATCACTTAGAATGTTTCTTGAACAGAAGACACACAATACCTCTAAAATATTGAAAGTTTACTTATCACAGATATCTGAATTATAAATTCCCTTTTTGACAAGTGTTGTCAAGTTCCAATTCTCAAATGAGACTCCAAGGGAAATTGTGTGTGTGTGTGTGTGTGTGTGTGTGTGTGCGCGTGCTGTTTTAGCAATAAACATGTCCCTCATATGTTTCTCCCGTCCTTTTGCCCAGAACTTATTGACCTTGACATACTAGAAGCCTCAAATTTGGAAAAGGATCATACAAATATTGCATGGATACAATAGGAAACTGGTAAAATGGCATATAAATAGCTACTCAATTACATAATAACCTATATTTTTCTTTCTAATAAAAGAACTAATACATTACAAAAATTTGCAAATCTGTTAAAATCAAGGTGATTGACCAATCTTTGTCAAACATGATAATGTGCAGGTTGCTAAAAGTACAGAATAAACAACTCACAGGGAGATCTCAAAACATGTGTTGATCTATAGCTAATAGCAAAAATTTCATCCATTTCTAGACTTCAAGTTCTCTAAGTGTAAAGAGCTATCTGGTTTTATTACCAATATGTCTTCCCATACCTAGCACAGAGCCCGGCCAATGGTAAATGCCAGCATAACATTTCTTGACTAAATGGAAATTCTTAAAATTCTTCAAAATGCATATCTAATCCTATCACTCTTATCCATGCTTAAAATCCTTCAAAATCTTTCCATGGCTCATAGAATAAAGACTGAAATTCTTAACAGAGCTGGTTAAGCACCTACCCATTTCTCCAGGCTTATCTCACACAAAACTCCAACCTTACTGTTCGCGATAAACCGTATTCTTCCAGGACAATGCAGACACCCACCTCCCTCACACGGACTGGAAAAGTATACTTGACAAAATTAGTTTTTAAATACTTCAAAGTACAAATGTACAGAAGTATCAACAATTCTAAAACAGGCTCTAAGGAGTAGATAGGCATTACCATTTTGCCATGCTTGCTTCATTTATCTTTTTCTCTAGCTGTTAAAAACAACAGCAGCAAAACAAAACAAAAAGAAGAGAACAGCTCACTTTCGTACTTCACTCAGGTGTCTGCTCAGAAGAGACTTCCTTTATCGCTCAATCGGAAATGGCATTCCTCCCTAATGTTTCCATTTTCTTGTTTTGCTTTATTATTTTTCATAGCATTTATTACTACCTAACACATTATATACTTATTTGATAAGACCCTCTGTCTCCCTTTCTAGATGTAAGCTACATGTTAAATCAATATTGTATTGTTACCGAAGTCCCACCCAACATAGCCCATTTCCCCTCCCTCCACCTCGGATACTAATGAGTCTGAAGTCCGGGTGTGTGCTCTCTACATGTGGTTTTTACTTTTCCTAAGAATGGGTGTCTCCATAACAAAGACACTTCCTAGCTCTCTTCCTTTTCTCTTTGTCTGGTTAACGTCTATCTCACCTTTGAATTTCAACTGATGTTTTATTTTCTCAGACAAGCCTTTCCCCAGAACCCTGCTGATTCCTCTGTATGTCTTTCTTGGCAATGTGGCAGCCCATATTGACTTTTGTTATGTGAATACTGAATACTCTCCCTCTGCCACTAGACTATAAACTCCATGAAGGCGGGGTTAATTCTCTGTTTATCATTCCTGACATGTAAGTGCTCATGAAACACTAGGGAATAAATGAATAGGGAATAAATAAATAAAAGTTGCAACATAATTCAGAGGAAATGATTCCTATCTGTACTGCTAGTCATGAAGATGCAGACTTAACTAAGCCAGGAACCCAGTCATTTCCTTGGTCAGATTTTCCTACAAATGAAGTTCCTTTGCCTGGCTAACATGAAACAAGGAAACAGGGTATTATTTGTCACACAGATATTTTCTCCCCACAATTTTTTATTATACTCTAGAGAACTCTCCATTCATCACTGTGAATGACCAGTTCACATACTGTTTCATATTTTAAGACAAACAATTCTATTTTAACACATTCCAATTCTAGGAGTCACCAAATTATATTCAGGCACCACAGAGAAAACTACTTTGTGCTATTTACTGATGTTTCAGTGAATCAAGCAGAAATATTTTAAATTACTGTCTTATGATTCTCAGAAACATTCCATGTAAAATACAAGATCCAGCTCACCTAAGTTCCTGCTCAAAAGCGCATGTATTATTGGATTAAATTACGTAGCATTTATATTTTGAAACTGAGCCCTTTTTTCCTTTGGCCTCTTCTCACATTCTTTCCAAACAATGTGCACGCATGCGCGCACACACACACACACACACACACACACACACACACACACACACACCCCTTGAGCAAGAATTGAGACTTAGACAATGTGGAAATACCTATATTAGTATATAACTATTTCCATTTAGTTTTAGAAAAACTAGATAAGTAAAAGTTAAAAAAAACTTAAAATAATTTATTTTGCACTGAAGACTCTAAAAATATATTGATACATAAGAATGGATTTTAATAGCAAGTTTCTCCAGGCCGTGTAGAGTGCTTGTACCTGCTTTTACATCTGCAAAGTTATATCTTCAGTTTATGAGTAAGAAGACCAGAAAAGCAGAATGAATAATGTTATAAAAATATCTTGAAAACTTTTATTTATTAGACATTCCACATCCATATAAAAACAAAGCATGTCTCTGGGGTGAATAAATAACACTTATGTTGCACAAATAATCAAGTCAATGTGTATTCTTTTAAACATGAGCAAGGACAAATAAATATAAAAAATATATATAACTTTGATATATGTTGTCTAATAACGTTCATGACAAAAGGCAAAGAATTTAGATATTTAGGAGCAGTTTTAAAAAAAAAGTTTGTTTTTTCTGCTGTCATTTACTCAGTCATTTTTAAAAAATACATATTTTTTGCATAAAATGTATTCAGTGTTTTATGCTTTACACAGATGTCTAACACTCAAATTCCTATAGCAACCTGGCATTGTACATTAATTACATGGACTGGGACAAACTGCATTGCCTGAAGAGTGCATGTCATGAGCTTGTGAGTTCTGCTTTAAAGAAAGTTGAAAATCTCTCCTACATATACCGTTTTTTATTTTTTTATTTTTGCCATATGCAAAAATACTTTTTAAAATTAATTAATGTACCATAGAGTGTTTGGTTATGTGCCAATTACTGTTTAAGTTATTCTCAAATTGCAAAGATTAATAAAACTGTGTTTGTGTTTCAGGGTGCCTATCATCTAGGGGGTTAGACAAACACATAACTGGAAAAATGATAACTGACTATAGGTAAAGCAATGATAGATATTGAGAGAGTTAGGCACAGGGTATTACAGGAACAGGGATTTGAGTCATCACCTCTGACTGGAATCAGGAAGAGGGTGAGAATTAGGTCGACCGTACAAGGACATTTAAGAATTAATTGAAACTGGAATTGGCAAAAAATTGGAATTGTGAAAGAAAGCCTCCAGACAAAGGGAGCAGCATAAACAAAAGCTCAGAGAGAAGAAACAGCATGAAGTAAGAAGGAAACAGCTATCAATGAAGTGTTACATATAATATGAGGTAGGGAGAGGCTGGAGGTGAAACTGGAGACTTTGACAGAAGTCAGATCATGGATGACCTTGTGCTGTACTAAGGGGTTTATTCTAATCAATATACCTGATGAATTGACACTTATATGCCAAATCTTATATGACATAACTAGGAGGCTTGGTTTCTGTTTTGAGAAAGATTCTGGGAGAATATTAGGGCTAATTAAAATAGAATATTTTACTTGATTACTAAATTTTCCACAGATGAAAGATGGGAGTTATGGCATTGATGTGATATTTGTTATTCCTGTTACATATAGCTGATGTCTTTCAGTGTATGTGTGGGGTAATATGTTAAGATTTTCCTTGAGCTGCAGACTAATCAATCAGGCAAGATTTGGAATGGAGAAATAAATTAAGAGGTTTTGTAGAAGTTCGGAAGAGAGATGGTGAGAATCCTAAGCCAGGGCACACAGAATAAGGAAGTTTCAAGAACTATTTAGAGGTCCATATGGAGAGGAGTCAGATATGGGTGATGATGTTGAAGGAGGAGTCACAGATGATTCTCAGATTTCAGCTTGGGAAACTGGTTCATTCTGATAACATCACCTAGGACCGAAGGCACAAGGAGTAAGAACAAATTTGAAAAGGAAAATGCTGAGATATGGCTTTGAGAAGTAAGATGTTGGAGAGCCACCTAGGAGGCAGTGAACATGTGGCTTATATAAGAAGACATTTTGTTGGAGATAAAAATTAGGGGAACTATCAACATACTAGTGAAAGTTGAAATTATGGGAATCAATTTGTTCACCTAGAAATAGTGTTTGCAGTGTAGGCAGAAGAAATCCAAGACTGATCAATAATATTGTTCATAGGAGAAAGGAGTCTCTGAAGGAAACACAGAGAAGGGATAATGAAAGTTTAGAAGGAAAGTGTGGGGACAGTCACAGATGTCAATAGAATTTCAAACAGGATGGTTGACCAGAGAATGCCAATAAAGTAAGCACTGCATATGCCTTTGCATTTGGGAATTAAGAGGTGATTAAGTAAACAAAAGGTAACGAGTAATTTCAGTAGCATTACAATGGCAGAAATTATATTTAAAAATTACTGATAAAGTTTTTATGTTGTTTATCAAATAAATAAAAGCAAGGCTATGATTTCTTCCTTGTACATATAAAGCACAAATAAAGTATTAATTTAAAATAGGCCATTTCTATACTATTTTAAATATACAAAAAGATGAATTACAGTTTATTTAAAATATGTGAGCTTCAAGGTGCCTATAGTCTAGCGGGTTAGACACTAGATATAAAGATGTTCTATAAGGAAAAACTATAATTATTATATATTTATTTATTATCTACTTATTTATACCTATTGTTATTTACTTCATTATCATTTGCAAATACTCCTCTAAATTATTATTTCTCAAAGAAGCATACAGGATGTACTAATTTATACCATTTAAAAATAATCTTTATTTTGTTTGTTTTAGATTCCATATATAAGTTAATCATATGGTATTTGTCTTTCTCTGTCTGACTTATTTCACTTAGCATAATGCCCTCGAGGTCCATCCTTGTTATCACAAATGGCAAGATTCCATTCTTTTTATGGCTGAATAGTGTTCCATTTTATACATATATATATATATATATATATATATATATATATATATATATATATATATATAAAATCCTCTTTATCCATTCATCCATCAATCGACAAAACAAAACAACAAACAGAAAACCAAGCTCATTGACACAGAGAACAGATTGTTGTTTGCTATAGGAGGGGGATTGGGTGAAGGGTGAAATGGATGAAGATGGTAAAAAAAGTCAAACTCCAAGTTATAAAACAAATAAATCATGGGGATATAATGTACAGCATGGTGATTGTTGTTAATAATACTGTATGGCATATTTGGAAGTTGCTAAGAAAATAAATCTTAAAAGTTCTTATCGTAAGAAAACTTTTATAACTCTGGACAGTAACTAGACTTATTGTGGTGATTATTTCGTAGTATATACAAATATTAGATGATTATGTTGTACATCTGAAGCTATTATAATGTTACATGTCAAGTATACCTCAATAAAAAGAATATTGAAAATAAATTAGTAGCTGGAGACATTTTACACGATAATTCTCTTTAAAATATGATTTAAATATGGGCCAAACATTTAGGGCTTTAATTTTGTATAAGGTATGAATCATAGGTAAAAAAAAAAAGAAAAAGAAAAGTGGGGAGAAAGGCAGGGCAATTCAAGTTAGTCTACGTCCAAAACTCAGAGGGTGGCCGGTTACTGTCCAAAAGAAAGGAGTCTCTTAACATTCTGTTCAGTAGTGAACTCTCCAAATATGAGAAGCCCTTATAGCATGACTGTGAGAAAAGCACTCTGGATTGGTGACTTCTAATCCACAAAGCGCATTGGGCTTACCTGGAAGTCTTTTCAAAATACACATGCCAAAGCCCCACTGTGGACCTTTTAAAGCAGAATATCTAGGAGTGGGTCCAAGGCATTTACATTCTGAAAAGGCTCCCGAGGTGATTTTAACGTTCATATGTAGATGTTCTACATGGGATGCACAAACCACACATCATGACCCCCATTCTTGATGTAGTCTGCATTAATAAAATGGCATGATGTAGACAGAATTATTCCTGAAGTTTCTTTACCTCCCAGAAAGATGAGACTTTTCACCTGTACCAGAAAAGCTACAAGGTAGGCAATAGATTCAGATGGGTTTTTTGCTATTCCATTAAAAAATGGTATAAGATCCTAGGAGTGCCTCTGTTATGTTTCAGTTATGTTTTCTAAAATTTCAGTTTTTCCAGTTAAACCAGGGTTAAAGGGGTAGTACACTCAGAAAAAAAACAAACCAAAACAAAACAAAACAAAAAAACAACAAACAAAATACACAATTTTACAAATTGGCTTAACATAATTGAATTTAGTTACAATTAAATCAGCTATTTAGATACAGAATACGATTGTACAAACTATACAAAAGTACGTAATAAAATTTCAAAAATAAGACTATTGGATATCACGTGAATGATTTAACTTAAAATGGCCAACATACTTAAATTGTTCATTAATTATGCCTGTTTCTTAGGCATACTCTTCCTTTTTTTAAATAATAGAATGGACCCCGAGATGGATAGAGAACGTTCAGCTGCATGCCCCCTCATCTCTCCCTTTGCTTCCTCACTTACACTGTCCCCATGTAACGCTAGATTTCCATTTGCGTTCAAATGCTGCCAGTTATTACTGTAGTCTTGGGAAAGCAATTGGCAAAGAGTGTGTGTGTGTGTGTGTGTGTGTGTCTGTGCGCGTGTGCGTGCGCGTGTGTGCAATGGGGCATATTTTCTTTCTGATGAAGGGAAGCTGCATTTCCAGTAATCACAGATGGGTGAACCGCTTAGAGTACAAGTATTTCAAAGACAGAGAAAGAGCAAGAAAGAGAGAGAGACCTAATATACTGTTATGCTGATCCATAATACATTTTCAGGTTTTCACAAATGTAATCATTATCAGCATAGTTTTTATCACTTAACTCACACACTATTGAATCTTTCCCCCATTGGTAAAGGAGAATGGAAAATATTTGTAATGTGTAGGCATCAATGAGAAATGATAGACAGGGAGTTGGGAGTGCTGGTAAAGGGGAGACACGGCCTAAGCTAGTGATCAGAGAATGTTGCCTGGGAAATTAATGTTCTACTTTTGGGTTGGATGCAAATGTCAGGAATAGATGGCTATGCAGCATTTTGGAAATAGCCACCCTATTTCTGCTCCAGCACCCCACCCACTCTACAAACACTCCCTCCAGATGTACTGCTCTAAGGAATCCAGAAGTATATGTTCTTACCTACAAATTTGTTTAAGTCATTAAATGACTTTTCCATGCTGCTTTTGACCTAGACCACAATTTGGAGAACTTGAAAAACAGAAATCAGCAAAGATAAAAAATATACGCTGAGTTCATTGTAGACTTCTTTGACCAAAAAAGAAAAATGACGGAATTTACTTAAACATGTATAATGTGTTTCCCAATGAGAATAGAATAAAAAGAAACTGCGTGAAATTTTAGGAGGTACAATTTTAGATTTTACATATAAAGTGATAGAGATTTGGAAATAGATTTAAAATAATCTATAAACCCATTCTTATTGGGGTTTTTTTCAGTGGAAACAACCTCTTGCTTGCCTTGATTCCAGACTCACTAGCCTTCTTTCAGTTCCTTAATATAACTTACTTCCTCTAAGCCCAGACCTTTGAACATACCATTTCATTTTTTCTGGTAATCACTGACACAGATTCATTCACCCTACAGATATTTACCGAGTGCTTATTATGTGACAGGCACATTTCTAGGCATTTTGGGGGACATGCCATTGAAAAAAGAGGGGCAATTCTGCCATCATGGACTTACTTCCTATCAGGAATTACTTCAGGATTTCTCAATCTCAGCACTAGTGGGCATTTGGGCCTAAATGATTTTCTGTCATGGTTCCTATTTTGTGCATTCAGAATACCAAGCAGTACCCTGGATTCTACCCATTAGATTCCAGTAGTACTTCCCCAGCTGTGACAAATCAGAATATCTCCAGACACTGCCAATTGTCCCCTGGGAGAAGCAAAATTAGCCCCAGTTGAGAAGCACTGGGTGACTTAGTGGTGGTTGTTACAGGTGTAATTTTATGTTAATTTTAGTAATTGTTAGAGTACTTTTTTCTCCCACAAGATGAAATTTGTCCCATAGAATACACATCTGTTTTTCTTCTCACCATAATATTTCCAAGTTTAGGGCCATAACTAGTATACACTAGGCACTAAATAAATACTTGTTAAGGGGCTGAATGATTAAACCAATGGGCAAACAGCTTTCTTCTCTCAAACCTGAGTTAGATATTTTCATGTGCTGCATTAGCTCTTTCTGCTTACCCTCCATCACACCGATTATACTGTATGATATTTGCCTACTCTGACCTATCTCATCTCTCTCTCATCCACCATACTGAATATTCCTTAAGGGCAGAGAATGTGTCCAATCCATTTTCATATTCTCACTTCGTAGCACAGCACCAGACAGATACATACCTAATGAATGAATGAATGAATGGATGGATAGCAACACTAATAATTACTACTCATTAAAAATGGGAAAGGTATCAAGCTAGTCCATTTTTGCAAACATATCCCATGTCATCTTCCCAAGAAATTTAAAAGAAAATGATATAATTTCTATTTTCATAGAGCAGGAGTTTGAAATTTAGAGATAGAGTAACATGCCCAGGCATGACATGATACAGTCAGAATCAAAACTTTCAATTTGTTTTAAAATCCAAAGCATTACTCTGACTACATAGAAATTTCTTGGCTTTGTCTATGAGAACTAGTAAATGAATTTAGTCAACAACAAATTAAGAACAACCCTCCCCCCCTTTTTTTCTCCAATTAAGAGGTGAATAACTTTTCAAATTACTGTCTACACAAAGGTAGTAGCTTAAGAAGAAACAAACAAATTACTCTGTAGATGAGATGGTTTCTGTCCTGTTACCTAAGTTTTTTGAGTGGCCAAAATTTCATTTGAAAACTGAATACACAGTGCATGGACACTGCCAATAGAATGTTGATTTGGTCAACATTAAATTTTTCAGTCAAATTTGTTTTTTAGCTAATAATATTCCTGTCATGTGGTACTTTATTGTGGAATCAATAGTAAGTTTTAAAAATAAAAATATAATTTAAATCATAAGATATTTGTTCCTCAACCACTTCAACAGACTTAGAGTTTAAGAAATAACATGATTTGGGAATCCTGTGTTCAATAAAGCATTATAAAGCTCACACCTTATATTCTAATCATTAATTTATGTCATTTTCTCATTTTCTTGCCCAAAATTCCACTTTTCTAGTGACTGATTTTATAATTATTTTTAATATCCCTATAATTGCCCTCTAGCCACAGATTAAAATATATATAATATATACATATCAAATATATCAAAATGTATTTATCCATTTTATCAGTGAATAAAAGAATAAAGAAATAAAACAATTTCTATCTACAAGAAGTTTGATAAAAGGTAGAATTTAAAACAAATTTTGGATTTGATGAACATTAAGAGAAAAACCATAAAACAAACCAGGTGATATAACAGCAATGACAATGTCTCAAATTTGGGCCTAACCACTTTCGCAGCATTCTCACTTACTTCTTACAGTACCCTCGCAACAGTGCTGGAAGTTAGGTTTGGTAACAATTAATATTTTCCAAGTTATTGCTGAGAAATCTGAAATTTATGTGATTTGAAACACATTTCTGAGTTCATTGAGGGAATAAATGGACTAATCTGAAGCAATTCACATCTTTTGAATGTTGGTTCCAACCTAACTTTTCACTATACCTATTGCTTACCCAAAGAGTTGATTATATAGATGCTACCTAAGAAGGGGAGACCTAAGGACTACTAGGTTAACACTGTCCAAGTACCAGTCTTAGGCTGTTTTTGTACTTTTTTGGTATTTATTCACATTCCTTTTTTTTTTTTTTAAATATAAGCACTCAATTTCCATGACTTTTTTGAAATGACTAAAAAACACTTGCTGTTCATTTTTACATGGTTTAAGTTTGATAATTTTATTTCACAAAAATCAATGACCCCACTGGCTTCCCACTAAAAATGCTTTTATAAAACTAAAATTCTTCTAACTTAAGAGCATACCTACAAGATAGTACTTATATCTTCTGAAGACAAGGTCTTTTTAATTCTTTTGTGATAGTAAAATTTCTTGCAATCTACCCATTGCTCCAGTTTTATCTTCTTTTTATTAAGTAATTATCTGCTCAAATTTTTTCATTTACTTTCATTGCCTGGAGCAATGGTTTTCAACCTGCATCTGCTCAGAATGCACCCAAGGGCAAATTCATCTTGAGAGATTTTTCCCATTAGAAAGTGGTGCTGGTACTATCCAGTTACAAAGACAGGATATATATCAACTCCTGGTCTCTGAACTTCCAAGGGACTTTGTACACCTATCATTCCTTTAGCATTTGCTATCTATGTAAGACCTTATATTGGTTAACTTTTTGAGGATTTAATCTTATTTCTCAACATAAAATATAAGCCATCAAGTTCAGAAAACTTGTTATATTTCCTTTCATCTTAACAAGACTCTGCACTAAAGAATATAGTTGGTACTCAGTAAATATTTGTTAAAAAGATTAGCTAATTTGACCATAAACCAATTTAACCAAAACGAGCTTAAACTATCACCACTTAATATCAGAATCAGAATTAAAATGATCCAAACATTGCATTATTTGCTACAAGTGAGGTTCGACTTCATTCAAATTATTACAACAAATTAATAAATTCAGCTCAATTCCAAATAGACTGGAATCCAAATAAATGTTTACCAAAACATACTATTTTAGGATGGAAGAGAAAAGTGTAAGATGGAAAAAGGAGTCTATACCTCCCACGGCATCCAGTCACCCCTGAGTGTGCCTGGCAGCGACAATGGCAGGATGGAACTGCACGCAGGGCAATTCTATTCAAGGAAGAGCTCCCCGCTCGTATCCATTTAGTAGACTTTGCAAAAATTATGAGAAAAGTTAGGTTTGATTTTATTCTCACCCTAAATTCAAACAAAACATTCTCTTTCTTTGTTCTCTTTTCTTGTTTGGAAGGAAAATTAGGGGAGAAAAAAAGGATTTCAAATCAGGGAAAACTAAGCTTTGTAACATTCTTTTAAGTTCTCATGTCCCCTCAACTTGTTTACATGAGTGTAAGCATGTGCATATACACACTGTATGTTCTATATATATATATATATATATATATATATATATACACATATATATATTAATATATATAATGAATGCATATTTGATAGATATCGTCAAAATCTTGATTTGACTACTATCCGAGTTTTAGGCTAGAAAGGTGGAAAATGTGTGACTCTGCTCAAAGGCATTCTAATACCACAAAAGAATACCTTCTTACTGATGAATTAATATGTAGCATTCTAAACTCTATATCTTCTCCAATAGTTGAAATATGAAAACAGATACAAGAGAGGGTGTAATCCTCAAAACTTGTAGTTATCACATGCTAAATATATATTTACTTTTTCATTATGTGTTGAATAAATTGTATAAGAATTAGTTTTCATTGAAACACTAGTGGGAAGCAAAACAGTGAAAAATACATGGCAAAAAAAAGACAGCTTAGGTTAGCCAGTCAAATGCAAATAACTGATTTACATGTAGATATAAACATATCAACATAGATATGTAAATACCTAGATATGGTTTGTGTTCTGAGAATAATTATTATACATATACACAGGTTATATAACTGCTATGCAATGAATCAGCTACAACTAGAATTTTTTTTTTATTATTCTGAAAAAGATAAAAATGAAAGCATTCCAAAATAGACCTCCATAGAGGAGTCTTTATTGGTTATTTGGCTCAAGCCCTTACTTTAGAAATGAAGAAACTGGGATCCAAACAATTTAACTGACTTTCATTTGAAACCTGATATATAAATCTATTTATAGATTCCATTTCTAATAAGTGAGGAGTGTTGTTAGCAATTCTTTAAATAGTGGTGTTATTTACAGCATCCATTTCACTGAGAGCAGTATCCTTCATTTGCCTGGCAACTTGTTTTCTAGAGTCATAAGTTTTCACCATTGCTAACCCCTGTCTACAGTTTTTGCTTTGTTCCTGTGCCCATTCTTCAAAGGCTTGCTCAAATGCCACTCCTTCTTAATGATGTCTTCTTTGGTCATCCCAGCTGTAAGTGATCTTTACCTCCTCTGATCCACCAGAGTAATTATCACGTTCTGTCTTATTATTCAACACGGCTTAGTAGAAGTGAATGGATGGATTCTGGAGTTAAGCAGATAGGGATTCAAATTTTGGTTTTGCTGCTCACAGGCAAATATAATGTGGGCATGCCCGTCAGCTTCTCTAAGCTATAGTTACGGATAAATATAACTACCTTAACTATATTTGTTATTACCCTTCCTGCAATATGGTAACTAAACATATTTATCAGCTAGATAAGTTTTAAATCAATATGTCACATGCACTTATCAAATATTTACTAAGTATCTTCAACATGCCAAACTCTGAACTAGACTTTTTCAAAATTTTAAAGTCACATGATCATTTATATAACCATATTCCCTATCTCTCCAACCAGAATATTCACATCTTCAAAAGAGGGACTACATCTATTATCATATATTATTTTATGTTCCATGGTGCTACGGTATGTATTTGATAAATAGTTGAAAAAAAATGAATGAATGAATAAATGAATGAGAAATCAAATTGACTATTACTCTTATCGGAAGCTTGGTTGACAAAAGTTGTCAAAAGGGTTACAAACTGTTTAATACTAAGTACCCATTCTACACAAGAAGGAACCCTTTTTGTTGCTAATGATAATTGATCCGAAATAAAAAATAGGCTTGTTCTCTAGAAATAACAGATTTATATTTTTTCACCAAAAATATACATTTGATTCATTAATATATTGCATATGAAATTTTATTAAATAAAATCAAACTTTTAATTATAATTTCTATATAAACTGAATGATTTACAATATAAATATATCTGAACCCTGTGCAAAAATTGTTCAATCAATGGGAGAAAACATCATTTCTACTATTAAATCCATCTATGATTTATTTTTCTTGTATCAGCATATCATAACTCCTTCAATACCCAAAGCCATCGTGTAACTATGGATAAATTACAAATGTCTGCCACAGCATGGCACAATGCTTTACATACTTAAATGTTTCAACACGTAAACCGTACAACGGTAAAACAGTATAGTCAACATAAGTGAAGTCATCTTTGCGATGGGTTTTATTCTCTAAAAGCGTTAATGCTCAAAGAATCCTTTGTTTTTGACAAGTGTAATGTGAGGACTCTTAAAACTCTGATTTATTATTGCTCCTTTTCTCCCCCTTCTTCCTCTCCTGGTGTTATTTTTTTAAGTGCTTGAGATCCACATTGGATTATATATATATATATATATATATATATATATATATATATATATATTTGAGGTAGAGAGCTGTGGAGTGGAGTTTCAGGGTGGGGAGGAAGAGGGCTATTTTAAATCTTGTGACAGTGAGGTTTCGTTCACTAAGGAGCTCTCTGTGGGTTTCTGGCATTGTAAGTGTTTTGTCTGCTTGCAAGCGAGCAGCTGATGGATAGGGGAAATGTTCATTGATTTGTAGTGCCTGCACTGCAGCCAACCAGCACTAGAATGAGGTGGCACCATCATGAATCTCTCAACTATGCATATTTATATGCAGCTGCTGTACTTCTAAACCTCCAGTGAATACAAAGTACTTGTGTGGCCACCAGTTCACACAATGCTGTCCTGCCGCATGCTCTGATTTAACTACTGTATGGAAGAATAGACTTGGGGGGGCTCCGTGGGATATAGAAAGGAGAGGTAAGCATGGAGGGAGAAAAGACTTGCACAATTCCTTTTTCTCAGATCGTCAAGAGAATGAAATGAATGTGAGAACAAGTAGAAACCGTTCTAATAAATGCCTTACGTGCTTGAATCTCAAGTTCTAAAATTGATTAATGGAAACAAAATCCTTTTAAAGATAGTGTTTTCAGTGAGCAAGGCTTTGGGACTACATGATAATGATGTGGTTAAAATATGCTGGCACCATTGAAATCATCATAGAACTGAGCTGTGTAGGAGAAAGTCCCTCCCCTGGGTAAACCACAGTTTCAGTGTAGAGAAAATAGATGAGATGCTATGGGGAGGGGGAGAATGTGGAAGGGGGTTGCAGGGAGAGGGAAGGAGAAATAAAGAATCTTTAATAGTGCTGGAATGAAAATTTAAGTGAAATGAAAAAAATGAAGTTGTTAAAAAAAAACACAGATGAAAGAGAATTCATTTTAGAATGAAAACGGAGCAGGAGGGGTGTTTTGGAAGCATGAAAGCTACAGAGCGAGGTCTGAGGGCTGAAAGCTGAGAAGAAATGAAGAGAGATACTGTGAGTAGGAAAATGAATTAAAGGAATAAAAGAAACAAAGAAGGAAATTGTCCAACTGAGAATCCTGTCTTTCAAAGAATATACAAATATTTTCTTGAGATATATAAATATACATTTAGAACTATAGATTCTAAATAGTTTTAAAATGTTGCAATTTTATTAGGTTTTTAGATTTGATCACTAAATTTCATTTTCCCAACATTTAAAAAGAAAGAATTAAAGAGACAAGAAAGGAAGAAAGAAAATTGAAATTTATATAGAATTAATACCTGTAGGAAATTGTTCTCATTCATAACTTTCTGAAGGCCAAATTCAGGTACATGCTATCAATGACAATAGTCCCACAGCATATCTGACAGAAGTTCATTTTATTATAAGATTAGGGCTCAGCTCCGATATAAGCTGTACCGAAACAACATCAAATGAAAAGTCAAATTCAATATCTAGGTACAGTTTGATTCCATTATAAAAAATAAGCTTTATGCTTTTCCATGTAGAGTAAAGCACTAATTCAGCCTAAATTGCAGCTGCTCTTTTGACCAGAACATAAAATGGCCTTTTCCAAATAAATCTCTCTGAGTTTTCTAGGCAGGGTGTCAAACCTTATCTCTCATGGGTCTAGAGAAGATAGATTGACTCTTGAAAGTTATAATGCCAGAGCATATTCAATGTTCATATTATATTCTAGTCATTTGGATTTTATTAAACATGTCCAGATTTTCAAAACAATACACAAAACCTCAAAATTGATTAGAAATTTCTCTCTTCTGGCTCAGAAACACTCTCTAATACAATAATATTAACTCTGGGTTAGCAATGTACTCCACCCAGTGGTGTGTTAGAGTAAAAATGTCTTTTATACAGGCTAACCCTGACCTAATTTCCTTCTATTTTTCAGCCTTACAGTGGTAAAATGTTAGATAAAGACATGCAATGTAACATGAACTTTGCTCTTCATAATGACAAAATAGGAAAGCCACATTACCTGTTTTGAAAAGATCATGTTTTCCAATTTTTCATTTAAAATAAGTAAAATCTCTAAAGAGTTCTATCTAGGATTATAAATAAGCTAATCAATCTTCATGTAGGTGTATGTATGTGTATTGATAAAAGTGACAGTTTCTGAGGTAAAAAAAAGCACAAAATTTCTATTATTTAAACTAATAAAAATGATAAACACCATTCTCCCGATAGAGAAACCAAGCCTTAATGTTAAGCAAACAAACTTAGCAAAAAAGGGCAAACCGAGCCACTTAGACTAGTTCTAGAATGCATGGAGACTGTGCTCCTCGGATTAACTACATTACCTGATTATTGGCCTGAAAAGAACATCTTGCCCAATCTTTTGACATATCTAAATTTATGTTTGTCTCTGCCCTTGTCCTAGTTGGCAGAGAAGAGAGGAAATACAATAGAATTTCTCTTTTGTGATTTATCTTTATGACAATCAAAGACCATTAGACATCAAAGATAGTGTGACTTGGATAATCAATGTTCGAAGATTAGGTATTCCCCAGGAAATTATATTTTTAAAATTCTGAGTGTCATTTGCTTCTTACAAAAACTGAGCAGAAATAAAATACTGAATTAGAGTTTGGATGTCTAATGCTGGGTTGGAATTTCCCCCTATTAAACATGGAGACATAGGAAAGCCCATGTTTCCTCTTAACAGATGAAGAAAATGTAGAAAAAAAGTTCTTCAGGCTATATGCCTAGCCAACATTTTAGAGTTTGAACAAAAATTGAGGTAATATCAATGAGATAAATATCTGGTGGTAAGCAACTCTGGAAAATGTCAAAAGACAACTATTACTATTATTTTAGATCTGCATTAAACAGTGACTTGACATTAGGCAACTCGCAATACTTTTAACTCCAAATTTCTTAACATATAAAACATACCATTAAAACTAGTTTACTTCCATTGCCAAGTAAGAAGACGATTATTAACTACTAAGTTTTTTTACATTATCAACCTTTGGAGAATCTGACAAAATTCATGAACATCTTCTGTAGCAAAATGTTCTTATCCACAGACCCATGATGATTTGCACATAATTTTAGAATTTCAAGAATTTCCTGAGACCTACACATGGACTAAAATGAATAGCAAGAACTTCATGAAATAAAACAAACCCTGGATAATCATTTATTAATTTGTATATCTCATCCAATAGGCTATATCATCTTTTTCTGTATTCAAGTCTCAAACATGGTATCTGGCCCAGGGTTGGTATTCAGTAAATTTGGGGCATATAAATATGGCTTCTTAAAGTTGTTTTAAAATTAAAGTTTTGAGACAGAGATTTTGAAATCATAATTTGTTCTGAATAGTTTGAGTGGAAATAAAAAGTAGAAACCAGGAATCACATTATCATTTACTTAAGACAATAAGGCAAAAAGAGAACATTGGAGAAAATAGTTGTGTGAGGGAAATGTGGTGTAGGTGTCACCTTCACTGAATTTTATACTGTCAGCTCTTTAGTATTTATATAGTGTGAGTGTTTCATTTTCCCATTAGAAAAAATACCGGATAATTACTCAATCATCACTTCACAGCATACAAAACAGTTTTTCTAATAAAACACTTAAAAGGCAATGTAGAATGCCTATAGGCATTGTTCATTAAATAATTGTCTTATGTGTTGCATATGACATTTGAAATACCACATTTATAGCTGTGACTTTCATAAAATACACAGTTCCATTCGCTGCAGCAAAGTAGAAAATAAGATACAATCAAAGCCCAATACAAAGTAGTGCACAATTACAATGGACCCAGTTGTATCAAGGGCGAAAGGATGTATAGAGTAGAGTATAACCCTTCAGTAGAGTATAACTCCCTCACTATTACCCCCCCAAACCCCAAAGAGTTGGGACGACTCTTTTGTCATTGTAACATGATTGTATTGCACGACCAAGGCAGGTTTCCAAATATTTAGCTTAACCAAGGAGACAGAAGGCATTTGTAGAAATGAGTATAAATTATGGAGAAGATTAACCTTGGATAATTTACTTAATTTTTTCTGAGACTGGCTTCTGCACAAGCAAAAAGTCCCAGATATAAAAGCTGTGATGATGTTTAAATGCCACGATCAATGTAAAATGTGGAGCAACATGCCTGGTACAAAGTAAATACTGAATACATGGTAATTGCTATATTACTATTCCTAGCATTATTATTACAATAACACAACTTATTATGTATGATCTCAGCAGATCTTAGACTCACAAAAATTTTAGTTTCCCCTTCTGGTAAAATAAAAAACTCTGAAACTATCTCGCTAATGGTCACTGCTATTGAAAATCTGGAACATCTGTTAACCAAACTAATGCTTCAAAAATAATTATAACATGATCAATTTTAGCTCCAAAGTGGCTTAAAATCATATTGAATTTAATATCTTCCTGCCTACACTGCTTGTTTCTAAAAGAACTGATGGGGTAAGAGTCACTATCACGTGGGTTTTTGCACCAAGTACACAGTTCATAATAATTGTTCCTTTAAATACTGTTGAAACTGTGTATAACATTATTATAACTACAGTGTCTGCTTTCTTGAAACCAAATCTGGTAACAAATGACCTTACCTCCAATCAGTACTTGTGCAAATAATTGTTTACTAGTTGTAACTACTAAGAAATATACCAGGGAGTTTTTGACACATTCAAAACTCTAAAATAAATGCGATTTTTGATTCCATATATCACTGTAAGTGTTGCATATGTCACTGTCAGGCGTCTGTTGAATAGCAAAACGTCTGTATTTCAATTGATATTTAAATATTTATGGAGATGCATGATTACCTCTTAAGTGAAATAATTGTATTAATTCTCCTTTAGTCTTATTTATAGTCAAGAATTGGAATAAAAATAGGAGTTGGACATTCCATTTTATTTCAAAGGATGGAAAAACCTTGAATTTTTCCTTTGTTTAATATTAATATCCATTATGTATGAAT
The DNA here is from genome assembly GCF_001890085.2 of Hipposideros armiger. Classification (NCBI taxonomy): domain Eukaryota; kingdom Metazoa; phylum Chordata; class Mammalia; order Chiroptera; family Hipposideridae; genus Hipposideros; species Hipposideros armiger. Next base: position 510,861 of record NW_017731650.1, on the reverse strand, counting down.
TTCCTTTGGTATTTTTTATCTTCTGAAGTGGAGTAGAAACTGGCAAAATCTGCTTTACCTTTGTGAATTAAGCTATTTGCACTGCAGAAGAACAATTTTGGTGATAATTCTTCCTTTGAGTTGCTATGGAAATTATAAGAATATTAGCAGAGGATGGATTCAGGAGATAGAAACATTATCAGAGGCTATAAAATGACTCACTGATAAACTCCAACTGTGCCCTGCTCCAGGGCAATAATAATTTGGTCATTTTTCAAATGGCTCTAATTCTCCTGACTTTTCCTTTGCTTCTAGTAGCATATAAGGCGAGGAGCTCTGATATTAGGACAAAGGAGGCTCCCACATTATGAAGGGAAATCAAAAGTTATATTGATATCTAAATTGAAAATTAGTTGTAGCAAAATCTTGGCTTGGTAAATAAAGAAAGATTTGAATTTCTTTCCCAACCTCTAGCCATCTCAGAGAGTCACAATGATAGCCTGAGGCAGTGTTCTCTGACTCGCTGTCTTTATTTCGCCCCTGAAAAAGTAAGACCAAACTATAAGGCTTCCAACTCAGCTATCCCAGAATTATTTTGTAAAAATGACTGCCAATGTACAATGTGCAAACACACAGTAACAATCTGAACACTGCATCTCTTTTGCAACTGAAAGAGATGATAAATAATTCACCTACCAGCTTGTCAGAGAAACTACCAGCCAAATACAGTATAGACCATAATATTACGTATTATTTTCCTTTGTATTTTGTGGAGAATTGCAGGGATGGAATGCTTTCATTTGTCATTTGGAATGAGACTTCATTCTAACAATTCTGTAGCCCAGGCTCAGCTGAAATTGTGCCTGAGGCTTTTGCAAAACAACTAAAAACTAAGAACAAAGACTTTCCTGGATAATGTCCTCCCTGCATTATGAAGTGATGTTAATAGTTCTGGAGTCTAGGAAAGCCTTAAACAATTAGAGTTTGGCTTCTAATTAATATTTCTGTTGCTTGAATGAGTTCAGTGGTTAAAGTTTTGTTGCATGGCTTGCAAATAATCTCTTTTCATGTCCTTTATTTGTATTTTCCTTATCACTCATAATATTTACTAAGTGCCTAGGTAGTTATTACATAGTTTTATTATTAGTAGTAGTATTACTTATTAACAAATTTGTTAAATAATCACCTTTCAGTTTTATTTATAGGTGTTAATTAAGATGTTAGTATAACTCTTTTGAGTTATTTTGTCTGGGGTGATGAGTGATAGATTTAAGGAAATCATTATATTTTCTCTAGGACAGAGCCATAATATTGTCTATTGTCAACCTAAGCATGTTTTAAATGGTAAATATGTGTCACGGTCATCAAGTCAAAATGCAAAAGGTCAAGCAGGTGGACATTTATCAGCAAAGCACCGTAATGGGTTTGAATGCACCTAAATATTAAAGAGATTGGGTGAGGAATTAAACAAGCTTAAGAGAAACTCTTGCAAAATCAAAGGACTACATCAGTACTTTCCAGTGTTGTTCCAGATTTTCTACTTTGGGGTTTCAGGCCACATCCAGATATATGAACCCAAATCCCAGTGATAGGGTCTCTACATCTATATTATAAGCTCTTAGGATCATGCACAGAATTACTGGGCTAAATTTCATGAAATGTCAGTATGTTAATTGCCTAAAGTATTCAATGTTGAATATTAAAAATAATAATAATCTATTTTTGAAACAAAGTGTTTTCTAAGATTACACACAGACAATTGTCATTACGCAACAGAGAATTAGTTAACCTGGTATAAAATTCATGTAGACTTTATTTTGAGGTAGGATAGAACTGTTTTGAAGTTTGTCCAGGGGATTCATATATTAAAGAATCAATAGGGAGCCGGCCAAGTGGCTCAGATGGTTAAGAGCTCGCTCAAGAGCAACAGGGTCGCCTGTTCAATTCCCAGCCCAAGCTGAGCTTCCGCTGAGCTGCCAACAGGTGGCAAGATGGCTCAGTTAAAAATAAACAAACAAACAAAAAGAATCAATAGGACCTTATTTTCATGGAGAGCAATAAGATAATGCCAATGTATTCTCCCATTTCTTTAAATGAGAAAGGTTTATGAATCATCCATGGAGAGAGACAGATGGAAATGGTCTATGAAATGACAACCCACATTTGTGAAGCAAGATCTACAAGCGATGAAAGAAGAGAAAAACACTAAAAATACAAGACTTTAATATTCTACACTTAGTATTAAATACAAGTGGACAAAAAAATAAAAGGGGAAATAGAATATCTAACCAACATAACTAACCGGGTAGATCTTATGGACATAAGTAAAGTATCACTAGGATAGAGATAATAAAAATACAAGAAAAAAATCATCAAAGAATAATAGAATAGAAAAACAGTAAATAAAATGAATAAAATCCTGTTTTTTCAAGAAAATTAATAGAGAAAAAGCACTAGCTCACTGATCATGAAAAAGTAGTGACAAATTATAGCAAGAAAAAGACACAAATTAAGAAATGACAAAAGGAAAACAACCATTGAAACCAAAGAAATGAAAACACACATGCATGCATGTGCACATGTGTACCCTCACCAACACACAGACAACTGCCTTGCAGTACTCAATTCAAGTATATTTGAAAAACTAGATAGTTTTCCTAGGGAGATACATATTACTGAGATGACTCCATTTGAAATATAAATCTTAAAACAGACAACAAAGAGCACCAGGCCCTGATGGTTTCATGGGATTTTCACCTACTTTCAATGACCTTCTAGTCTAAAGAATCTAGATATCATTCTAGCGCACTGAAAAGCAATCAAGTTTTATAATTCCTTCTATGAAACAAGTATGATACTTAACAAACTTAAGGCATTAAAAAGAAAGAAAACAAAGACTCATAATTAATTTAAGAATACCAAATAAAATATTAACAAACAGAATCCAATACCATGTTAAGAAAACTAATGTGCCATGTCCAAAGGAGTTTTATTCCAGAAATGGAAAATAATTTCAATATTTAGAGTTGATTATTATCACACATTATGTAATAAATCTCAGGGGAAAATCATGACTGTATAGACACTGAAAAAATCTTTGACAAAATTAAACATTCATTAATGATTAAATAAATGTCAGGTAAATAAAACTGAGGGATGTATTTTATAATATATACATATATCCAAAAGCCAATATCTTGTTTAAAGAAGAAACAGTAGAAGCAAAATTTGGAACAAGGTAAACATGCTCTGTATTTATACTACTATTAACAATGTGCTTGAGAAATTAGTCAATGCAATTAGATGGCAGACATTAATTAGTGGCCCAGAAACAGTAAAAGAAGTGATACTATTTCCACTTGCAGATGATATGACAGCATACCAGGAAAACCTCAGAGAATCAACGATAAAGCTAACTCAAACAAATAAAGAATCCAACAAGTGGCATTATATAACATTAACATAAAAAAAAATAGAGAGCCTTAATATGCCAAAAAAATGAATGCATAATGATAGAGAAAACCTTTTAACAATAACACTAAGGAATATTAAATACTTAGGAATTAAAAAGAAATGTGAAACTTTTAAAATATTAAAAATAGTCCTTAAAGACATAAAAGTAGACTTGAACAAGTAGAAATACATATCTTATTATTGACTAAGAAACAACTCAACATTCTAAAGATGTGAGCTGTAAGTTAACTTGTAAAGTCAATGAAATTCCAATAAAAACAACAGCAGGCTAGTTTATACAATTTGATACTGAAGTTCATTTTGAAAGCAAACATACAAGAATAACCAGGAATACACACAAAAAAATAAAATAAAATAAAAATAAACAAACAAATACGACAAGGGTGACTAGCTCTACTAGACATTAAAATATACTATAAAGCCTCTATAATTAAAATGTGTTGTACTGTCACATAAGTAAATAAATAATCCAGAAAAATGGAGTACAATGTACAGAAACAAGCTGAAATTTGGCACCTGTTAAAAGTGGCATTTCAAATCACTGCAGTAAAGAAAAACTCTTAATAGATGGTGCTGGAACAACTGAGTAGACATAGGAAAAATATAAAACTAGGCCCCTATCTCACAGTATACAACAAAAGAAACTCCATATAAATCTGGGATCTAAATGTAAAACTGAAACTACATACTTGAATACCAGAAGAAAACTTGAAAGAATTCCTCTTTGATCATGGATTAGGAAAAGGCTTTCTAAATATGAATCAAAATCCAGAAGCAATAAAAAAAGAGATTGATAAATGAGTAAATTTTTTAAAATAAGAAAATTTGCAGGAGAAAATTTGCAAAGTCTAAAGAGAACTGAAAATGTGAGAGAAAATATTCACAACATATACCACAGACAAAGGGCAAGTATCCACAATAGAACAAGCACCAAAAACAAGCACCAAAAACAAAAGTTTGAAAAATATCTAAAAGGACAATTTTCACAAAATGTATAAAAATAGCCACTCAAATATATGAAATATTTTAATTCAGTCATAATCAGTGAAGTGCTAATTAAAACACTGAGGTGCCATTTCTTAACACTCATACTGGCAAAACTTAATGATATCACATTCTGTTTATGGGGGTATCGGGAACCAGGTACTGCCATGTAGTGCTGGTAGGAATATAAATTGGTCCAACCCATCTGGAAATATTGGGCAATACCTAATAAAACTGCATACACAATTACCTATAGATTTAGCAATCCAACTTATAGGACTCTACCTTGATGGTAACTTGGACAATTATAAAATACATATGCACAAGGTCAGTCATTGCAGTAGTGATTTTAATTGCAATATATTTGAAATAACCTAATGCTCATGCACAGAACAGGTGTTGAATATATTATGTTAGAGCAACACAACAGAGTACTACACACAGCAGTACACAAGAATGAAGGATTTCCTGATAAAGATTGAGTTGGAGTGATTTCCAGGAAAATTTGTTAAATAAAGAAGGCAAATTGTAAGAGTATCTACAGTAGCTACCTTTCTTGTTAGAAAGAAGGGGATATAAGGAAATAACCATGTATCTGCTCCTTTGTATAAAAGAAATAGAGAAAGAGTAAACGAGAAGCTAAAGGACGTGGTTGTGTGCAGGGAATGGGAGAGAAAAGAGAGGAGAGGAGGGGGAAAAGGGGACCTGGTAGTGAGGAAGTAGAGAAAGCAACAGTTTCCAAATATAACTTTCTAAAAGTAGTTTCCCCTCTTAGAGGCATAGCGATTTTAATAATGTCCCCCAAATTAATGAAAAATTAAAATTAAAAAAATTAAAATAACTCAGGATATGAAGTGAACATACAAGTAACAAATGAACCTACTTATGGCATAAATGGAAAACATAACCACATTAAACGGGATGGGGAAGAAAATAATGAATGAAAGTAACTTTGGAAAAAATATATTGGGTTGTCGGAAAAGTCATGATGCATGTTTGCGACAGATGGCACTAGTTCATTTTTGGAAGTACTAGAGTCGTTTGCATCTAAGTTATTGGTATGTCATTTGACAGCTGACAGTTCTAGCTTCATTCTAAAAAAATTGAGCGATTTGATTGAGTTTTGGAGATTTTACAACAAGTTGAAGATAGAAGACCAAACTGCAGTTTTGCCATATTTTATTGTTTTACTTCCATAAAGGGAAGAACATGCATCAATCTTGTAAAAAGTTGCATAAAGATTATGGTGACAATGCTCTACAAGAACGTTAGTGCCAACAATGGTTCACGAAATTCCGTGCTGGTGATTTTGATCTCAAAATGGTCCTCGGTCAGGGAGGCCCACCGAGGTTGATGACGACAAAATAAAGGCATTAATCAAGTCAAACCCAAGTTACATGACACGAGAGATTGCAGAAACCTTGAACATCATCATTCAAGCATTCATGACCACCTGAAGAAGCTGGTATTCATAAGCAAGCTCGATATTTGGGTTCCGCATGAACTCAAAGTTCATTTGACAGCACGTATAAACATCTGCAATATGCTCATTAAATGTGAGGAAAACGATCCTTTTTTGAAGCGACTGATAGCTGGTGATGAGAATTGGATTGTTTACAACAATGTGGTGTGCAAATGGTTCTGGTCCCAACGTGATGATTTTCCTCAAATGACATGGAAAGCAGACATTCGTCAGAGGAAGGTTATGCTCTCAGTGTGGTAGGATTTTAAAGGTATGTTTTTCGATCTCCTTCCAAGGAACCAATCAATTCAAATGTGTACTGTCAGCAATTGGACAGTTTGAACGAATCCATCATCCAGAAATGTTCAGAGCTTGTTAATTGTAAAGGAGTTGTGTTCCATCATGACAACGCGAGACCACACACAAGTTTGATCACCCATCAAAAATCGTTGGAGCTTGGACAGGATGTGTTGCCACTTCCACCATACTCACCTGACCTTGCACATGAGACTTCTTCCACTTGTTTCGCTCTCTTCAAAACTCCTTGCGTGGTATAGCGTTCAATTCAGAAGAGGCTGTAAATCAGCACCTTATTCAGTTTTTCACAAATAAAGACAGGTCCTTCTATGAACGAGGCATTATAAAGCTCTCTGAAAGATGGCAAAAAGTTATCGAACCAAACGGGTAATCTATCATTGATTGATCTTTGTTCTTTATATGAATAAATGACCTTTGAAAAACATAGACAAAATACATCATGACTTTTCCTACAACCCAATATTTTGAGACACTGTGAGGCAAAAAGAACTGTATATAATTACTTTATTCTAATTAGTAAATCAGTTTCTCACAGAAGTAAGGGTTATCAACTTTGTAACTACTTGATGTGCATACCAGGACCAAACAAGTCAATATATTGTAGATAATGAAAGCTAAAATTTATAGGAGGGCCGGCTGAGTGGCTCAGTTGGTTAAGAGCTTGCTCAAGAGTGTGAGCTCTGAGTAACAGTGGTTTGATTCCTGGCCTGAGCTGAGTTGCCGCTGAGCTGCCAACAGGTGGCAGTATGGCTCAGCTAAAAAAAAAAAAGAAATTATAGAGGAAAAAAGTTACAAACAAGGAAAGGCAGGAGACTGGAATGAACTCTGTTGTATTAGACTAAAACCAGAGATATCAGTATTAGCTCAATTGTTCATATATTTATAGACAGATAATAGAAATACAGATGGATGAGTGTCTACGCATGGATCAGTATACGTACATATATTCCATAGCATAATTTATTAGGAGGCTATAGAGGCAATAACAGCACAGTAGGAATAAGCATATCTACCACCCAGATCTCGGTTTCTAAATACCATTCTCCAACAAAAAGAACCAGAATTCCTTGAACAAGTCAATCACATCAGAGGTGAGCAGAAAAAACACAATGTGAATCTGGAATATCTTGTATTGCCAAAAAATAAGGAAGTGCTCAAGAAAAAAGAAAAATGGGGCATGTTGAATGGGCAGTGAAGCCAAACTGAAAACAAAATTCCCAATTTCTGAAGCTGAAATAATTGGAACAAAATATGAGTGTATATAACGATGGTATTGAATTATAACCCCTAAAATAAATATATATTCATGTGTTCACACTAATATAAATACACTGTATAACTGAATAAACAAACAAATTGGGGAGAAAGGATAGCTCTTGTTTAGAAGAATTCCAATTAATAAATGTAGAAGGAATGAGATACATACAAAATGACATCAGGCAAATGCAATAGTAATAATCATTGCAGACAAGATCTACAAAAATGTTAACATCTGTGAGCAAAAGATGGAAGAAAAACAAACTATTTGCTTAGTCTAGGGGCAAATATATATATATATATATATATATATATATATATATATATATATATATACACATACATATATATATATATATACACATACATATATATATATTTTTTTCCAAGATATATATTCATTATGAAGGGAAAAATGGTAACCTTACATGGAAACACCTGATTGACACCACCTTCAAGCGATGAAGTTTAACATCAACAGTAAGAAGATAACAATGACACAAGTATTCCCCCATACAATGCTCTGAGTAGGGCTTTTCACTTATTCTTGCCCCAAATGCATTATCTCGGTGTACGCATGAGAAAACATCAGACAAACCCAAATTGAAGGACTTTCTCTAAAATAACTGACCAGTCCTCTTCAAAAGTGTCAAGGTCATAAAAGAAAAGTGAAGACTCAGAAATTATAAATTATTGAGGAGGCGAAAGAAACCAAACAACAAAAGGTAATGTGGGATCCTGAATTTGATATAATTTCCTAATTTTGATAACGACAGTTATATAAGTTGCTAACATTAGACGAAACTGACCGAAGGGTATACATGTACTCTCTGTGGGGCTATTTTGCAACCTTTCTGTAGGTCTAAAATTATTTGAAAATGATAAGTTTAAAAAAGAAATCTCAGTATTTTAAAAGTTAGGATTTTGCTTTTAATCGGACATTGTGATTTGGACTCTAATCCTAACTATTGGGTTGTCGAAAAGTCATGACGTATTTTTTCTGTTTTTCATTGCAAAAATGCGTCATGACTTTTCTGACAACCCAGTAGTACTGATGTTAACATATGTGACTCAAATATGTCACTTAACATTTCTTGGGTTCATTAATTCATTTGTTTATTCAATGTACATTTATAATGTAATTGAAAAAGATACCCAGTAATAATTTTTCTCCTTTAGTATTCTATTTTCTAGGAAAAACTGAGAGTGTGGAAAATTATAATCTTAGTTTCTCTTACTATGATAGTCATAGTACTCTGGGTATTTATTTCAAGTTATTCAAATTAATATTTTTCAAACATGTCTTGTTTCATTCCTAAATTCTGTGCTTTTTTTTTTCTGTATTATTTAATTTTACGGGCAAAAACAAGGCAGCAAAGAGCGTAAACTACTGTTTGGAATCATATATCATTTCATTGTAAGCATATTATTGTTCTAAAAGACTGGATTAATGCTTAGATATATCAATCAGCCTTTCATAGAATGCCAACTATGAAAGGCATAATAGAAGGTGGTGGGAATACAGAAATGAATAAGAAATAGTCCCCACTGCAAGGAGCTGACAATTTAGCCTGAGAGCAGACATGTATGTAAATGAATATTTGTAAGTCAGTGAGAAGCATTGTGATAGAGCTACGTACCATACCAGAAAGGAACAATCAACTTTGCCTGGGGAGTAAAGAAAGATTTTTCAAAGGAGATGTCAGAGTATTGGAGAAGCAGCAGATATTTTTCAGGTAGAAAAGAAGGGAAGGGTTTTTCCTGATGTAAAATAGTATGTATAAATATATACCGCTATGAAAAACTGGTAAGAGCTTCATTCCAACTGGAGCATATGCTGAAGACCAGTCGTAGCAAAGGCCTGAAACACTAATGAAATGAAAAAGACTGACCAGCGTCATTATCTAACTCTTGTCCTCCTTATGATTGCTCTCTTTTTTGCTTGCTTGCTGTTTTTCTCTTATATCAAAATCCAACCAACCCCCCAACTTCCCCAAATCTAACAACAACAACAACAACAAAATAACAACAACGACACAAGCCCTAAACCCCAGGCTTATCCCATAAGTGTAGCCTTAACCCTGCAGGCCAAAAGAAGCAAAAGGCTCATTCTTGCTTCTAACGGGGAATTTTATTTTATAAACATTCATGAGGAAAGGATCCTCTCTATACAAGGCACTGGGTGGATATAAAAAAAGAAACAGCCTTTACCTTAGAGGTATTTAAGTAAGGGGAGGTGCACAAATTACTTTAATAAAAAAATAATATTTTCAGTACTAACCTCTCCCTATATACATCCCCAACCAATCGACATCCCTCTGTGCAGCACATTAATAGAGACCTATGAGTGGGTTTGAGCAAGGCATTGGGCAGCTGGCTGGGCATTTTAGGGCAGCTCCCTGAAGTCATTCATCGAACTAAAATGTACAAAATCATCAGAACTCAGTGGGAAGCAGGAAAGCCTGCTAGATATTAGGGATGCGGACCATTTTCCACGGCCACCTCTGGGGCAAAGAATAGACTGTGCTTGTACAATTCCCATTTTTTCCATGTAAGTATTTTTATCATTTATTTGCTCAACTGTTCATACTTCATGCTAAAGCAGATTTTTATTTTTTTAAAAAAGAAGCCATACATTGATGCATATGTTTAACAATCAACAATAAAATATATGCAATCAGTTAACTGTGTTTAATACTAAATTCAGCTCAAGATTTGAAACCCAAAAGTAATTTTTTAATTTTTTTTTGTAATGAAGCTGTGGCAACATTCAAAAGTAGGCATCCTGAGTTCTTGCTTTTGCATAAAGCATATAAACTATAATATAAATAAGTAGGAAAAATGTCAACTCTAGGTTCAAGTACTAATGCTTAAAGCATTAAAATCCCCATTTTCAGGTGATACTTTACCAAAGATGAAATTGGTTGTGCCATTAAATACATATAGTTTTTAGGTCTAAATAAAGCTCCCAAATTATTCTGCATTTGCATATTACCACAACTGAATTTAGACAGGAGAAGCCTTCAATAGCCAAAAGCTCAGTAAACAAAGATGTGTATAGTTTTCAAAAATCACATACAGCAATCATACAGATGGTAATGACATTACTTTGACCATGATCTAGAACTTTCGCATTGCTCTAGCTAGCTCTCACTGAAGTGTGTGTGTGTGTGTGTGTGTGTGTGTGTGTGTTTGCTTGAAGCAAGTATGATTTCTGAAGAACATCATTTTCCCCCTAATAGCATAAAAATGACATTGAACATTTTAATATACAAATGTAATAGTCCAAGATGATAAGGCAACAAGAAAGTTCAGACAACAACTTTTACAGATATTTAACACTGCAGACCTTTGTTTCTCTGCTTTCTTCATCTGATCAGCATATACAATTCCAAAAACTTTATCCCCCAGTAATTTTTTTAAACTGGATTTCCATTACTATTCAGAATATTTATTTTAAATCCATTATTGTTTATGCCTTACCATGGTTAACAGAAAAATACTTTAAAAGCAAACTTAATTGATTTTTATAAATTTTTAAAAAACATTCTGGAATTTTATTTGTATAGTGAGATCAAATAATAAATATTTTATTATGTTACAGTAGTAGTTATTGGTATTAAAACAATTTAGTAATAATTTCTTTGACGTGTAGATGACCACTAGATAGATAATAGTTATTGAAATGAGAATTTTGTCTCCATATTTAGTTAAACTCTTCTTTAAAATAAGCATACAATTAAAACCACAACTTATAAAAAACAAACAAACAAAAAACCACAACTTATACTTCTAAGCTTTGATAACTAAACAAATCAGTTCCTTATTCTTTTTAATTTTTAAATACACATTTTCAAGCTTATAGAAGTTGACTCTCAAGACAATTTCTAAAATTTTAAAAGCTATGGTCAGGAAATTTCTTTGGAAGCCCAATGCATGGCTCATGCTTAAAGCTCTTCTTGGAGAGTCAGTGTTATTTTCTTTACTTTTAATTGTGGTGGTCATATTTTAAAGGGTGGAATTTCTGAGATAGTTCAGCTTACTCAATACAGCAAGTTAAGAAACATTAAATTCTACATAATGTTGTCATTCCGTGCAAAGCTATTGCTTTTCTCTCTCAACTTTATTCATTACCCATTTCCATACACCTCCTAAGCTATTTCAAAATCTGTCTGCAAAATCCTGTTGAGCTGTAGGTGCCTATGCACCGTAATTTACAAAACAACACTAAGAAAGTTCCTTCAAGATCAATTCAGTATTAATAATCAGTTTATGCAATCATCGGTTAATATGCAAATTTTGGGGGGGAAGGAAAAATATTTCAGGCAACAGGGTCCTGAAAGATCCTTAGAAAAACAGCGAGTTGATCTTAACTTTTGAAAGAAAATTCAGGCAAGAAGAAAAGAGTACATAATATAATTGAGGGAATAAAAACTTGGAGATCAGATAGAAAATTGCTTCAATACTCTAGTTGCAATATACAGGATGAACTAATACAGTAAAAGTCTCTCTTGAAAAAAACCTTAAACCTGTGTGAATAGAAATTTAATTTCCTGATGAGACATAGAGGACTGTTATGAGAATGAAGTGTTATTAGGTAGTTATAGATGAATTTGATTCCTTATTACTATTTATTTTTTTTAAATCAAGCAACACCCAGACTCTACACAAGGCCCTCTGCTATATGTTTGTTTGTTTCACTGCACTGAAGAATCTGGCCATCCTTTGTTGTACTTAAGCCCTCTAGTTTCTGAAACCTGGTTGCATTAACCTAATCTATTGGGTTGTTGGAAAAGTCATGACGCATTTTTGCAACAAAAAACATAGAATAAATACGTCATGACTTTTCCAACAACCCAATACCACTCCACCACCAAATCATTTCCTTTCCCAAAGCATCCATTCTTTTTATTTATTTTTTTAATCTTTCCTTTTAGTTCATTTGTTTCTGCTTTATGTCTCTAGTTACATCTTAAAAGCAACAAGAGAAAAGTATCATACCATCCTGGCTAATCTTTTTCTGAAAACTTGAGAGAATGGAATCATTGATGTTTCAGTATCTGCAATGCAAGAGATCCCAGGTGGGAAAAACTTCTCAGGTTTAGACCAGCGTAGATTAGATACTGTGCTCCCCACTATAGCTACTCATGTAAAGATGGTCTCTTCTGCACTTAAGATGGACTTCTTGGACTTTGTGGAAAGAGATTGGATTAGAGACAAGATTTTCTGCACTGGAAACTTACTAATTTTTAAAAAAATTAAATAGATAAAAATGTAGAGTATAAAAAGATATTGTTAAGCAGGGCAAGATACACTGACACTAATATAGCTTAGTGAAAAATTGGATAACTTGATTTGGAATTTTATTTTATGTCTAAATAGCTGGATTAAGCTCAAGGGTTATTGCAAATGTAAACATTCAGACCTGTACATGAAAGACAATAATTAAGCTAAATGCCGATTTCCTTTCCAAACTTTAAAAATCATACCAGGTTTCATCTGTTCCTTTCCCTTAATTTACTAAACAATAGAATTAGTGTCAGAAGGAGAGAGAAGATAATTGTGAACACCATTCAGCCTTTTGAGGGAAATCAAAATAACCAGTTACTTTAGAAAAGAAAACCAAGAGAAAGCAACAAGTGATGCCAGAAAGAAATAGGAGAGTTGAAAATGTATATTTCATCATTTCACAACTGAAAAGTTGGGAAAATATGAAACTTGGATTTTAAATTAATTGCGTTTTCTTATGTTAACTTATACTATGAGAAGTGAAGTGCATCCTTTGAAGTTTTACTCTGGTTTAATTATTGTGCTTATAGTCCCTTGAAGAAATATTTCAAAAGAAAATATATATGAAAGATAAGACTGTCATAACCCTATAGTTAATGTTGGTTACCAAAAGAAAAAAAAAAGCAGAAAACATTCACTACTTTCCAATATTCTTAGAAACTTGCCACTTTGTTCTCTGTTTTGACCTCCATGATGGAAACTTTGATACTTCTTTCAATGATGTAATATTAACAAACAACTACATTAAAAAGATATGCTTCCTTTCCCATTTTATTCAGTCACTTCCACATCCGGATTAAGTTAAATACATCTCATTTAATTGGAAGAGATGTTACTAATTTTTTATTTAACAAATATTATTAAATCAGTTCTGCTATTAGTGCCAATTTACACATAAGGAAAGTAAGGTAAGGGAGGTAATTCCTCCAAGATTTGATAACTAGTCAGTGGTAGAGGTGGGATTCAAACTAGGGCATTCTGGGTGGGCCAGCCGAGTGACTCACTTGGTTAAGAGCTCGCTCAAGAGTGTGAGCTCTGAGCAACAGCGGTTTGAGTCCCGGCCCGAGCTGAGCAGCCGCTGAGCTGCCAACCGGTGGCAAGATGGCTCAGCTAAAAAATAAATAAATAAATAAATAAATAAATAAATAAATAAATAAATAAATAAATAAACTAGGGCATTCTGGCTCAAGCACTATTCTTTTAACTCTAATGTAGGAGAAGTCCAGTATAGTCTCCAAGAGGTAGCAGTGGTAGCTACGAGTATTTTTTTTTTTAAGATTTTTTTTTTCCTGTTAAAAACTTTGCTCTGGACTATCTTCAATTTATTTCTTTTTTGGAGAAGAGGGTAAAGGTCATGGATTTTGAATTTGTGTTAGTAATAAATAGTAAAATAATTAAATCTGTATACACTTGGCTCTTCCTATATCCCTGAGTGTATATTTGTTAGTAACAACTAATTGATTTTGATTAAATCTTCCTGATGATTAGTTAAGAAATTTCCTGGTGGTAGGTTGGCACATAGAGAACCAAAGGCAGCAATCATAAATGGGAAAATCAGGATATTTATGAACTGGAGGGCCTAGAAATTATCATTAAATCAAGAGTAAAAATACTTTTAGGAATAGAATTCTGCCCCATTTACTACACTAATTAAAAAATGTTCCAATATAGATGCTACACCCATTTATTATTACTTATAATATTTCTGTATGCATCCTTTTTAAATAGCATTTCATAACAATTCAATATAAAAATATTCCCTATATGTTAACTTGACTTCCTAGGTGGCTAAAATACAAGTTCTCATTTTTATGAAGATATGGTTTGTATGTATAATGCCCAAAAATGTCCCAAGAAATAGCTACACGTATATCCACAAAATTAACTTTTCAAAAAAAAATTTAACTATGATACAATACAAGGAGGGCAAAAGTAGACTGGGCACGGATTTTCCATCTCAGTTGTTGATATTTAAATTGTATTATAAAGTGAATTATTAAATCCTGTTGACAGTCTTCATTCTTTCCTGGACCAGATAGATAGAGCCATAATGATTACAAGTTCCTACACACATAGATTCTCTGAAATTGTCATTGTTTTTGGCTATTCATACTACAAAATGAGACTCAGAGGGATTTCTCAGAATAATTGTTTTAACTAGATGTTATTCCTTTGTAAAATAACCGAATCATTGAAAGATAAGAACTCCAGAGTTCTTTTAATTTTTAAGTCTTTTAATTTTTAAGAAAATGAGCCATGTTGAGAAGGGGAAACCCAGTTAGAGATTCAAATATTTATTTTATTAGGATCATTCATTCATTTATTCATTCAACATACATTTGTTGAACACGTATTATATGTCAGTTCCTGTTCTGCAACAGAAATAGGAATAGGCACCAAATGTATTATCAGGGTAGTTTTCACACAGAATATCAACTAGTGGTTTTGTTGAATTCAGTTACCTTTCCAACAGGCTAATGTGGCATATAAAAGTGTATTTTTTTTTTTTTTTTTTTAGCTGAGCCATCCTGCTACCTGTTGGCAGCTCAGCGGCTGCTCAGCTCGGGCTGGGAATCGAACCGCTGTTGCTCAGAGCTCAAACTCTTGAGCGAGCTCTTAACCAACTGAGCCACTCGGCCAGCCCTGTAAAAGTGTATTTTTCATAATAAGTTGTTCAAAGAGATTTTTGTCTGACTTGTACTTGGTTTGTTTTCTTTTAAGTAAAGCACACAATAAAACCAAACCAAAAAACAAACAAACAAACACCTTACTCGCTTGGTTAACCTAATCTTCACCAGGACAGAAATACTCATAAGGGCACTTTTAAGAAGGATCCAGAACGTATAGTCATTCATGGAAGGTAGTTAGCTGACTAACCACTCTGATTGCAGATTGGTTTTTTAGTATTCCAGAGAAGGTAGGTATTACATGATTTATAGATATACCATGCCCTGTGTATCTTTTCTTTTCTTGAATCATTTACCTAATAGCTAGCACCCATCAGAGACTGAAAGAACAACATAGGGTGAAACATATATCCGTTAATTTTGCAACATTTCCTTTTAAAAGACTATTCAGTTTTATTTTGTAATCAGAATAATATAAAATAATCTACATTTCTTTAATCCTTTATGGTTTGGATTTCATTTAATTTTTTAATGCAGATCAAATGACAAATATGTCATGCATCAGAATAGAATATTATTTCCTATCAATGGGTGGCAGGGCCTACAATCAATAAGGAATAAATAGTTCAGACAGGGCAGGAGAACAATCTACCACATATGGCAATTTTCTTAGAGGGTTTGGGGATCATTGTGGTTTGCATTGGCTAGAATTGCCATTCAGTTTTTTATAAGCTAGCATTTATTACAAACAACACAAGGAAAAATCAAGGAAATAACAGCTATATCCCTTCCCTTCAAAAAAAAAAACTTAATGATAAATTATATTCATAACTATGGTTATAGCAAAACAGCTATAATAGTAAGTTTCATGCATTTCAAACATATTATATAATTGGTTAGAAATTTTGTACCTTATCACTTCCCAATTAGTTTAGACAAAAGAAAAACAAATTTAGCTCTTTTTGTTCTTACCATAGTTAAGTATAAATTCATTTTTATAACAGCTTTGTTAAAGCTAACATAGAATTGCAAGAAAACAGAAATAAGAACTGATGAACTAAGTACAATGAAATCTCTAAGATAAAATTGCTTAAATATTATAGTAAAAATAGGTAAATGTTAACTGAGGAGTTAAAAAATGCTTTTAGTGAAAAATTCAATGTGTTCTTCATGAGAAATGGCTATAAAGTTAACATATTCAGACAAGGTTACCTAAGTGGGGGCACTTTAAAAATATCCTGAATTAATTCTGCAGTTGTTTCCTTCCTGGTCTCTACCTATTTCTGATGAGTTCAAGGTAAATAAACATTTGCTTTTGAAAAATCACCTTCTTCCTCTAAGGCGATTCCTTCTGCTATTCTCAAATGCAAGTGTTAACCTGACCTTCTCCATAGTTGAGATCAGAATAACTCTATCCATTTTCATGGGTCAGTAAAGTCCAATTGTGGCAAGGTGGCATCCTAAGTTAAAGAGGACAACACTTCGATGTCAATCATACTTTTTACAAAGCCAAGGAAATACTGTGTAGTAGTATGACAAACGAGTATTTTCTAAATGTCCACATTGGTTTGTTTATTCTTAGGTTTTCAGGCATTGCACATATTTAGAAACATATTTACTACCTAGGTTAAACTTATGGGGTCAAAAAGCATTGTAGAAAGTTGATTTTCTCTCCCTATTAGAGGCAAATACATCTAATTAAGCAGAAGCCCAGCAGTGGAATTTTGTAGTGTCCATTACATGTTTGAATTGTGAACAGGCCATCTATGAATTCATCTGAGAGGGAAGTTTATTGCCAGCTGGTGTCAGAAATGGAATCATTATCAGGCATCGTGTAGTTGTCAAAAATAATAACAAGAATCACTGAGCTTGGCCACATTTGAACTTGTTGTTTAAACACAAAAATAATACAAGGGGGTATTACTATTTTAGGGGCTATAATGTTTTCAAAAAATAAACCCCAAGAAACCTGTAAAAACACTTTATTATTTATTATTGATAAATTACCAGACTATAAGAGAATTTTGTAGTTCAATAAATATAAATAAG
Organism: Hipposideros armiger; assembly: GCF_001890085.2. Lineage (NCBI taxonomy): Eukaryota > Metazoa > Chordata > Mammalia > Chiroptera > Hipposideridae > Hipposideros > Hipposideros armiger. The sequence continues at coordinate 493,422 of NW_017731650.1, read as the reverse complement.
ACCAGTTTTCTTTAAAAATATTTTGGGAAATTGTAGTAAGCCATTTGTTCACCCTGGACCTCTTATATGGGTTTCCATTTTTTATAGAGATGTATTTTTTTATAATAAAAGACAGATTTAGAGTGGAAAAAAATCCCAATACAGTCATAACTCAGTCTTTACTAGCTATCGGATACTAATTATTTCATTCTTTGGGGTAGAGGAGTGTTCTATCTTCTCCCTCCCAGAGTTCATGTGTGTTTTATGTGAAAGGGCTTTGTAAACTACATTTTAATATGTCACTCTAATATTAATTACTTTATTTAAAGCAGCTGCTTATTAGCAAGTGTAAATAACACCCAGATGATAATCCCAGACTGTTTATCAATATAGTCAATGTAATAAATATATTCATTTCCATTTGGGGGATGTACTCTATAACTCAACAAATAACTCAATAGGTGAGGTGGTTATTAACATCTAAATAACTTGATTTAGTATTTTTTTCACTATCTTTTTGGCACCGGATTTACATTTTTGAAATGTAAACAGGCAACTGGAAAAAACCTAAAAATGTAGAATGGACAAATAAACTGTGCTAGTCATACCACATAGCAGTAAGAAAGAACAACCTACTAATATATGAAAGATGGGCAAATCATATGGACAAAATGTTGAGTATCATAAGCCAGGCAAAAATGCATACATGCTGTGTGATTCTATTTATATGAAATAAAAAGATGGTAAACCTAATCTATGGTGACACATATCAATAGGGTGTGAGACAGTCTTCTGGTGCTGGAAATTTATATATACTAATCTGAGAGATGATTACATGTATATATGCATATAATTACATATATGTATTCATATGTAAAACGCTCATTCAGCTCTATGCTTAAGAATCATGTAGAGGAAAAAATGCAAAACTGGAAGGAAGATCTGTATTCAAAGCCAAATTTCCAGGCACTAACTATTGTTATTACCATGAGCAGAAAGGCTATTTTTCCCCTCTAAAGAACTATTTTCTCCTGCATAAATTAAGGGAGTTAAAGAAATAACACTCAATGATCACAGCTCGAAAAGCCAATGAATCAAATATCAGTATTGGAAAAGAGATTTTTCAGTGTCCATCAAGGTATTTTGAATCATAATTGCCAGTATTACATGAAACTTAATTGAAGTAAAATAAACAATTTTATAAAATGTCTTTTATGCCCATACCCTCGTTTGTTTTCATTTTAGTCCTGCCAACAGAGGTTAGAAATCTAAATTTTAAAACAGTTACCAACAATTGGTCAAGTTTTCCCTATACAAGTTTGTATATGATATGGACAAATTGTGAATTTTAAAGTAAAGAGACACCATCGTCTAGTCAAGTGGAAAGCACCTATTTGAAAACAGTGAAGCACTTTGGGGAGGATTCTGAATGCTTGTTTCTGATGCCATAACAGAGCTCTGTGGGGGAGCGCTGGATGGTATTGGTGGCCACAGTGAAAAAAGTCACTGTGCCTCTTCAACTCGTGCATCTCTTTGGTTATAATAACATTTATGTTAACAAAACAAGCTAGTGAAATTTCCTGACCAAGAGATGGTTTTTCCCCTATGTGCTATTTCACAGCTTTTAATATGTTAAGCCACTGATGTGCAAAAGAGCCTCATGTTAGAAATGCGATAGTTGTCCACATATACTATCTTTTTTTTCTGGAGAAAAATTACTTATGATCAGAAGTGTTTGACTGGTCACTAGCTATTGCTTAACTTAGAACTATATTAAAAGTACATACTTTAAATATTAAAAGTACCTACTACATCAAGAGCTTGTATCTCCTGCTATACTCCATCTAGTGCTGAATTTAATATTTTTAGTGTTCTGTATCTTCAATTGTTAACAAAAAAAGAGCATACGAATCAGAGGGTTATATTTAATATTCCTTATACTCTCAAGGTCAAGATTATTAAAGATGTAGTGTAACATACAACAGCATGGGCTAGAAGTACCATTAACATAAGTTCAAATCCTGACAACAGCACTTACTAGCCCTGGAACTGTGGAAAAATTACGTAAGCACTCTGAGTCTTCCATCTCTACAATAGGGATAATTATCACCACCTTTGATGGTTGTTTAAAGGATTGAGATGAGATATAGGAAGCACTCTACACAGGATCTGATCCATTGCATCAGTGACTGGTCCTGTATAGCACTTTTAACAGGAATCAATCCCTTGAAAATATTGTAGACAGAATAACTTAAGGGTTCTATCAGCATACTCATAACCAATGAGTCATGTAATTTTCTAATTACCTCCAAGGTCAAATTTTTGGAATGTGTTTAGTAATACTCTTAGGAAACCAAATTATTGTTGAAATACTAATGGGCTGATTATAATAAATCTCCGAGCTAACACAGAGTAAAACCTCTTTAATTCCCTGGTCCAATGCAATCCGTCACCTTCCACTTATTCCTTTAACCATCAAATGCCTTTCTAAAGAGTTTTAGAAAAAAATTGGCTATTCCTATCTGCAAAGAGAAGTCTATGTCAAGCCCAAGGGAATTTGGTCAAGAACAGGTATTTACTTAATGAAAAAATATTAATGACAGTAGTTTATCATTATTTAATATGTAAGTAGCTCCAAGTAAAACGTGTGGTTTAAAAAAAAAAACAGCAGAGTTTTGAGAAATGTAGGTTCGTGGTCATTTCTTATAAACCAATACACAAAAACAGTTCAGTAATATTCCCTATTTTTACCAATGTACCTCCATCTTACTTTTGATATTTTCCTTATAATTAGGCAAAGAAAACATGAAGATCACACACACACACACCACATTTTGTGAATATGTACATACACATAAACACACTTTTTCCAGCTATAACTGAATCATTTTGTATGCTGTAAGGAAGTATATAATATAAATTACATGAAGGCGTAGAGTGGATCTACACACTTAGTAACCAACTTTCACAAACCTGCTATAACTTTTGGTCTGGTTGCAATTTCAAATACCTTAATGGTTTTGCTGCCACCTAAATAGAACTTGTACCAGGTACTCATAAGTATTAATTCTCTTCATCTAGTAAACTTAGCAGTGATGCTTCCAATCCAATTTAAAAACCATTAAATAGTAGTGACTTTTAAACCCATTATAATTTAGCTCATTTCTACAAAATTTAGTTAGAAGAAAGCAGCTGTTCATTTGCACATCTGTAAATTATTTTTAATTGCACTTTTCTCAAATGAGAAAGGAGACGTTCTATCTGCAACGCAATTTGTATATCTGACCACACAAATGCTAGTAAACACCTGTGCTTTATATAAAATTTCATTTTGGGTTATATAATCTCATCTCACTATTAATCCAGACTTTTATGTAATTTAGCTACTGCAAGTTCAATCTTGAGTAGGTTTTAAGATGAAAATGGAAACTGTAAGATATCTGATTACACATAAGTTATTTATTTATAATTATATTTATAAAAGAAGAGAAAAAAATTTCATAGGTAGATATGGCTAATTCTGGAAGTGGAAAATATGCAAATACTATTATATTCATATTTAATAATTTGGGTATTGAATATTAAAACAAATTCCAAATATGAGGTAGTCTAATAGCCTACATATTGTCTAAGACTTATTCATTCAATAAATCAGCTCTTTGTCTTACATAAGGCATTTTGAACTACTGACTACCAAAGTCAATTACTGCCTTCTAGTAACAAATTGCAGTTTCCAAATTAAATTTGTTGGCATCAGAATGTCAGTAGAAAAATGTTATCATTCTATAAATATTCTGAACTGATTATTGCTCTGTTTCATTTGCCAAAATTACAAATCTCTGTTTCTATATCCTTGTTGATTCATCTCCTAACAACCAAAGTTTTAGAAATAGCTAAATAACACCTGAGTAGGACTTTTCGGTGCACCAACATTTTCTAATGCAGAGCTACCTGAATGTATCTAAAATTGGGTTTACACACACACACACACACATACACACACACACACACACACACACACACACACATCTCTCCAGAGAATATTTATGAATGGGGCCCTAGAAATGGAGAGGAAAGAACATGTGACCAGGTTAGAATACCACAGAACAAGCCATGGCAATATACATATAATTTTCAAAAATTGCTCCACTAGCAGAAAATTCACATCTAAGTCATTATGCCTCGTGAAGGACGTAATACAAAAATGTTAAAAGGAATGCTTTTAAAAAGTAGTTTGCAGATAACATCTCAAACAGAATTATAATAAAGTTAATCCCACAAGTTTAATTTCAGGACAATTGTTTCTTTCATTGTTTAAATATTTGGCAAGCACAATATATATTAATTTATACTATTTTCAACCCAAAATACAGTTTATTAACTCACAAGTAGAATGCACATGTTGTACAGTTTTAGCAACTCAACCTTTCCTGCCCAACTGTCTGCATTCTTCAGGAAAGTGCCCAGGTTTAGGGAAGAACGAAAACTAATTATCCTTGCTAAGGCTGAGTTAGCTTGGTTAGTAAACTGATTTAGCCACCTGATTGAGCTGACCTACCCAAACTGAGATTTTAAAAAAAAAAAATCACTAAACAGGGAAGAACACTGCCCCTGCCAAAGAAACTCCAATCACAGGCCCTCCAGTGAACAAGAATGAGTGTATTCTGCTGCAACCCTTCTCTCTATAACAATTCCTGAGATTAGATAGGAGGCTCTGAAGCAAGACTAGAGTTAAACATGCGAAACGATGGCGTGGACCTCACACACCATCGATCCTACCGATTGGCCCCAAACCTCCCCTTTGCCACCATTTTCTAAGCAGTTCTTTAAGTGAAGAGTAAATGAAGGCTGCTCTCAGAGCCCACTATCTTTCCACACTGTTGTTTATGTATGAATAGCAAGTTGTCATTAGTTGCTATAAAAATGCACCAAGTCATTAATCTCAATCTCATTTTCTACTTTAGTTTTTAACGGAAGTCCACAGAAAGCCCATGCATATCCTCACATTTATATAAACATTCAAAAAATACAATCACTTCTTTCAAAAAAATCTCTGCGAATAGTAAAGTAGGTGATCATCACAGAGGAGAAAAAAAAACAAACCTGACATATTTACAGGCCCCTTGTCCCACACTACCCATGTTAACCTCTATATGTTAATGGGAGAAATGGAAACTAAGGCACTGCTTAATCTCATGGTATTTTTAAAGAGAGCGATCATATAACATTTCAATAATAGCAAAGTGGAGGCGGTTATAAAATTAGTAAATATTAATCATTTTTTAAGCAAATGATGGTAGTCTAGATTGTCTACAAACTAGGAAATCTTTAAAACCAATAATAATCAAATAGGTATAGTCACCACACAAGCATGTGAATGACCACTAACTTATGCTGAATATTCAGTGCTTTAAATTATCCATAGCATCAAATTTGATGTCATCATTTATCCTGAGTCACGCATAGACTAGCTTTCAATATGAAAATCAAAATTTTTGTTTATTCGGAGTAATGTGGAAAAGTTATAAACATAGGGCCTGCTACTCCACTTTCCATCTTCGCTCACAAGACAGTCGTCTCAGGAGGTAGGCAGATCCTCAGGTCTGCCTGAAAATACCTGAGCACATAAATAAGAGGAACCTCACGGGTTTGTTTTTAAAGGGCCTCCCAAAAGAGGGCCCTATGCTGATCTTGACTTTGAGAGAATATACAGCTAGACATAAATCACCATTGTTTAAATATATATTAGGTCAGGTTGCTTATAAAATAAGCCCTACCAGGCTTAAGAATGATATCAAATAGCAAAATTTGCTTTATGACAATTTAAAAATTAAACTAATATTAAGTAAAAGAATTGCAAAGTGAAAATCAAATATTCTTTTATATGAAAAAGGCTTATAATCAGAGAACGTTTTTTTCTTCAATATTAATTATATTTAAATCAAAGCACAACATTTAAAAAATTACTTGGTTAACATAGTTACATGTTGAGTGCTTGGAAATATGACAGTTGTTCATCTCATAAAAGAATAGAATACTGCAGTTAATTCTATGGTAAAAGTCTAACAAATGCACTACAGATTATAATTAATTTTTTTTAAGGTTCAAGATTTGCTGTATTAATGAAACAACAAAATATTATCAGCAGTTTACATGAAAAGTGTCTCCTTTTATTTTAGCATATACTTTCTCCAAAACAACAAAGGTTGGTGTCTCACATGCTTCACTTATCTACTTCTGTTACTGCAAATCCACGATCATCCCACATATGCTAATCTTTTACGGCAGAGGTCACTGAAGTTGTGCCAAAATTTAATAATTATGTTCAGTCTAATGCAGCCATACATTTATCTTACTGCTGGAATTTAGACCATTTAAAACAATGCATTTCATTTAAATGATGGAACGATGATCAAAAATGCCCTGTTGTAAACATTTCTTACATTTTAAAAACTTTGGATAAAATACTGTAGTTATAAAGCTTTCTTTTCAATACAGAATTAAAGTTGATACTTAATTATTTAATATCTCTTTTAATTAGGGGGAAAAAGCACTTTATGTGCCTGTTGCATAACTGAAACAAACAAAAACTCTGTCACACTTAAAATGGTAAAGGCCCATAATCTAAATTGACAAATACAAATGAATTTCACTTTTTCTGAAGAGTGAAGTTTCCACACTGTAAAGTGGAATAGGTTTTAATGTTTACAAAAGGATGGGAAAAATGATGAATGAAGCAAATTCATCAAGCTGTTCTTTGCAAATAGAATAATTTTAACAAACACTTTGAAATATTTTTCTTTTTAAAGTAATTGTACTCAGAATGTTGTTTTAAAAATGTCAACTAAATGAAGAAAATATAATCAATGTTTTGCATTTATGGTCCCAAGGTAAATTAGCTAATAATTCTTCCAAAAAGTCTATACTATTGAAATACTCAATTGTAATTCTTAGGTATAAAAAAAGAAAGTAAATCTCTTAGCTTTTCCAGTAAAGAGTGTCAAGTAACTTTTCAATACTTACTTGTTTCTACCTGAACTCAAAAATATTTGTCAGTAATCGTGAACAATTAAGTTTCTTCTGAAGTCACAAACTAACATATCTGTATGCTCCAAAAGTTCTGTTTTATGGCATTTACTTTGCTAAGGCCTGTAATTTACAAGAAAAGCAAAAGAAACCTAAATTTTTCAGTAGAAACATCTTTCAGTGTATTTTAGAGAAGTATTCTGCCAATTTCAAATAAGTAAAATAATTGACTAAAAATAATCAAAAAATGAAAACAGAAGATGCCATTATGTGTATGGAAGCTAAGATTAAAATAAAACCAGAATTCAAAAATAAAATAGCTTTTTAAGCAAGAACCATGCTGAATAACATAAGCTATCTTATTTTTTCCTGCACCTGTTTGATAACAGCAAATGATAAAATGTTCCGTTTTTACACAAATCATGAACGATCTACCTTACATATTAACTCTTGTTTTAAAATACCAAAGATTACATTAAATGAGAATTCAACAGTAAACTCACATGGATGTATAGAACTCATCCAGTTACATTTTGGTAAAAGCAGATATGTATTTGCTCTTTCCCAATTTATAACATCTATGTATTTTAAAGTTGACTGATAGGATAATTTCAAACACTCCATGTCTCCATACAACTAATAGCAAGTTATATACGTCCACATAATTCAGTCCACAGCAAAACTGAAAAATATTTCATATATACAAAAAAGACATATATATTTTATATATACAAATCCATCTGAAGGAAATCAAAATGCATTTTGTAATGCTAAAATTTACTTAAAGTTCATTTTCACTTTTTCTCCAAATTAGCAACATTTCACACTGTAATAATAAAGGGAAAATAAGTATAGTGATAAATATATGAAAAACATACCTATTAAGACAGCTCTAAATCAGGTTTCTTTAAAAGAGAATAAGTCATATTCTCAACATTTTAAAGAGAAATATGCTTATTTTAAAGTAAAAAAATACAGTTTCAGTCTCTATTACTGTAGATTAAAATATAAGGCAAAATAGTATTTAGAATAGTGATAATAAGATTTCTTAAAAAAAATAAAACACAGCAACTGAGATCCTTCTTTTCTGCTCTTATGCAATGTATCTATTTTTAATGTGTAAAGATACTGCTGAAAATGGCTATATAAAATCTGAGGTTGTTAATATCTGATTACTATAGTATTTCATAGCAACTTGTGAATTTAACTCTTAAAATACTGGAGTATAAAATAACGTATCGGCTTACATGACAAAATACAGTTAGAGTAAAATTAACATCTCTAAAAACTGCGTATAAGGCCTTTGAGCTTCAGAATTTCTTTCATGAAAAATTATCTTTTATTGCAAAACAACAATTAAATACAATTATTTAAAGTTATTAGTCATGTTTATATGCCAAACATTTCTATTAAAACATTTGTTAGAAATAATATCAAGGTGTTAGTAAATTATTATAATTACATAATAAATGTTAACATTTTTAGAATCCCAAACACCATGATATTTAAAATATATAAAAATCTCAATTAAAAAATGTTAAATTTAATTGTGCTCATAACAAAACTTCTATAAAACTTCATTACTTACTGTTCACTGAGTATTACTTACAGAGATTAACAGTTTTAAGAATTCATCTGTTATTTATCCTGAAGTGTTTTGAATAACCCTTTCGTACTGTACATGTCTTAATGAGATGACCATCCCTACTCTGTTCTGCTAAGAAAAACAAAAAATCAGCAAATCTTCTTCTTTAAGATTGTTCTTGTTCTGACGTATTTTAAGTGACCACAAGCAGGAATTCATAATGATAAAATCTACGATATGAGGAAAATTTTTTTAAATGCTTGTTTCATATTTACTGTATAAAGTCATTTTGACATGCCTACACAACTGGTTGTGGCAGTTTTCAGACATGATTTCTAATCAGAAAAAAAAAAAAATGCTCCAGGTTCTTTAGAGAAAGCTTGCCGCTGGGAAGTTGATTTTGGCCAAGTGCCAAAATCATGTGCAAAGGGGCCTCATTAGGGATTCATGGCAGCCTTCAGCACTAACAAAAAATGTGACCCAACAGGCTAAATCAGTGACTAAAATTAAAAAGTAAGAGACAAAGACAACTTACTTAATATTCCTTCCAAAGCAACATTAAACTTTTTTTTGGTAATTAAACCCTTGTTAGTCTAATGCAGTGTTCCTCTGTCCTCAAATGATTGTACAATTACTCTTTAAAACTTGTCAATTTCCCTTCTAAATACACTTTCTTTCTGTGACAGTTTACAAAGATTTTGCTATATAATAAAACTCTATATCCACTCTAATTTGTCCAAGAGCAGAAAACAAAAATCGTAAAAATGCAGACTACAGGATTCTTTTAAGATTTAAACAAACAAATAAAAAATAAGCAAACAATAGTCAGTACCTTTTAAACTTCTACCAACGTGAACATGCACACTCCAAACTCACGTCGATTATGAAGAATCATTCTCACTGCCCAACTTTTTCCCAAAAAAGTAGATTTGATAGGTAGCCTTACCTAGATGTCTTCTGGCTTTTCTGCAGATCAAAAAGTTTCCTGCCTAAGCACACAGATATTCTTTCACAAACCATAAAGGCCCTTTTATGAATCCAGCACTGTAACAGGCAGCTTTCCACACCACGTTGAGAGCCCAGTGCGTCAGCTCTCAAGATAAAATACACTGCTAATACACAATTAGTGGGCGAGGTTGTCTATTGGAGAATTTAACATAACGAAAGAAGGAAAAAGAAGGGTTTTTTTGGGGTTTTTCTTTTGTTTTTGTTTTTGAAAAAGCAAAGAGGGTGCGGTCAGATGTTAGGTTTTGCCTGAGAAAAGGGCCCTACACTGCACTAGTACCTAAATACTAGCAGAAGCTGCCTGGGAAGAGAGCCAATGGAAGGACTTTGTTTGACCCAGCTGCCAATCTCCCCTGAAGCCGTGCGCCAGACTAAACACTCACACTATTTTAACTCAAATCAGGCTACAGCAGCTGTTTGCTTTCCGGCTCTGAGCTCTGCACCCATCATGGCCTGTGCAGTTCACCCGGCGAGCCCTGCTAGCTGCCTGGCTGAAGTCTGTTCCTGGTTGAGATTTGTCATTGGAGAATAAATTTTAACCCTATTTCTTATAGTAAATATGGACCATTTGTTGTTCAGCGTCTAGATCTGGTAGTTTGGGATAAATTTACAATTCTTAAAGAAGAATGGTATTTTATATCATGGAGGAGAATTGAGACTTGAAGGTAACAAGGATTCATATATATGTATTTATTTGCAATTCTAACCTAAACTATTCTGATGTGCTCAAATTCACACTAAAATAACCCTGTGTGTAGCAATAACAAGGTCCCTACCACGTACCTCTAAGAATAAAGATGGCACCCAATCACCCCAACCCAAACTTCTCCAGCCCTAGCAAGTTGGAAACTTGGCATCACAGGACCAGCGAGACTCAAATCATTCTAAGAGTCAGTATTGATTGCTTAAAGCTCTGGAAATTTCCTCCAGAAGCAACACCTAAGCACACAAGTAGTTTGTTTTCCTTATTTGAAGAAGAACCAAGTGGTCCAATTTATTGTTTTTACATTTCTAGCTCATTTAGTTCCTAGATTAAGTATAAAAAAGCACATCTTGAATTGCAAAACATTAAAATTTGCCTATTGGTAGTTTATTGTGAAAAAGGAAACTAAAGAGAAATTAGTCAGGGGAAGTATAATTTAAGTTATAATCAAAATTATCTGATGTAGCAGGAAGAAGAGCTCCAAGAACTAAGATCTCTCGCACACCAGAAAGGAGCCAAACATTGCATATGTGGAGAAAATAAATCACTAAGTCATTCAACACATGGAAGAAAGAGAGAAGTCGAGGAGAGTGTGATAACATGGACCATAATCAAGTTGTTCTTACCCCTGATCAAATTCTTAATTATGGGCAAAGGTGGTGATGGTGAGAGAAGACAGCATCTTTCTATTTAGATTTTAGTTTCTGTTGTTGCATTGGCGTAGAAAGATGTCTCTTCGTTTAAGGCAAATAGCCAATAAAACTGTCTTTTCTTTTTTTTTTAATAGTAATCTAACTAATTTGGTTAATAGTGTAGTTAGATGAACAAAAAAGAAATGGTTCTGAAATACTAGAGAAGTATGTCCAGGAATTTCTTCAGAAAACTTTTTTTTCTACTTTAAGTAGAGAGTTTACTTTGTTTTCATTTCTGCCTCCAAATGTCTGTTTTCTTATCTTAAAAGCTAGAGGTCTAAGTCATAAAAATTCTAATTTTATAATAAAATGTTATTACCTAAAATAAGAAGTGGCAAAGATGGTTATAGAGAGGTTAAACCATTAGGTTTTATGGGTGCACATAAACTGACAAACCCAATTCATTAAAAATGCATGTCAAGATAAAACTGTATAACAGGTGAGTTGCTAGCCTTATTCTGAAAGTAATACATGTATAAAACCAAAAGATTCCCATTGGACCTGGCTTCTGACTAGCAGGGTATGCTTTGACATTCAAAATTCTTATGGAATCCAAGTGCTGGGAAAAGGTTTCTCTGAGTTCTTTTCTTTCAATTCAAGAAATTATTCATCACATTTCTCTGAATAGTCTATTACACAATTTAAGAAGCAAATTATCACCCACAATCACACTGCTACATTTACTTCCATGGTAGCTATAGAATGTCAGTCTTGTGGTAGCATCTGATCAAATCAGTAATTATTTTTCTTTCATTGCATTCTGCATTCCTCCCTTCTCCTTAGACACCATGCACAGTGTTTTAGATCATATCATGACTGTATGGGCTGAATTATGTTCCCTCCCCCCAATTTCATATAATTAATTTCTAACTTCAAGTGCTTTGGTATGTGTTCCTATTTGGAGACAGAACATTTAAAGAGACAATTTAGTTAAATGAGGTCATTAGGGTAGGTCCTAAACCAATATGACTAGTGTCCTTAAAAGAAGAGGTTAGGACAGAGATACACTAAGAGGAAATAGCATGTGAAGACAAGGGGAGAAATCCATCTGCAGTCAAGGAGAAAGGTTCAGGAAAAACCAGCCCGGCCGGCACCTTGATCTTGGACAGCTAGCTGCCAGAATTGTGGGAAAATAAATTTGTTGTTTAAGCCATCCAATCTCTGGTATGTGTTATGGCAACCTGAGCAAACTAATACAATGCTTAAGTACAAAGGACTGAAAAATTTGGAAAACAATTTGTTTCTCTACTCAGTGTCTGATTTTCTCCAAGAAAGCATGTGATTTATGAATTAAGTCTACAATATTCACATTTTCCAGAAAAGAGGAAAAACTACGTGTATGCCAGAGTTTTATATAAAAGCCATACATGGTGCTAAGAATGAAGGCAAATATTACATAGCTGCCAGTCTTCCATTCTTCTCATTTTCAAATTTTGATCAAGATGCTGTGCTTAAGTCATTGACGAGCACATAAGAAAACTGTATATCCGCTACGGATATACACAGACTTTGAAAAAAAATATGGAATTAATAGGTGCCTAACGTTTCCTTTAGGACAATAAAAAAATAGTATGTCAACGTCTGATTTGGCAAGACAGTTTTGATGTCTGGATAATTTATAGCCAAGGCCTGGCACTACATAAAAATTTCATATCAAGAGTTGGAAATAAAAAAGGTTAAACCTTTGTAAGGGAAGAGTTCAAATAACTTTTACGAAGGGAAGAGACTCTAAAAAAGAAGGAAAAGAAATGCAGGTGCCTTGCAAGAAAGTCTAGATAAAGGTAAATGAAGTGAGACTGAAGGTAATCAAAGATAAAACAAGTCAAAGGATTAATCAGAATATTCCCAAGGTAAACTATACTTGCCCAAATAGTTAAGGGATGGACACTTCACTTACATGAAGTTGGAAGCGACAAGATAATGGTAGAAAATGGGTCCGAGTAGGAATACCTTTGCTTTGTGGTATGAAGAATTCTAGGATGACCCCCAAGATTCCCACTCTCTGGTGTATACTTGCATAAGTACTTGCCCTAGAGGTTGGGTGGAACCTGTGAATATGATGAGCTAGCTGTCCTGCTGATTAGGTAATCGACATATGTGTTAGAGTCAGTGAGATCTTCATGTAAAGCTCCTAAAGGGAGAAGGAAGAAGCCAATAGCAAACTAATACACTTGACCAGAAAAGGTAAGGAAAAGGTGATTGAAATTACCATTGCAATGAGATATTGTTTTACCTAGCAACAATTCCCACCAAGTGACATGTAGCTGTAAGCATTCATTCATCTTTTGATTCACCCATCTTCTCAAAAATTCTATTTAATTCTGACTTCCTGTGGGAAACTGGACTAAGTGTTGCGTGGGATAAAACAAAAAGAAAAAATGAAAAAACAAACAAAATATAGCCCCTGAAGTCATGTTTCAGATAGTCTAGTAAGCAAACAGAAAGCCAAACAGCCAATTCTAAAGAGAATGGATACTGTGTTTGTTGAATGCTTCAGAAAAATGACCAATGGTTTTGTAAATGTGATAGAATGTTATGACAATATTGATAATTAGCATCTATTCAAGTACTTGTAATAAACAAGTTACTGTGAAAGACATTATCATGGAAAATGACATTTTTTTGTCACTCTACAGCTTCATGACGTCATTGTCTAAAGTGCCTAAATATGTCATTGCTTAAGTAAAATTATGATTGTTATGCTACCATTTTTGTAAACATTTCCCTCATTATATCTCATGTTAGTTGAGACCAAAAAAGACTATACATTTTTGATGGATGTAACTTTATTAACAATTGTCACCCAATAAACTTTAATTTAAAAAAAATTTCAAAATAAAATCCAAGACATAATTATTGTCCACAAACCCCATTATTACTTCCAAGTAAATCGCAAACTATGCTATAGTACGTTTTACTTTAAGCAAGATACACTAATAATAACACAGTACTCTGAATACCTGTTTCTTAATGAGAATATTCATAAAACATGGAGAAACTATTTCAAATAAATGTTAAATGTAAATTGAATGTGTCACAGAACACTCAAATTATTATAACAAAATGATATTAAATGATTAAGTAAATATTCTCCAGGAAGATCATATGTTAGCATTTAAAATAAAACATAATACAACATTTAAATGTCAAAACAAATCATTTTTGTTACCTTCAGAATAGCAAATAGCGAATACACACAGACACATAGCATACAAATAAACAAAAATACAGTGCATTTAAGTAATGGAAAGAAGATAGCCTATTCTTATTAAACAGATTAAAATTTCAGTAATAACTTCACATTTTCACTGTTTTGGTTTTTGTTTTTTTAAAAAAACATTCCCTGCTTCACTTCATTTTTTAGATCTATAAATCTGCTTTTTGTGGGAATCTCTGAAGGCATTTTTATATATTATCAAGTATATTTTATAGTTTTTGAAGGATTAAGAACAATCTAAACACACACAAGGAAAAGAAATAGATAACATGAATAGCCATATATCTATAAATGAATTGAATTAATAATTAATAACCTTTCCCAAAAGAAATCACCAGACCCAAATGGTATCACAGGTGATTTCTACCAAACACTTAAGGAAGAAATGGTATCAATTCTCTGCAATCTTTTCCAAAAAATAAAAGCAGAGGAACATTACCTAACTCATTCAATGAAGTCAATATTACTCTAATGCCAAAACTAAATACAAGAAAAGAAAATTACAGACCTGTATCTCTCATAAACACAGACACAAAAACACCTCAATAAAATACTAACATATCAAATTCAACAGTGTATAAAAACATTTATGCACTATACCTAAGAAGTATTTATTCTATATGTGCAAGGCTGGTTCAACATTTGAAAACCCAATCATTGTAATACACCATATCAACAGACTAAAGAAGGAAACACACATGGTCATATTAATTGACACAGAAGACACAGAATAAGTTTTGGAAAAGAATAAATGAAACTATCTCTACTCATAGATGATAGGGTTGTCTATATAGAAAAATCCCTAAGAGTTAAAAAAATGTAATAAAGCAACTATAGCAAGCTTTCAGGATGTAATACATAAAAGCCAGTTAGAAGATGAATAAGAAATGGGGTTCTAGTGCACAGCATAGTGATTATAATAAACATTACTTTATTGTGTACATAAAAATTGCTAAGAGAGTAGATCTTAAATGTTCTCACCTCACATACACACAAAAATGGTAATCATGAGGTGGTGAGGGTGTTAGCCAGCTATACAGTGCTCATCATATTGCAATATATAAGTATATCAAATAACCATGTTGTGCACATTATATTTACACAATGTTATGGCAAATTACATTGCAATATCACTAGTAAAATATACTTTAAAACATTTTTTTTAAAGTCGACTGCTTTCCTTTTTACGAGAAATAAAAAATTAGAAATTGAAATTTTAAAAATACCGCTTATCATAGTATCCAAAGATGAAATACTTAGGTATAAAACTAACAAAATATGTACAATACATATATATGGAAAACTGCAAACTGCTGATGAAAAAAGAATAAAGGGTGATCTAAATACATATATGTTTTTGCTCTGTCAGCTGTCAGGACCTAGCGCACAATGACTCCAATATAATGAGCATATCTAGTACCCAGATCTTGGGTTCTAATACCATTATCCAATAAAAGAAACTAGGGCTCTTTGGAGAAATGTCTGATTCTAGGACTTGGCAGAAAGTATGCAAGATGGGCCTGGAGCATCTTATAATGTAAAAAATTAAGTAGTGCCACAAGCTGAAAAAACAATGATAAAGATATTATATATCAAAGGTATACAGAAGCCAACTGAAATAGTTCCCAATGGACAAAGTCGGAACAATTTGAACAAAATAAATACAGTCATATTAAATTATAACCCAAAGTACAAAATAAATATTTATGAGTACATACTGACATAAATTAATGATTTAAGTGACGTGGAGAGAATAGACAACTAACCCATGCAGAACAATTTCAAGTAACTCCAAATCTATATACGCATATTCCATTCTTAAGGAGGTAGAGCATATCTGTCCACCCCTTAAGTGTAGGCCAAGCATAGTGACTTCCTTCCTAAGAGCACAATATTAAAGATAAAGAGAGAAAAAAATAGTAAATTTAGAGTGGAGAAAGCTGACAAACACTTCCACAAACCAGGTGATCAAGATTAGCATCAACAGTTATTTTGATAGTGTTCAACTTTGATATTATACGATGAGAATGGAAATTTACCTTTGTGGTCTTCCTCCTAAAAAATGCATTACTCCAGTCAAAACATAGGAAAAGCATCTGACAAATCCAATTGAGAGAGAAACTACAGAAAAAATTGACCAGTAAACCTCAAAACTGTCAAGATCATCAGAAACAAGGAAATTCTAGAAACTGTCACAACCAAGTATAGCCTAAGGAGGCATGACTCTTAAAGTAATGCATCCTGAATAGGATCCTGGAAGAAAAACCAAAAAGGCGGGGTAGGGAGAGGCATTAGGGAAAACCTAAGGAAATCTGAGTAAATCATAAATTTTAGTTTGTAATAATGTATCGATTGTATTTAATTGTGACAAATCTATCATAGTAATATAATGAGAAACTGGGTGTGGGTTATACAAGAAATCTTTGTACTATAATACCTTTGCAATAATTCTGTAAATATAAAATTGCTCTGAGGGTAAGTTTATTAAAATATGCACTAGAAAAATATTTTGAATAGAAAAAAATGATCAAACACTTCAGAGTATGTTAGCTAATATTTTGTTAAGTGTAGAAGTAATGTATAGAAAGCAATTCCTGAGAAATATGTATTAAAGTAATAAAACTACTCCTTGGTTTCCATGACACTGTTTCCCCTATGTTTTTTTCTGCTCATATATATAATTTTGTTTTCAATCTTTAAACATAAGTGCTACTCAAGCTTTTCTTTTCTCATTCTACTCAGAAAGCTAATTGATTCTTACATAAAGTTGATAACCTCCAAATCTTCAGCACAGACACCTCTATAGTGCTCCAGGTCCCACGTTTTTTAATGCTCACAGGCATACCATCTGCGTTCCTAAAATTAAATTTATTATTTTCCCTCTAACCTGCCCCTACTCTGTTTAATAGCCAACCAACCATTTTGCATGCCAGATAACTGGAGTCAAAAGTAAAATACTGGGACAAGCAGAAAAACATGGAATACAAAATGGTAATCAAAGAAAAGGTTCCCAACAACAACCAAAAATAAATAAAAGATGTAAGTGAGCAGATCAAATAGATTTATTTTGTTCCAGGAAAAAAGAAAAAAAATCATGAAGGAGAAATTGATCAATAGAAAGAATTAAAAATGAAAAGATAATTCATAGATAATTAATGTTCCTGAATATCACAACAAATAGAAAAAAAAATCAAAGATATCAAAGATAGAAGAAAACTTTCTCAAGCCTAATGCCAAATTAAATAATTGACCATATACTTGGTAAAATTGATGGAAGAAAATGCAGACCTAGATCAATCTAGTAAAGAAAAAGTTATAATTAAAATTTTAAAAGACAAATCTTACTACTAGCAACATAGAAAAACTGTGTGTGTGAGAGAGGTAGTATTTGTATGGTGTGTGTGTGTGTGTGTGTGTGTGTGTGTGTGTGTGTGTGTGTGTGTGTGTCCATATAGGAATAAAAATGGGACAATCATTATTTTTCTACAATATAAAAAATTAACAATATCTTTATAACGCTAGGGTAAATTAGTTTTTGAATAAAATGATTTAGGTCCACCATAGACATCCCCAGTGAGCTATGATTGCCTCAAGCCAATAGAATTATGTAAAAACCAGGCATAAGCCAATCAATGCACTGCATTCCTCCAAAAGCGGATATTGGTTAGAGTGGTCTGGAGCACATGACCATCACTGATCTAGCCTCGTGTATAAAGGAGGCATATATGCCTGGGAGTCACCTTTTTGTAACTATGACAGAACCAAGCTTTGGGCATAAAACTGACATCACAGAAGACAAAGAAGCAAGAGAAGATAACTAGCTTCTTGATGATATTGTTAGAACACAAATTTAATCTATTCTACTTATAACCATTTTCAGTTATGTGAACCAGTAAATTTCATGATTGTTTAAGCCAGTTTATTTTTCTTTACAGGACATGGAGAGTATTATAACTGATAGGCTAGCCAAAGTTCTTTTTATGTGTAAAGGCAACAAAAAGACATCTTAGATAATCAAACAGTAAAAGATTATACTATTCTTGAGAAAATTACATAAGATATGCTGTCTAAGAGCTGAATCAAAATTAAGTGTCTATTGATGGATGCATGGATAAAGAAATATATACATAATGGAATATTATTCAATCTTAAAAAAGAAGGAAATCCTGCTGTTTGTGACAGTATGTATGAATTTGGAGGATACTAAGCTAAGTGAAATAAGCCACACACAGAGAGGCAGATACTATGTGATCTCACTTATATGTGGAATATAAAAAAGTCAAACTTAGAAAAACAGAGTAGAATGGTAGTTGCCAGGGGCTAAGGAGTAGGGAAAATGGGGAGATGTTGGTCAAAAGGAATAAACTATCAGTTATAACATGAATGAGTTCTAGAGATCTAACGTATAGCATGGTAACTATAGTTAACATTAGTGCATATTCTATTTGAAATTTGCTAGGACAATAGATCTTAAGTGTTCTCACTACATACATAAAAAAGGGTAACTATGTGAGGTGATACAGATGGTAATTAGCTTCACTGAGTGTGGCAATCATTATACAATGTACACTTATATCTAAATTCCACGTTGTATACCTTAACTATATACAATTTTTAATTTATCAATTATACATCAGTAAAGCTGGAAAAAATAAAAATAAATTTAAAAAGATAACTCAGTATAGAGGTCTTTCTTACTCAAGTCAAACCCCAAACTCTGTATTTGAACTTGGAAATCTTCCCTAAAATATTATACTTCTTTTTCCTGTACTAAGACATAGATTTGTCATGCTACATTTTTCATAACTCAGTTTTGAATGACCATTTAAAACAATAACAGTATATTCTACTGCAATACTTGCTAAAAATGACTAAATTATTTACAAATTTGTAATATGATGCCAGAATTACCAGAAAAAAAATCCTTTCATTTATTTATTTTTCCATAGGAAAAAAATGTGTAGAGCACCATGATTGATGATAAATTAGAAAATCTAATGAAAAGTTTGCAGACGCAGATATTTTCTGAGATAAAACCCTGACTTGTACCATTTAACATCAAGCTCATACACATATGGATCTCATAATTATGCTTCAAAGTCAACCAATAAAGAATGATCTCAGGCCGACCTAGTGGCGCGTTGGTTAAGAACTGGCTTGGGATGCCAGAGGACCCCAGGTCGGATCCCACATATGAAGGCCAGTGACACTGCCCTCCACAGCTAAGATGCTGAACAACAGCTCAACCTGGAGCTAGGATGCCGTGAGTTGCCGGCGACGGCATAGGCTGCAGCCCCTGTGGCAGTGAGTTGCCATGGGCTACCGTGTGTAGCCAGCAGCCAGCGTGAGTGACCAGCAGCCGCCATGAGCAACCAGCAGCCACTGTGAACGGCCTTCCAGAAGTTGGCGACTGATCTGACTCGCCGGGGAAGAGCACAATGATGGTGCCAACTTGGGCCAGTGAAGCAACGTCCTCCACAACTAGACTGAAGAACAAAAAGGACAGCAACTTGTCTGTTCCCCTTCCCCCAATTCCCCAGCGCTGTTCCCATCCCCCCCAATTCCCCAATTTAAAAAAAAATGATCTTAAAGAAGCAGAAACAGTGATAATTAAAATGTATTGAGCGCTAACGCTACTAAGTTAGTCATATGAATTATCTCCTTCAATCCTTACTCCAGCCCAAAGAAATACGTTCTATTGTATTGACTTGAATAGTCTCTACTAAATTCATGTACACTTGGTACCTGCGAATGTGGTCTTATGTTGAAACAGGGTCTTTGTAGATGCAATCATGTTTAGGGGAGGTCATGCTAGATTAGAATGGACCCTAAATTCAATGTGACTGGCATCCTTATAAGGAGAGTGAACTTTGTCAAAGAGACACACATGGAGAATGACATGGGACCATGGAGGCATAAATTGGAGTGATATATCTCCAAGGCAAGGAACACCATGCTGCCCATCACTAGATGCCAAGAGAAAGTCATGGTACATACCCACCCCAAGAACCTCCAGAAAGAACCAGTGCTGCTCACCCCTTGATTTCTGACTTTTGGCCATCAAAACTGTGGGAGAATACATTTCTGTTATGTTAAGCCACCCAATTTGTAATTTGTTACAGTAGCCCTAGGATTCTAATATATTATTATTAACTCCATTATAAAAGATGAGCAAGTGAGGTTTAGAGAAGTTAAATATTATTCAAGTAATAGAATAATATGATTAAATCCAAACTATCTGACACCAGAGCCTGTGCTCATTTCCTATACTGTGTTTTAGGTAATATTTATTGAGTGTTCATTATATAATGGACATCTACTCTATAAGTTTTCTTTGTGATATAATCATTGTTTCACTCTCTAATAATATCTCTTGTAAATTATCCACACTATACCATCAGTGCAAGGAACTAGGTTCATTGTCATGTTTTCTCTCCCCAGTCTGGACACTTGTGGTAACACCCTTCTTCCAGCACTTAGCTTGGCTGTCTTCTATTTGGAGACAGCATAGGTGTCCACTCTTTTAGGGAGATTTTCCTGACCAAAGTCTAGCTTAGGATCCTTTCTACACCCTGTCATAATACAATACACACTTCTAAATAACATAAAAATCTATTGTAATTTGGTTTTATCCATCTCTCAAGACTTTAAGAAGGAACTATGCTTCTTTTTTGTCCATTTTCAGTAACCCACACAGTCCTTGGCACTGAGAAAACACTACTAAATAAGAAAATAATTGAGTAGAATATTCAAAGTTAAATAAAGCAGAAGTCTTGAATTACATAGAAAATATAGATGCTTATAGATTTACTTAACATAACAATTTGAAGCCTATGGAATATATACAAATTCAAATACAAGAAGAAACTAGATTCTGGAGAACAGAAAATATTTTTGAGCCTTTTCCTACTCTCACTTACAGACTTGAGGATAATATGATATGTGAATATTTTAACACTCCATTTGAGTGACTTTCTTATTTGGAACATTTATTCCTTTATCATGGTTTAAATGTATGTTTGTCATCTTGTTTATTCTTATGTTGATTTTTTTTGTGGGTTGAATTATGTCTCCTAAAAAGTCATACTCAAGTCATAACCCCTGATACCTATGAATGTAAACATATTTGGAAATAGGTCGTTGCAGAAGTAACTAGTTAAGATTGGGTCATATTGGAATAGGGATTCCTTAATCCAGTATGACTGGTATCAGTGTAAGAAGAGGAGACGAAATTTAGTGACAGACACACACACACAGAGATGACAGCCATGTGAAGACTCAGATTCACAGGCAGGATATCATGTGACAATGGAGGCAGAAAATGTAGTGATGCCTTTACAAACTAAGGACCCACCAAAAATTGCTGCCAACTACCCAAAGCTAACAAGAAGGCCTGGGACAGCACATTCAGAGGGAGCACGGCCTACTGACACCTTGATGCCAAAATTTAATCTCCAGCACTGTGAGAGAATGCATGTCTGTTGACCAAAGCTACCCAGATTGTGGTACTTTAATACAGCAGCCTTAGGAAAATCACACAAGTTTCTTTACCTTGAATGTAATCACAATGAATTTTATAATAGTCTCTCTACTTGCTTTCTAAAGCACTTGTTTCGGGTTCATGGAACTTTTAACTTCATAAATGCTTACAGTTATAATTTGGCGGGATCTAACACAAAGTAATCATGGTAACATAAACTGAATTTGATATCCTAACACATTATTATATTCTAATAACTTTTTTTGTTGTTGTTGTTAAAACTTGAAGACAGAGATAAAAGTTATTGAAATGGAATTCAGGTCTCTCAGGAAAAAGGCATTGATGGCAAACAGACTTGCACTCTCATCTGGCCAGACCTTTCACCACAGCATTCTCCACACCATGAAACATATTATATTTCAAATTTATAACCTTCAGAAGAAGTCTGAAACGCTCGATAGTGGGAAGGAAACGCCTGTTACAGTTCTGATGTATCTCGTCTATACTTCACAAGGCTGGTGTGAGACATTACATATGGAATGCTGATGAGGCTTTAGGGTTAAAATCTCAAGTCTGCTAAAAACATGATTAATATTACATTAGCCTTTTGGAGTAAAGGTTTAAAATATAATACATTTTTGTTTACAAGCAAAGCCAGTGGGACATAAAACTGAACAGATATGCAGGTATAAACCCCATAGCCTTTAGCTGTCCTCTCAGAGAATGTGGTCCCTATAATCTCACCAATAATAACACTGTGATTAAATGTAACGAGAGCAGATAACAAGAATGTGCACTGCCACTAGGGACCTTAGCCAAAGTGCAAAGTATGCTGTTTGTCTTGGGAAACTTCTCACCTCTTGGTAAACTCTCTTAATAAGCCCTCAGGCATCCACTGCCCTCAGGCTGGCCCCTGGCTGGCCCAGCTCCCCTCACCCACTGTATGCCCACATCCCCTGCTCCTTGAACTGCAGCCTGATGCTTCATCATAAACTTCCTGTCAGTCCCACTTTTCAATCAAAACTCCAGTTTCCTCAGGCTGGCTGATTTTGGCTAGCTCTAAGCAAAATCCTAATCTGATAATCTGATGACATTAATTCAAAGTTTATTGTAAATGGCCAACACCATAAATTCCTGAGAGAAGCTGAGTTCTTCACAATCTAATTTGTAGAATACACAAAGGAGATGCATTGAACTGGAAACTTCCTGAGTGCCCTTTGTTTATACTCCAGTTTCTTCCATTGCCTCATTCCTCCTGTTTCTCTCGCTCCTTCCTTCTTTCTCCCCCTCCCCCGCTCCATCCTTCTTATCGTTCCTCTCTCATTAGTGGGTCAGCAATGTGCACCCCCTTTTTTGCATGGTTACTTATTCATAAATTGGCTTCCAGATAGTAATTAAATTAAGGAAATTACTGTTTTTTTCCAAGGCAAATGCAACTTGCACATTCACCAGGTTGGCAATACCTATACTCTTGATATTGTCCTCTGCTGGTGACTATTTTCAAATCTGTGATGAAAAAAATATATGTTCTACTATGATTCAGGATTATATTACCCACTTCTTTAAATTATTGAGGGTAATAATAATTTAAAACATAAATAGTACATTTGGAAGCATCACAATGAGCTACTTCTTCTATTATTATTATTATTTTATTATTCAAATACTTACCACAAAGCTGCTACTATTGATCAAAATGTCTTTCCCAGAAAATGTTAGACCTCTTTTATAAGAATTGACTGATATTTGCATCAGGCCATCAAATCAAGGTACACCAATATGTATCATATATTTATTATTACTAATTATTCCTTTAAAATATTCATTAATGAGGAATACCATGATTTTCATTTTTTTTCTTTAAAGATTTTATTGGGGAATTGGGGAAGGGGAAGAGGCAAGTTGCTTTTTTTGTTTGTTTGTTTTTGTTTTTTGTTCTTCAGTCTAGTTGTGGAGGATCTCGCTACACTGGCCCATGTTGATATTATCATTGCGTTCTTCCTGGGTGAGGCAGATAGGTCACTGGCCACTGGATGGCCACTCATGGTGGCTCATGGCAGCCCACAGAAGCTCATGCCAGCTGCCGGCCAGCCCCACTGCAGCCTATACTGTCGCCGGTGACTCATGGCAGCCCAGCTCCAGGTCGAGCTGTTATTCACCATTTACCTGTAGAGGGCACAGCGTCACTGGCCCTCATGTGGGATCAGAACTGGGGCGCTGCTGCTCAGAGCTGGCGTCCCAAGCCAACTCTTAACCAAAGTGCCACTCGGCCAGCCCTGCATATTTTTATAAACAATCAAAATTGTTTATATTTATTTTATGCTTTTCTGTGCCAGATGCTATTCTAAGTACTTTGCATAATAATAATTCATTTAATCCTCAAAACTGTATTATGGATTGGGTACTTTTATATACTTGCTTTTAACAGGTATGGAATGCTAAGACTTGGAGTATTGAAGGAACTTGCTTAGGATCACACAGTAGGTAAATTGTATTTAAAAATCACTGCATGAGTACCTAGAAAAATATGTGCCATCTACTTCTCCAGGTATATACACAAGTGCATGTTCCTTTTTTAAAAAAATAAATTATATAAGAATATTGATACTATTTCAACCTCAGTTCCCAATGTAAGGTATGGAACCAGTAAGTGGGAGTTAGACTAATGTTGAAAGATTGTCTTGCATGAGAAACAAATAAATTTCTGAGGGTATCTTAGATTAACGTGGGAGAAAGCTGGTGAAAGAGATTTTGTAGCCAGGAGAAGGAATAAGAAGTAATGTTATGTCCAGATCACTTCCTCTAAGCAATGGTCCAGAGTAATAGCAGCAACATTCAAGTCAGGCTTTGGCAAGTTTACAAAAACATCTCTGGTAGTAAAAAGGCAAGCTGACTAGATTAAGACAGATGGGAAGTAAAGTCTCCAGGAACCCTAACCAGCAGGTAGAAGGGAAAATGAGTCACCCTAGTCCCTATGAAAGAGGAAGAGAAAAATAAGAGAATTTTATCAAAATAAGCTTTATGCAATCTAAGAATATAGCTCAATCCCAATATTACTTCATTTATTTCAATTGAATAAATTGTTTGGAACTTTTCAATAAATACCGCTAAGCAAAATACCACCAAATAGCAGGCTATACAAGGCACAATTCAAAAATAATTCAATAAATATCATAGCTGACTGTTTTAAATAATAAAAGTAATACCTTCTTAAGATTAAAAAATATAATAATACAGAAGTATATCTGTATAAAACATAAAATAAAAATGCGTTTCTTTCCTTTCTCTGTCATTCTGTTCCCCCGATATAACTACTAAGCTAGGGATGTTCTCAAGACATTTTCACTACAAAAACAGATATATACTCACTCACCTTATTTTTTGTAAAACAAATGGATTAAATTATATTTCTGTATATATGAAATGCAACTATAAGTTATAGTAGTTTTTTTCTATAAAAGACCTTACCGTATGTATTATATGATAATTTGATTTTATTTTATTTCCCCCCAAAAAATATACCATGGAAAACTTTGCCAAGTCAGAATATACAATACTAATATAATGTTTTCAAAAAGTTATTTAAAATCCATAGTATGGTGTCTCATATGTCATTTAACTATTCCATAATGTTTTATCTTTTTCCCAGGCTAGATTTTTCACTCATTTATGTAAATTACCATATGTATTTAGGGACCTAAGTTATAACTCAAACAGTGTGTTTAATCATGGGAATAGTATATATTTTTTCTCTATTATCTAGAAGAAATAAGATACCGAGGACTTGGAAAAGTACCTTATCCAATGACTTCGCATACATTTCACACTGTATGTTTTGGGGGGTAAGGAAGTAGGTCTGAAGCCAAATGGCTGTGTTTAAAATACCCTGTAGACCATAGTTAAGTATGTAAAAGTTTAATAAACTCAAATTTCCAGTGACTCTGGCCAAAAGTTTATGTTCAAGAAATATTAACTGACCATCTTAAAAGTAAATCCTAAATGTTGGGATAGGTGGTTAAGCAAAGCATTCCTCCGAGGATTCTAAGGAAAACTCGCTCTGAAGGAGTCAGTGAGTGGGGTCATCCATGCAACAGCAGCTATATTTTCATCCCTTTTGCTTATCCCCCTTTGGCACTAAAGAGGCCTTTGTGTATGGAGAAATTTTGCAGCTGGACAGAAGAGACAAGCATCTGGCTGAGAAATAACACCATAACTCAAGAGCAACTTTTGGCCTCTACGTTTGGCCTTCTACATTGATCTTATTAAATTTCAACTTTTTCTTCTGGAAAAGAGATTCACTCAGAGAAGAAAAAATATTACAAAAACGTCTGGCACAATGACTACAACTAATAGGCTTCAGATATCTTCTAGGTAGGGAACATGTTCACCATCAAATGAGGACGTGGGCTGGCAGGGGAAGCCTTCTTGGACTCCTCCAGGATAACCTCCCCTCTCTCCCCACCAAAGAAATTACCCAAATATCTGAAGTATTCCTTTATAACTGGTATAGTTTATTAAAAAAAATAAAATTAGTTATCAATTGGGAGAGACACAGGCTCATTAAGAATCTTTCTTAATAGAGCTCAGTGAAAATAAAATAGGCTATTGGGATACCAAAGAATAAATATGTTCATGAATGTAAATGGAGGTGGAAGGCAATGTCCACACCCGCAGGGGCAGGAATATCATTCAGGAGGCAGAATGATTTTCAGAGTTTCCAGCTAAGATAAGGAAAAGTGATGACGAGGCCAGAACTGGTTTTTCTATTTATCACTGTGAGCGACAACCAACAAACACATGCCACACAAAACTTAGAGGCAACAGAGATCAATATTCATACACCAGGGGCCAATATCAGTAGAATATCTAAAAAACAGATGCATTTTAAAAATATACATTTAGTCATAAGATAACTAAGGTCTATGTAAGAGTTTGTAGAGTGGCTATAATACAAATAGTTTTATTTATTTATTTTTTATTTGGAAGAATAACTTTGCATATGGTTCAGGTTTTAAAGAATGACGAAGGGGAGAGTACTCACAAAACTCTTTTGAAGGGTTTTTATTCCTCTAAAAACATTTATAATTAAAAAGGAGTCATGAGGGTACAAAATTTACAGCCAACACCACCTGGAATATTAATAAAACTATCTATACAAAAACTCTTGACGTCCTTCAAAATTTTCATTTTAATGACATCTGTTCTAAATTTGAAACATGTCCGATGAAAACTTTTCATGTCATCAAGATCTTTGAAAAATTGATAAAATCCATTGATCGTCTTCACAGATAAAAGGAATATACACACAATATATTGCATATAATTTCAGAGGGGTCACAGATTATCTTGCATAATGCTTATTCTTCTCTCTCAATTTAAGGCATCCTAGTCTAACAGAATGGCCCTAACTAAATAAAGTGGGATCTACTAATGATTTCTGGAATTTGACTAGTAGAAGAAAAGTATAGTTTCTGCCACCATGTCACTGTGAACATGCAGCATTTTCTTGGTCTCTAGATGGCTTGAGATGGTAGGGATGGATGTAGTAGAACCAGTAGCATGTCTCTACCTGTGTTCCAGAAATGACTCTAGAAGTCTCTTCCCTTATATTTCCTTTACTCTCTCAACTCTCTATCATTGAGAAGTCCTACAGAGGTTCTTCTGAATAGGATGAGAAGAGAAAAGGAAACTTATACAATAAATTTCCTATATCATTATAGAAAATACATCAAGAAAACAACCCGAAACACTGGAAGTGCTTATAAACTAAGTAAAACTAACTTGTTTTTGTAACTAATAGTAACAATAATAATAAAAAACTCTTTAAGCATCAAGATATGCTTAACTGTTGCTTGTCTATTTTTAATAGTTTCAATAACTTAAAGTAAAAATCAAATTTTAAGAAACTGTAAAGTCTTTGCCTTCTATTTTATAAACCACTATTATAATCCCAAATGCCATGTTAAGAAACTGTGTTGCTCTAGGAGCACAAATTTGTGTGTCCCAGACATATTGGCAATCTTGAATTTTTCCTGATTAAAAATCAGAGTTAAAATTACCTGCCATGAGTGATAACCAAGTGTCTTTTTACATCAAGTTTGTCAAAATAATCTTATAGAAGTGGACAAAATTTGACTCAACTGTGGTCACATTTCATTACTTCTTGCAATAGTGACTACCCTAATTATTCATTTTATATGTATGCAAAACACAAATGATAACCACACAATGGAGCTTTAGAAACTTGGCCACATTGGTCTATTTGCAAGTCACTTACCATATCGTGTATTTCATTCTCCTCTCCGTTTAGTCTTGACATCAAGAGTTTTCTTTATCTCAGAAGCAGTGACAAGGTCCTGAAAAGTATATTTATATTATAAAAGACTGCACTTATGCATATGTATACAAATATTGCCCCAAATAAAGGTCAATTATTTAAAACCTACTTTCAAAACTTATGAACATATTTAGCTCTAGAAACAATCAGCAAATTAGTAGATTGTCTCTAAGAATACTAGATTTTTATTGAATGCTGTCAAGACATCAAAATGTGAAGATTCACCTTGAAAAAGTGCTAAATTTACATTTATTCTTTTTCCCTAGACTAACAACTGGGTGTCTTGTTTTTTAAAGCATCTATTTGAGGTGCTAAGAGGTCCTTACTAGATAAATTAAACATAGCATTAAGTTTCAGAAATGAAGTATTAGAATAGATACCTTCTGATGTGTAGATCACTATGGGAGCAACAATAAATTGCAAATAATGTGATTATGTTTCCTGCTTTAGCATACTGGGTTTGATAAAAACCTGTTTTATTTTAGGAGCTGCCCAATATATTGCTCTTAGTATACTGAGAGGGAATCCATTATTTTCTGGAGATTCCCAGCTGCTTTCATTCTAATTTTTACTGCCCATATTATAAATGATCATCCTTGGGAGGAGCATGCTGCTTGCATGGCTGACTAAACAAAATAAAACAAATCAAATAACCACAAGAACAACAACGACAAACCAGGCGTGATTCACTTGAAGTCAGTTCAACAAATCAGTATGCAAATATGTTACTGGACTAGATTAAGAAGGCCACAAGATTACTTGGAGAATTTATAATCCAATGAGGAAAGCAATACATACAGGTCTACAACTAGTGGTAAAACATGAAACAATGATATTAATTACAAACGTAAGAGTCCTTTAATTATTTTTTGAGTTGATCAAAGTAGGCATCATTTGATGCTTGAGGTATTATTTCAACTGTACCTAAATAAAATATCAGCATGTACAACATAGAAAGAGAGAGGGAGAATAATCCAGACTAACTGTATGGGTTAGGAGGCAGAGAACAGTGTGTGATGGGTAATCTAATGAGTATATTAAACCACAACCCAAGTCTGAGAGTGGGGGTAGGAAAAATAAGAAGTTCAGGTTCAAGGGGGAAATAATAATTTTAGTTTGATGGTTAATTGAGTTTGAAGTACCTATGAGAAATTCAGGATGGATATCCAAATTAGAGGTAAAGATCAAATCACGTGCACAAAGGTGATAACTGAACCTTTGGGAGCCTTTGAGGCTTCCCAAGAGAATTGAGGATTTGAAATAGTTCAGAGTGCATACATGGTATGGCTAGAGAAGAAACCTATGGAGTGTCTATACATATTTAAACACAAATTAGAGAAGGTGAGAATGAAAAGAAACATTCTGGGAAGCATCAGGAGAACCAACAGAGAACGGATCTCCAATATGATGAGAAGGTAAGTGTTTCATGACAGAAGAGAATGCCCAATATTGTCAACTGATGCCCAAGTGTGGCAGATTAGCAAGTAGAAAGTCATTTGCTCTCTTTGGGTGAGCAGTTTCCAGGAAGCGTCTGGGAGAAAAACCAGATTACAGATTGGGTGGGGTAAACTGGTCAATGCAGAAAATGGTCAAAATGAATGGAGAAGTTAGGAAAAAGCAGGGTGGAGAAAGTTTTCCAAAGAGAAAGGCACATTACAAAATGGAGAGGGCCATCCATATTGTCGCAAATGACAGTGTTTCATCTTTTCTTATGGCCGAGTAATCTTCCATGGTGTATATGTACCACATCCTCTTTATCCAATCACCTACCAAAGGACACTTCGGTTGTTTCCATGTCTTGGCCACCTTAAACAAAGCTGCAATGAACATTGGAGTACATATATATTTACGGGTAAATGTTTTCAGATTTTTTGGGTATAAACAGAAGGAGAGGGGATGCTGGGTCATATGGTAGTTCTATTTTTAATTTTTTGAGGAACCTCCACACTGCCTTCCATAGTGGCTGCACCAATCTGCATTCCCACCAACAGTGTATGAGGGTTCCTCCAAAGCCTCTCCAACACTTGTTATTTATCTTGTTGATGATAGTCATTCTAACAGATGTGGAGTGATATCTCATTGTGGTTTTGATTTGCATTTCCCTAATAGCTAGTGAAGTTGAGCATTTTTTCATATATCTGTTGGCTATTGTATGTCTGCGACAACATGGATCGATCTTGAGATTATTATGCTAACTGAAATAAATCAGACAGAAAAAGTAGAGAGGCATGTGGCTTCACTCATATGTTGGAAATAAAACTGAAAGCAACAAACGAACAAGACAAACAAATAAAGAAACAAAAACTCATAGACACAGACAATAGTTTAGTGGTTACCAGAGGGTAAGTGGGGAGGGGGAAGTTAGATGAGGGTAAATGGGATCAAATATATGGTGATGGAAAGAGAACTGACTCTGGGTGGTGAGCACACAATGTGATATATAGATGATGTGTTACAGAATTGTACACCTGAAATCTATGTAACTTTACTAACAATTGTCACCCCCAATAAATTTAAAGAAATTATGTACATACACACACAAAAAAAAAGAAAAAAGAAAATGGAGAGGAAGGTAAATACATCAAAAGAAGTTTTATCATTCTCCATTTAAAGTAGCGTATTCTAAATTTGGTAATCTGTGATATTCATTGAAGAGGTGTATCAATCAAGGATAAGATTTCCCAGCCAGGGCAATGAATAGATCATTTCAAACAATTAAATTTCAGCATCTTGAGTTGTCTGATATTACCTACTACTGATTACTAAGAAAGAAAATAGGTAATGTGTGTGATTTCAAAAATACTTCCATATTTAAAAAGCTATTTTTTTAAAATCTATGATGCATATTCATGTCAACAGAGACTTGCTGAGCTTTGAAACACAATCTCATAAATCTTTCAAAGAAATGATACAGGACAGGATATCTGCAAAAATATAAGACATTTTCTGCCTTTTTAAAAAACTCTAAAATATCTTCTCTTACCACCTGGTAAATTAGGCTATGATTCAACAAAGCATTTTGAGAAATAAATTTTTGCCACCCATACCTTCCTCAAATATATTCCTAAAACTATGAATATATTTCTCAAAGGACATAATCATGTGTACACATCAGACAACCTAAAACTGACATTCTACAAAATAATTGACTAGCAATCTTTATAAGTGTCAAGGTCATGACAGACAAGACGAAGAACAGTCAGATTAGAGGAGACTAAGATGATTTAAAGTTTAGATCCTAGACGTAAAAGGACCTTAGTGAGACAACTAAAGAAACTTGACTAGGTCTATAGAGTAGTTAATAGAATTGCTTGACTGTTAATTTCCTGCTTTTCAAAATTATATCCTAGTTATACAAGATATTAACACTTGAGGAAGTAGGTTGAAAACCATAAGAGAATTTCTGTAATATTTTTCAAACTCTTTGCAAATCTGAAATTGTCTAAAAGTAAATAGTTAGAAATGAAAGATTTCTAACTATGAAATTAAATGGGTGAAGAACCACATCTGGAGGGGACTAAGAGACCACAATTTGACTATGCAGTTGTATGCATCATAGTGCTTTAAAATTTTTGTAAACAAATTTCAACCGGCCAGAACCACATGATAAAAGGCAGTAGATTAAAAATGCTGGGTTCTAAGGAGAGAAATTTCTTGTTTACATGTAAAATATCCCATGTGTATTTCAGTACATAACTAATAAATAGAAATTCAGAATGTGACTTTCAATCTGGATTTCATGTGGCATTCCCAGTGCAAAAAAAAGATGACAAAGACCAATTTTGAAATTGCCATGACATTCATTTATAAGTGTCAAGATTCAAAATACATTATTTATCATAAGCGATATATAGTCTTTGATTATGAAAAGTACCTCATCACTGCTGGTGTACTATTATGCTATATACAATAGTTGTATTTCATAGAATGTTTTATAACAAAGAGGCAAGCAAAGTCCTGTTGAGATATAGAGAAAGGAGGAATTATTTGGATTACCCCACAGAGGCCTGGACAAATACCTGTCCACTACAGAGAAAATGAGGAAAGGTATTAGCTAGAGGCAGGGTCATTGGAAAGTGCCAGAGGATTCTGATGGGTAGTGATTGAGGCATAAAGGAGAAAGGCATTTGGGGAAGAGAAAAAAAAAACCTAAGCAGAGTCATGAGATAGAAAATGGTATGGTTGTTTTGATTACCTAATTCAAATGACAGTGGAGGAGCGCTAGGGTCGAATTTTATTGAGTATTAGGATACGAACAAGACAGTTTTGGGCGAGCCTTGGAGCTCTCCCAAAATTATGTGTCACAAGTAAATACTAAGCCCTCTCACATTTAAGGCCAATTCTATTAAATGATGCTCAACACATTTCTGATCTTAAATTCAGCATATTTTCATAGAACCCAAAGTATGAAATATACATTTTAGTTGCCTGCTCCAAAGTAGTAGTGACAAATTCCAAAGATGTTCTAAGTGAGTTGTTTTGTAAGTAGCCAATTACTATTCACTGCCAACATCTATAAGATCAGTAATTCAGATTACCTTCCAGGATCATACACCCAGCATCAATCTGTGCACTGTGATTTTACAAAACTAAAAACCTCTTTGTTAATTGGATATGGGTTTCATTCTAGCAGCAATTACTAAGGTATTTTAGCAGCATTTCCCTCCAGGAAACACTAGTCCAGATCATGTTAATTGATCTGATGCAAAAAAACAATAGTCCCTTAGCAAATAAGTTTGGTAAACATTGGATTAAGGAAGGTTAAAGAGCTTTCTTTGCTGCAGGAGTTATCAGAACCTTGAAAACGCTAATGAGAGTTACAGTATTTAAGAAGGAAGCAGACACTATCCATTGTTACACAAAACCAGTAGAATCTAGTGATGCCAGTGTCCCAGAGAACACAGATTTGAAAACTGAACCAGATGCATCTCTGTTTCACCTTATTTTAAGTTTATTACACATTATAAGATGGAATGGCTTAACCAAACATCTATGAAGAAAGGGATTTCTCCAAAACAATTTGATTTCTGCACGACTCTAGTTACTATAACTTCATTGTTTGTTTGTTTTTCTTTTTTCATTTAATGCTATCAGGAAAATTTCTCTCCTTAGATAATTTCTCTTCTTTTAAAGTTGATATTACTGGGGAAAAAATTCATGAACCAATATGCCCTTTCCTGCCAACATCTCTGAGGGGAAAACTATTCTTTTAATGAGAAACCTGAAATTTATTCATTTTATAACATTGTTAAATCACTTGAAATGATCACTTAAATGATGACGTTGACACTAAAATAAGCAAAACTCTGTAACAGAAAACAAGAAAGGGTCGGCCAAGTGGCTCAGTTGGTTAAGAGCTTGCTCAAGAGTGTGAGCTCTGAGCAACAGGGTTGCCAGTTCGATTACCGCTGAGCTGCTAACAGGTGGCAGGATGGTTCAGCTAAAAAAAAAACAAAAAAAAACCAAGAAAGCTAGATAAATTTCAAAGAAATTGAGGTATAAGAAATGGAAGTGCAGTTTGATAATATTTGTGTACTTCACGGATCTCTAAGTCCTACTACAAACCAGCCATTATGGTATACCCACGACGTAGGGCTATGTGATGTCAGGACTTTGAAGTTGGTTCATAATTTCAGGTATTTGGATTTGAAAAGGAGTGGAGATTTGTATGCAGATCATATGTGTATTATGGTTTTGTAACTTAAGAAGTGAAAGCATGTGAATGTCCAACACGAGGGTTGCATCAGCAGTAAAGATGACACGAGGCCAAGAACATTATGTCAAACTTCATTTCACGATTTTCATGTATAGTCATTAGATTGTTTCACAGAGAACTACATATTTTGTAACAGAGATTGGGGTTAGAGCTATTTATCAAAGCTGCCATTATATTTCTTTCTTTTAAGTTTTTATAAAGTTTAATTATGGTTCAGAAAAAAATTGAGTGAATAACTTTCTCTGAAAAAATATATTGACTATGTAGACTGCAATTATTTTGAGGGGAGACTGGTAAGTTAAATTACCCTATTTTCTATTCTGAAAATGACAAAAAGTCCCATTTCCAGTCTGATTATAGCGATGTATGTGCCCAAAATGGCTGAGAATAAATACAAGAAAAGCAAAAGCTGTAAAGCTAAGGTATGCTATAGACTCTAAGAGAAAGCCTCAGAAATACCCAGAGTGGTGACAAGGAATGTTTGGTTGGAATTTGAAGTTCTTTTCAGTCATCTTTGTTTTTTCCTGCATGTTTAAGGATACACGCAAACTCAATGTAATTGAAATTTCCCTTTTTGTGAAAAGGTGCTTCTCTGTACAGCTCATCCAACTTCCTCGTCTGTAAACCGAGCTCCTGTTGTTGTCAGCAGCTCTCTCAGGTAATCTTCCTGAATGGTGCCAGTTGCCTTCTCATCAAAGCAAGCGAAAGCATTTCTGATGACATCTGAATCTGTGCCATTTAACTTCTCACCAAACATCATGAGAACATGGTGAAATTTATGGGATCTGGAGCCTCATTCAACATGGTGTCTAGATGCTCATCGGTTGAATTTTTCCCCAGGGAGGCAAGCATATCTCTTTGAAGGTTTGCATGCAAATCTTCCTTGTCAATGAAATCATCTCTGTTCTGGTCAAGCACGTTAAAGTCCTTTTTAAACTCCTGCATCTGTGACTGGTCAAACATGGAGAACACATTGGATGCTGCACGCTGGGGGCACTTTTTGGTGGTCTTGGCCTTCACCCTATTGCTTCACATGGTGGCAGTTAGATCCCTGTCCAGCCAAGAGAAGCCTAATACTTCAGTGACTTTCTCTGTGTGCTTGCTGCAGCTATCACAACCCCACTACACCAGAGCTGCCATTATATTTCTTAATGATACATATGTTAGCTAAAGTGCTTTGGCACTTTCAACAGCTATTTACATAATCATAATTATTTTTGGTTTGCAGCCACAATTAGCAAAAACTAAAATTATCCTTTCTTACATATATGATCAGAATCATCACACATATGGCATACACTATAAGCCCAATGAAAGAAAGCATAATGCATATTTAATATACAACTTTTTGTTTTGGGGGTTTATGAGTACTAAAAACAGCCTTTTATAATAGTTCTATAAACAGGTCCTCCTACAAAAATAGTAATCTACTTAATTGGGCGAGGTCCCTTTATCTAGAAAGTGAAATGTTTTGGGATATCCAAGACTTGAGGCAAATGCTGGATTTGATTGTTCTTGCTTCTAATAAGAATACATCTAATGTTACCCAGACTCTACATGTTCCCACTACATTTTTTGCTCATCATTTTTGTTAACCTTCCCCCTCCATTATACTAAGCAAACTCATGAGGCAGAAATATTATTTGTCATGGCATCTAGAAAAAAGCCTTTTGTAAATGTTTGATGCTCAGAATGGAATGGTACTTCATTTCAAAAATACCGGAACACTTATATATATGATATTATTTAGAATACAGAAATTACAGGATTGTTAAAGCAAAAATAGGTCTTTTTTCTCTAAGTAATGGGTGTTTGCTTCTTGCTCCCTAATCTCCTCCTTGACAATTAAGTACAAGTCTTGTGTGGACAGCCAGCTCAAGGAAAGAAAACAGTTTTCTGTTCCTCTTGCCTGGAATATTCGTCTCTCGGATACACACATGGTTAGTCCCTCAGGGCTCCCAAGTTGTTACTCGAGTTACGTTCTCAGTGAGGTCCTCATTGGCTACCCTATCTATAATTTTTATCCTCACCTATACCCCTCTTCCTTCTTTATTTTTTCCCTCTTTATTATTTTTCATTATTTAACACACTGTATATTTTACCTACTTATATTGTTTGTTACCCACTCCTATCACTAAACCATAGACTCCCCGATGGCAGGGAGTTTGCCTCTTTCTTTCGGTGCTTCATTGCCAGTACTCAAGAGAATACCTGGTACATAATAGGTGCTCAATAAATTGAAGAAATGACTCACTACCATTATAAAAAAAATCTCTTCCATGTACACAGGTAATTCTTATAGTTGGTGCATTTTGTTAAATAAGTATCTTATTAAAACCCTTTAATAGTTTAACAACAATGATTAAATGCTGACATAGCAGATGAGGGAATATTGGGAAATCAATAAAATGTTATAAAATATGTAATATGATGAGCAAATATTCATATAACATGTCAAAACACACCTTAAAAGTAGTAAAACAATATGCATATTGAATGGACATATTAGCATTCTGTCTCTTATATATGCCTCTCTAAATTTTATAACACAGAGTGTTTTTTCCAATCTCACTTCTCCATAAGCCTCAATGAGCACATTGAAATTCGTCAGCTCTAATCATTTCATTGTCTATCCAGGATTTATATTAATTTGCTATTATTTTATGGCTCTTGTCTTTCCAACTTGGTTGTAAGCTCTGAGAATGCAAGATCATGTTTTGGACAACAGTGACCCTACAGCATCTACAATAACTCAGTAATCAATGCACGGCCAACCTGTATGACATATGTATGAACTGACTGATTGACTAATTCGCATATGGTATCATATTTGGAATCTGCAAATACAGGATTTGTATATGGTATGATTCTCTATACAGTATCTGCAGATACAGACATAGGTCCCTGCCACTTTAATGTTAATCAGCTGTTTAGGATGACACTAAGGTAACAAGCAAAAGAGATTAGTATAGTAAAACTAGTATTCTATATTCACATGTCATTTAGGCATCACAAGCATTTCTAATTTAAAAGTTGAATTAAACAAGTAGAGGGCCGGCCAAGTGGCTCGTTGATTAAGAGCTGGCTTGGGAGCTCGAACTCTGAGCAGCAGGGCTGCTGGTTCAGATCTCACATGGGCCAGTAACGCTGCACCCTCTACTGCTAAGATGGTGAACAACAGCTCGACCTGGAGCTGGGCCGCCGTGTGTCACCGATGAAGGCATAGGCTTCAGTAGGGCTGCAATGGGCTGCCGTGAGCTACAGTGAGTGGCTGGCAGCCAGCGTGAGCGGCTGGCAGCTGGCGTGAGCTGCAGTGAGCCACCGTGAGCAGCCATCCAATGGCCTGTGACCAATCTGCCTCAACCAGGAAGACCGCAATGATCACAACACAACATGGACCACTGAAGTGATGTCCTCCACAACTAGATTGAAAAACAAAAGGACAGCAACTTGTCTGTTCCCCTTCCCTGAGTCCCCAATTCTGTTCCCTCCCCCAATTCCCCAATAAAATCTTTAAAAAAAAAAGTTGAAAGAAAAGTCATATTTAGACAAAGGATGAACATCTATGAACAAAATGCACTATCTTTTGAGGCAATTTTCAGAAGTTTAATTTTTTTAATATGTAAAATGTCAAAAATTAGGAAAAATGATATTCAACATTATTAGTCTTGGCATGATACTGTAATTTATTTATGCAGAACTTCAATGTCCAAACTTTTGGGGGTTTTTTATTATAATTAAGTCTGTAAGTGTACTCTAAGCTAGATTTCTGTGCAATTGTCATATTATGAAAAAAATAATGCAAAATATTTTCACTTAAAATAAGCCTTTAAAGAAAAATGGTCATTACTAACTTGACAACCTCAACCCATATACTCTGAGGCTTGTTCAAAATTTGGATCTCAAATTTATAGATTAATATTAGACTTGTAGAAGGGATTTTCATGGTAGTACTAAGCTTATACATTTGTTCATTCATAATTCTTTTCTCACTATCTATGGAGAGCCTTCTATATCTATGGAGAGGCTAGGGTTTTCAGAGGGCCAATGAGACAGCACTGGGGATGTCTGGGGTAAAGCTTAAACATGTGATTACATTAGATCCCTAAGGGCATTTTGATTTTTTTACAGGGTGTAAAAATCCTTGCAGTGATTAAAATACATGAAATTCAATATATCCTTTCCACCAAATGACAAGGAACCATTACCAAAGGCATACTTCTTTTTCCTATAAAATAATTTGTGAAGTTTAACTCTCAAATAGCAAGAACATGAACAGTAAGTCCTCACTTAATGCCATTGATAGGTTATTGAAAACTGCATAAGTGAACCAACATATATTGAAACCAATTTTACCATGGGCTAATTGATATAAATAAAGAGTTAAGTTCCTTGGCATGTTTCTGGTCATGAAACACCAAACTTCTAAATACAGACCCCAAACACTTCTCATATTAAACATTGAAATAAATGTCAGCTATAGGTACATTTAAGAAAGAAGAATGAAAACAAGTAATATAATTCTTTTCCAACCCGCTCATTCCAGTTCATGGTCACAGGTGGCTGGAGCCTACCCCGGCAGCTCAGGACACAAAGCAAAACCCACTCTGAACAGGACACCCTTCCATTGCAGGGCGCACACACACCCACCCCCAATCTGACTGGGACAATTCAGACACATCAGCTCACCTAATGTGCACACCTTTGAGATGTGGGAGGAAACCATGGTACCAGAAGAAAACCCATGCAGACATGGGGAGCACGTTCAAAATCCACAAAGCAGCATGGCCCCAGCTGGTAATCATTTATTTTTTCTCATCAATGTTATAATGACATGAGTATTCAAAGACTGTACTTCCTTGCCATAGTTCCTTGAAATAATGATATTTGATATGTTGTGTTTGAAATGGCATCACAATGATCTTGAAATGGCTTTTCCCCCTTTCATTCCAAAACAGTCCCAACCAATTAAATTCAAAATCTGAAGAAATTAAAGTTACTTTCAAAAATCATCTCCTTAGAAAAAAGTTTTTGAAAATAATCTGAATTACAGTTCAGGGCTACAGTATTCTGACAACCCAAGACAGACACCAAACTAAAATGGTAAACACAATTATCAGTAGTGAAAATTTCATACCAAAGTGTTAAGAGAGAAACTAGTATTAAGGCTACTTTTAAGCATGACTAATTTGAGAAGAGTTATGACAAATTAAAATACGTAAACCATCTTGAATGTTATTCGAGCAATAAATACCAAGTATTTAGACATTTAAAAACTTTAAAAGTTCAGCATTTTAACTGGTGTATTTAAAATGTTCTCTTTTAAATTAAGGAATATATTTTTAAAGGCTAATAGTAGAATTAATGGAGCTATATTAAGTTTTATGGTATTTAAAAATATATAATATCCATACTTATAATTTCATTTAATGCAAGTTTAGTTTTATATCTTTAATAGATCATATTTAGGTCAACTTTCAACATAAAAAATTCAAGTCAAACAGCAAAAACATTAGTGTATCTAAAAGAAAATCTGAAAACATTTATCTATAAAGATATATGCACCCCTATATTCATTGCAGCATTATTTATGGTGGCCAACTCACGGAAACAACCAAAGTGTCCTTTGATAGAAGATTGGATAAAGAAGATGTGTTATACATACACGATGGAATATTACTCAGCCATAAAAAAGATGAAATACTGCTATTCGTGACAACATGGGTGGATCTTGAGATTATCATGCTAAGCGAAATAAGTCAGAAAATGTCGAAAACCATATGATTCCACTTATATGTTGGATACAAAACTGAAAGTGGCAAATGAACACTACAAACAAAGAAAATCTCATAGACACAGCTAACAGTTTAGTGGTTACCAGAGGAAAAGGAGGAAGGGAGGTGAAAGAGGACAAAGGGCGTCAACTATGGTGAAAGAATAACTGACTCTGGGTGGTGAACACACAATGCAATATATAGATGATGTATTATAGAAACATACACTTGAAACCTATATAATTTTACTAACCAATGTCACCCCTATAAATTTAGTTACAAAAATAAACAAATAAAAGAGACTTATTAAGAAATCAAGCAAATGAAAAAAAAAAACCAGAATCATTTCACAGAAGTGGAATTCTTGAAAAGGCAACAATTAAAAAATAAAAAGAAAGGAAAGAAAGAAAAGGTAAAGAAAGAAAGGAGAGAAGCAAATAAGAAAACAAAGAGGATAAAAATACATACCTCCATGCACCACTAATACATATTATTAGAAGTGCATCCCAGCCATGAAGTACAGAACAGGCCTGTGTGTAAGGTAATGTCCATGTGTAAGGTTAATGGCAAAACAGTAAGGGACTTTGTGAAAACCTCACGTATAAACAATCACTTGGAAGCTACCTGTGTCATGAACAAGAGAGAAGGTATTTTAGGGGAAGAAGGTGAGGTTAAATAGGAAAATGTCAAATTTTAGATGGTATGCTCATATTCTGGAGAGAATAATACATCTGCCCTAGATAAATCAGTTCTAATCCTAGGTTGAACTCAACTTAGAGAAACTTGTTTTGATACCAAAAGTCCTCGTTCTTGTCCTAATCAGAAAGGCAGCATTTGGAATCACTCCTTTTAAAACAAATTCAGTACAAACAACTTTTAGCTCTATTCCAAATGCTTATTGAAACACAGTGAAGTTAGTTTTCTTTGCATATGTTCATCCATCTATTTTGCGGGAGAAAAGAAGTTTTTTAAAAGCAAATTATCTAGTGCTTGACAGCTTTTCTTTTATGATAAAAAAAAGAGTCCTTTACTTAAAAATTTGTATTTTTTTATTTAAAGTTTTAGCAAGTATATACTTATTTACCTAGAGTAACCTTCAAAACTCACTTATAACTTGTTTTTACTTCAAATTGTCACCAGTTACCCATTCACAAAGTGTACTTTTTAAGGGAATCATTTCAGAACCATTTTATAAGGGTCATTTTAATATAGATTAATAAAAATATCATCTGTATCTTGTATAAATATATTTCCAATCACCAGAATTAAAACCCCTGGTAAAACTCTATTCATAAAAACAAATATATTTTGGAAATATAAATTATAAACTTAAACGACACTTTATGAGCAAAGTGTGAGTACACATTACTACTATTAACTTTTCCATAACCCAGGGTTTTAAATTATATGTAGTCAAAGTCTTGGTTTGTGGGGAGCAGGGAGGAGATAAAAAGGAACCTTTCAACTCTTCCCTGGTATACTATTCAGAGGTACCATCCCTAAAACATATTACATTTTAATTTGCAATATATAAAAAGATGATTATTTCAATGTGAGAGAATTCCTTACAATTAGGGGAAATGGACATTGGGGTAGAGGCTAGCATTTGTAAACAATAAAACTGCAGACTTTCACAAGTTGAAACAACATCAAAGCAACCAATCTTTTTGTTATGCTGGGTGCCAGAGGTTCAAAAGCATACATCAAAATGTCCTAATGAGAGGAGACCACGTGGCATTTGTTTCTTTTAATATCTCTTGTTAAGACATGGCAGCAATCAGTCACGAAGCACCACAGCGCACTTTATTTTAAACACCCCACCTTGTAGTAACTGTTCTTTTTAAAGAGAAAGGTCTTTAGTTACTTAAATGCACATGATTTTGGATTAGAAAAGCCTAACTATAAAGGATAGCCATGTCCTCTGGACTGACACAGATTTCAGCTTAGAAACTAGATAGGAAAGCATGGTTTTTGTTGGTTTTTTTGTTTGTCTCTATTAGCAGCTCCTGGCTAAATATTTCATCAATATCCTAAATGGAGAAATTAGTAGTAACCATCAGGACAACAAACTGGTTATGTAGGTTTAAATTAATTGCAGTTAAAATTTTATGTATGCTTAAATTAACTATTTAGAATATTATAAATAACAGTCTATAATGGTGTTTTTTTCAACTATTTTTTTTTCTGTTGTTTGTACAAAAACACATCTCAATAATGTTTTCTGAACTGGGATTCAGAATGTTAAGACGAATTATAAAGTTCCTCTAACAGATGCAAATATTATTGCTGTGTAGATATGCCACATGTCCCACTAGACTTCTAATTCAACAGCGATTCAATAAAAGTATGTCTTATGGTCTTCTTCAAACAATATCAACAAAAGCAGTTTTTATTAATAGAGTTAGGGGGATTAAAGTACATATTCTCTAATATACACATAGGTCAAATTTGACAAATGTAATCACTCTGGAAATAAATAGAAACCATAAATATGAAGAGAAAAAACATACAGAACCATTAATATCTTTGAAAATTGTTTTGGGAAAATAAATTATTAGATAAGCTATCACCTTGTGCTTGTAGTGAGTCAGAAAAAACAAAAATGGAATAGAAGACAAGACAAAACAATAGAAAAGTAAAAGCTGAGAGAACAATGGTGTTCTAGGAAAATCATTTAAAATTAGCTGCCATCAGGAGTTGGAGGCAGGAGCAGAAATGGCTGCTCTGAGTTGCATTCATAAGGAAAGAGTTTGGTCTCATGCCGGAGGCGAGAGGAAGGAGTATCCTCTTCAGCGTGCTGTCCTAGCTCCTCCTTTCACACACACTTTCAGAGAAGTTAAATATAACTCCTTTGTGGAAAGAATTCTGCAAATTTCCCAAGAGACTTAATGGCTCCTGTTCAATATTTGCAAGAATTTGGGTCATATGTCTGGATTGTAATTATTTATTGCTCTTCCTCCTAAACTAGAATGTGGGCTTTCTCAGTATTAGAATAATATTTTAGTCAACTTGGTATTTCTCAAGCCTAACAACAGCAACTGTGATATTGTATTCTCTCAAATTTTGCCTACTGTTTGCTCAAAAAAGACCTATACATTTGTTTAGTCTCTCCCTCAGTATGTTTTTAGTATTATATTCCTTATCGTACTTATGACAACTATTTTAGACTCCATCTAAATTATGTAGAACAAACATGTTCAAGGGCCTTAAATTCCTGACCTTTGCCTAACAGGAAGAACCCAGACTTTCCCTCTAAACTTTATTCCATTATTTCTAGGCACACTTTCCTGGTTCCATGTTACACTCCTCTCTATACTTGGGGTTAACATATTCATAC
Source organism: Hipposideros armiger (assembly GCF_001890085.2). NCBI lineage: Eukaryota > Metazoa > Chordata > Mammalia > Chiroptera > Hipposideridae > Hipposideros > Hipposideros armiger. The sequence goes on along the minus strand of NW_017731650.1, from coordinate 450,571 downwards.
ATCCAGAAATTGTTATCACAGTCTTTCTATATCATGTCTTAGCCTTTTAAACTTTTCAATGTTTAGTTCTGAAGTAATACAAAATAAGCAAAATAAAACAGTAGCAGAGTCATTGTTAAATCTTCAAGTCACCAGAGTGACATCAGAATAGTGCCATTCTCTTAAAAATTGGAATGACATTGACCTAAATGGACAGGCTGCTGTCATTCTGTCATTGAATCAAAAATGTTACCAAAAGTTAGCTTTTGGCTAGACAGGCTAAAAATATCTGTTAATCTAACAAAATCAAAGATGAATATATACTTGTATATGTGTGTACAGTATGTATGTCAGCACACACAAACACATGTTTTTGCATACATATTTTTGTGTGCTTATATACATGTACACATATATATCATGTGTGTGTGTATAAAAAGTCACAAAGAATGCTAATTAGTAGACAGGTAATTTATGTTAGCGAGTGGTTTTCTTTCTTTACAGTAAAGTGGGACAACGCTGGTATAGAGGAAGTTTTGGGTTAACAAGTAGTGCAGAGTGTTGGGGCACCACTTGGAAGTACAGGACACTAAGAACAGGGTAAAAACAGGAAAAATAGGATAAGAACAGGGAATATTTTCTCCACAAATTTAATAGCATATAGAAATGTAGAAGCATAGACAGAGCTTGATCTAGGGGGAGGGTTTTTTTTGGGTTTTTTTTTTTAATTCTGTATTCTTGAGTTAGATTGAGGGTACGGTGAGAAGCTGCAGAGGTCTCTAGCTGTTGACGCTGGACCGCTTCCTTCTTTTGGACACTGTGGCTTTCTCAGAGGTGGTGAAGGAGGAAACCCACTAAAGAGCAGGGATGGAAAGCAGTTGAGTCCCGAAAACTCTTGGCTCCTCAGATGTGGTGCTGGCCAGTCGCCATCTGTGGGCCCTGTGGTCACAGCATCATTTTGCCAACCTTCATCTACAAGCGAGCACAGAAAGCTCATCTGGCCAAGGTTATGACAGGATGGCGGTGAAATTCAAATGGCAACATCCTGAGGTTTTGCCCATGAGTGTTAAAGAAAGAGGGGGAAAGTTCTGCCTTGCCTGTTTACCAAATTTTTGTGCTTAAAATAACTAGTCTTTTCATCCTTAAAACTAATGACTTAAGGCAGTTATAAACAAAGTATCAGTTTGAAATTCAGAGTTTAGTCTGAGTGACTAGGGGGCAACCTTATTTAGCATCACAAATTATGTCTAAATTTGGAAAAAGACAGGTGGTCAGTGCAGGAAATTATACGACCAATCTTTTTCCTTTGGCTGACAGAGCTGGCTCTGAAAGTGAGGGTGAGCTGGGCAGTTATCAGAGAAAGGTTGTTGGAGGAGAATAAGAAGGCAGGGACACTGAAACATTCTTTAGAGCTGAGAAAGTCTAGTCTTTACTCTGCTGAATTCTATTTTGATTCTTTTGTTACTTTATATTCTACAGATGTTCCAATAAAATAAAAAAATTTAATGTGAAAACAGCCCTTCATGCTGGCATTGTAACATGATTACATAGTGTAAGTTGTTGCTAATAACTTTCCATAGCCAATATTTGTTATCAGAAGAATATGCGATACCATCTTAACACCCTAGGTCCCCTTTGTCTCATCTATACAATGTTTATAATGATAATGATGACAGACACTACTGGCTGTTGGAAGATTTTGATGAAAAAATGCAAAGGTAAAGATATAGTTCAATGCATATATGCTATATATTTGGGAGGAGAATTTTATTCTGATAAGAGTATTTGGAAGACCTAATGAAGAATGACTTTAACTCCAAAACAGTTATATGTATTTAGAAAGGAAGACTAGTGAAAGATAATTTAGATTGTAGCATTAAGCAGAGGTAACATGCAACCCCAGATGGGTATGAGTTAGTAATGTCATGTGTAGTGTGTACTGTGTTTGATAAAAGACTCAAGAAGGTGAATGTGACATATTCTATAGGTTCAAGCTTCATGTCTATTTTAGAGATTTAAAAAAAAAGTTCTCAGACCTCAATTTTATTTGATGTCAAAGTCATGGAAAGAGCTTAGAATATGAATGATTTGGTTACTTGGAGTATAGAATAATACAAATGACAAAGTGGAGTGACTAGTCAGGATGCATGTTGAAATCAGGCTGGGGTTTATGTGGAAGATGTTTACTCTCTCGGTTACACGTGAGGCAGAACACCAAACTGAGGACAGAAGAACTAAAACAAGAGTTCAGAGGAAATTCTACCTCCAGAGAAGGGCCAGAAAAGCAAATTACCATCAAATAAGAAGAGTTCTCCTAGGTTTGTGACCCACTCGCTTGCATCACAAAAGACAGATAAGTCTCCTTTGTGAATCTGTATGCCTTAAACTGTATTTGGCAGTAAACATTATCAGTCAGATGGAAAACTCCCTTGATGCACACTGAATAGTATAAGATATTTTTCAGATATATCCAAATGTCAACCATTGTCTTGACTAATCAGAGTAGTTGCTCTTTCCCCATTCATATTTAATCAGTAGATGAACAGCCGCTTCACAACAGCTCCAGGAGGGCTCTGCTCCAGTGCCATTTTCCCCAACAGATCCTCCTCTCCACTGCCAAAACCCAAAGGAATGCAGGCCTGTTAAACATCTTGGCAGCCGTGATGCCACTGAAATAGGAGCCTGTGAGACAGCAGTAAAGAATCCCTTGGCCACTCTGGGATATCCAAATCTCAGTGGCATTTTAAGTCCAGCAGTCAATATATGTTCCTAACTTTCCATTTTTATTACTACTGTGTTTCTTCATTCATTAATTCATTCACAAAAAGTTTACTAACTATCTACTCTGTGTCATCCACATAGTACACGATGATGACCCGGATCCCATCTGCATTTTCATTACACTCATCTGCCTTACAACAGCACAAGATTGGTGCAATGACTAACATGCCAAGGTTTACAAATACCCACTCTGTAGACTCCTTGAACTCAATTTGAAGGATATATCCATTTACCACCTTGAGCATCTCTATGAGAGAGCCTGGGCAAAGGGAAAGGTACAGGCTTCTAGAGGTTTCAAGACGTGCCCAAGGTCACACAGCCTTGGGTGAAAATGCTGACCAGACCAGACCTGAGAGGAGACGCTATTGCCTAATTCTTTTATCACTACACCAGTGGTTTTAAAAGTTTGTTTCATTTTACTTGAATGGAATGCTTTGCTTCAGTTAACTATTACCAGAAATCCCAATATAAAAACAAATAAAAGTTAAATTATCCATTAGAATCCGGCCCAGAGTCTGCTGAGTGTGCCTGCCCTCACCCCTTCTGCAGTCACCATGTCACTTGGTGGCAGAATCCTCAGGCTCCTGGAGACAACCCTCTGCACTACTTCTCATATAAAGGTCAGAGAGGTGAGGGATCTGAAACACATAGAAAACTTAAAATATGGGCTTGGTTCTTGCTATGGGCTGAATGTTTGTCTCCCTAGCCCTTCACAGTTGATATGCTAAGCCCTAAAGGCCAATGTAATGGCATTGGATGTGGGGCCTTTGTGGGGTAATTAGATCATGAGGTTGGAGCCCCTGAGGATATGACTAAAAGAGGAAAAGACCAGAGCCCACACTCCCTCTGCAACATGAGGATACAAGGAGGAAAGAGGCCATCTGTAAACCACTAAGATGGCAACACCAGACACCTAATCTTCCAGCACCTTGATCTTGGACTTACCAGCCTCCAGAACTATGAGAAATAAATGCTTCTTGTTTAAGCTGCCCAGTCTTTGGTTATGTCATAGCAGACTTAACAAACTAAGGCAGTTGTATGTATTTGTACTTAGCTACACACGGGACTAAAGAAAGGGAGGATTACACTAAACAGAAGAAAGAAAAGGCATTCACTTCATGTTACTAAAATGTGCCTACTCATTGTTTTTCTCCTAAGCAAATTTTATTTAAAAAAATTTAAATCTTTTCAAGAGTTCCAACCTTTGCAGGCTGATCATCACATGTCTACAACTACTGTATTAATGTACCAAAGAAACTCAAAAGCTCCCATGTTAAATTTGAAATCACAACACTCTATCTTTGAGAAGAAAACAAAATGAAGCACCAAATGACTAATGATACAACAGAGCAAGCCAGGAAAACAAAAGTTGTTGTTTTCAAATCTTTTAAAATGCTAGTCGAAAGGGAAGATTTCATATAATTTGTGGTACTAGTTTGTTTCAAACTTAAGAGATTTTTGGTGTCTCTAATTAATCCGTTGGCTTTTTTTCTGTGAGATTTTAAACAGCATAAGAATAAATGTTGTAGGTATAATAGTACAAGGTTATATTGGACTCTGTTTGTGACAGGACGAATGAACATCTGTTGTCAATAAATACCTTTATACATAATAAATATATCTCAAGTCTCTTTGCTCTTCTAATAGCAATGTGTCATTTTTTTCTCCCTTAAATGAAATGGAACAATATTCTATTTTGAGTCTTTTGTTACTTTACATTCCACAGTATTCCAATAAATTTTTTTTTTAAATTGTGAATATGAACATTGATGCTGGTTTTATAATATTTCTTTACATAGTGTGGGGGGCTTCTAACAACCTTGCATAGCCAACGTTTATCAGAAGAAGTGTTTATCATTAGCCATAAACATTTTAAGAAGGTACAGGTATTTTAGTTTGACATACATGCATCAATCAATGTTAGTATTCCTATATCTCCACTATGAATAAGGTCGTTCATTAGCTTTATTACAGAAAGAATACCTAGTATATGATCAAATTAAAAGTAATCCAGTGAAGCAGTTTTGAAATTGTTGTTATACCTGTTCACAAGAAGTTTAGATGGGAAAGGGGGCCATTTAAAAAAATTATTTGAATAGTGGCTTAAATTTATGGAGTTCAGTATAAGAATATTATCCTCTGACTATATGTTACAGGTCTTAATTCTGAATTAATTACCTGTGATCTTGAGGATGTCACCTTCTCCTTGGATCCGAGTTCATACAGAATTAAAGAATTGGACCAGTCTTCCTCTATTACTGTCATCAGGGAGGGCCATAATTAGGAAATGATCCTTAGCTTGGACTCCAAAGAGCCAGAGCGATTTTGACACATCAAGCATAATTTTCTTATGATTTTCATCATGCTGATCTCCACTTTTCAAAGAATACCTCTTGTTAAAAGATAATTTCATTTAAATGGGATCAAATATACGGTGATGGAAGGAGAACTGACTCTGGGTGGTGAACGCACAATGTGATATATAGATGATGTATTACAGAATTGTCCACCTGAAACCTATGTAACTTTACTAGCCATTGTCACCCCAATAAACTTTAATTAAAAAAAAAGATAATTCTAAATCACATTGCCAAGCAAAATAGTATCCTGTGATTCCTCTCCACCTTTTCAATGTTTCTATCATTAGTAGCTTGAAGGAAACTTCTGCAATAAATTCATCTACTCACTTACTATACCGTGAACACACATCACCCTTACAGCATCATTGACCATCCTTTCATTTCAGGACCTCTTACTACAACGAATCTCTCCCTTCTTCCAAATTTCACCTGCCCTTCAAGTGTTACCTCAGATATTTTTTCCCCTATAAAGTTTTCTTCAATACATATGCCAATCTTCTATTTACCATTTACCATGTCTTGATGGCTTCTGTTGACTTTGGGATACAATTCCATCTCTACAAGGCTCTTTGTAATATGGCCCCTGCCTCTAACCTCGTTAATGAATGCATTTTAACAGATAATTAATAATAATTTATAGTACACCAGGGAGTGGGCCAAGATGATGAATCAGACAGGCAAGGTCTCTGTCATCATGAAATTCACATTCTAGTGGGAAAGATAGATAACAAGCAATGAAACAAATATATTGAGAAGATAAATTCAGATAGTGATGTAAAGAAAATAAAGCAGAAATACACAGTCGAGTCAAGGTGGGGGTGTGGATCAAGGAACATGTCTTTGAGAAAAAGGATGTTTCAACAGACTGGACAATAAGGTGTTAGCCAAGTGAGAATCCAAGGGAAAAGCATTGCAAGGTGGAACAAGTGCCAACAGCAAGAATGAGCTACATAAGACATATGGTTGGAGATGAATTCAGAGAAATAGGCAGAGCCAGGTCAAGAAGGGTCTTATTGGCTAGGCTATGTGGAATTTGGATTTTTCTTAGTGTATTAGGAATGATTTTAAGCAGAGGAAATCATGCTGTCACGTATTTTTTAAATGATTATTTTGGCTACCGTGAGGAGAATGGATTATATAGTTATAAAAATAGAAGTTGGGAAACGAAGTCATTGCAATAGTAACTTCATCTCTAGTCCCTCCCACGTATGATAGCTTTTCCCTGGATGTAACTTGCTGAATGATTTTTCCACTAACAAAGAGGAGCTGGAAATGGAATTGTGTTTCATGCGTAAGGAAGATGATATTATGAGCCGTGTTGTTCTGTTATGTGGGAGTCAAATAAGATACATGTTTTAAAAATGTAGCAATATCAGCTGTGTTAAAAGCAGCATTCATTAATTCATTTCATTCATCCACAAAATATTGGTTGAAAGTTAATTGGGCACAGTGCTAATTTCTGGGATTAGAGAGGTGGCAAAAATAATATCGAAATACTAACAGTAGCTAAAATATAGAGGACATTTACTGTGTGTTAAACTTTTCACATACTTTTTACATATATCAACTCATTTTCCTCACAGCTGTTCTATGAACTACATATTATTATTTGCCATTTTATAAAGGAGGCAAATAGAAAAGAGAGATTAGAAACTTCCCCAGCTAGTACATGGAAATACAGGGTTTTGAACCTAGGGAGTCTAACTGCAGAGAGTACACTCTCACCTATTACATAAAGCCTCTTTGGAAAACAAAACACACATAGCGTTTTCATGGAACCTACTATCTGGTCATTAAGAAAAATATTAAGCAAGATTATAAAGAAATATGGTAATAGCGTATGGTCATGGATTTTGCAAGACTGAATTAATAACTTGAAATATTGACATTCCCTTAATAATTTCGCGAGTTAAGAAAGAAAAATGATATGAGGACATAAGAGCAATAGATCTGGCCATTTGAGAAATTGAAGGAAGAATATTATAAAATAGGAGCAAGAATTGGAAACAAAGTTCTCTTTAAGAATAGAAGGCTCTAAATAAATTTGGAGGTAGATGAAAAGTGTCAGTTGGAAAGTAAAAATAAACAGCTTAAAAACAGGAAGAAATAATATATACAGAAGCCCATCCCTCAAGGTAGTATGTTCTAACTTCTGGTAAAGGAATTATATTTAGAACAAGAAAGAAAATTTTGTCAACCAGGTTTTGAAGCAAAGTGAAAGGAAGCGGGGGTGGCCAGAAATAAAATGAGGTAAAAATTAAGAATAGAATACGTATTTCACATCATATGGACATATGAATAAAAATATTGTATGGGACGTGGAACCACATATAAAACAACAAAGATCATTAAATGGTTTAAAACTCTACATAGGTATGTCACGTATTCCTTGCTGAAACAATACTGGAAGATAATATCAGAACTACGTTGTTCATAATTTGTCACATTACATCAAAATATTCATACTTATGTTAAGTATTTTGGATATTAATTATAGACCACACCAGCACATATGTTTAACTATTCTCATTTTGACTTCAGGTTGTCTTTATAAAACACCACAACAAAATAACCCCTACAGCCATTGTCAAATAGAGTCAATCTAGTTGAGATGCTTAATAATTTCAATCAACATCAGACCCAAGTAAGATAAATTCACAATGCTATCTTAGAAGAGATTATTCTAGTTTTGGAAGCACACTTGTTCGTCACCTAGGACTTAGGTAACTTGATATGGTCCCATGTGGCTAATATATGGCCAAGCGTATAGGACACTTACATCTGAATATACATAACTCAAAGCCGACTGTGAAGTTATGAATGAATGAACAAATATGGAAGTAATCAAAGAAGAGATGGCGAGCGAGACAGAGTGAGAATGTGACCAGAGCTCCTCCATAAACCATGGTAATTGGTGAGATGTGCACCAATGTGTCTGAGCACTTATTACTCCATGGGGGTTGGGTGTCACGCACCATCATCAAGAACAGGTGTTGGCATGACTCGCAGCTCATTCATCACTGAGCTGCAGCAGTGTTAACATATGTTGCTTTAGTGTTAATCGGGTGTGTTTTTATAATCAACGTTGATCTGCCCTTTATCATGCCAAAGAGATAAATGTTAGCTGAGGAAAAACAAACCTGAAGCATAATATTATGTATTCACCCAAGTTCATGTTTTATTGCCCCCATCCCCCAGGCAAATTCCCATGCCTGAGACCTAAAGAATCTCAAAGATTTCAAATTCAAGATCTTGGGATAATTTAAAAGTATAGAGTAAGCATTTTTGAAAGAATTATACTTGACATGAACTATGTGGTGAACTCTTGGTAAAACCCTTAAATCCTGATATTGATTGTATGTCACTGATTCAACTATAGATCACTGAATCAATGGTATTCTATTTAACAGGGACTATTTAGAGATTAGGATTTAAAGACAATTAAATTTGAATTATGGACAGCCTGCCTTGCTACTCAACTGTTAAAGTATAAGATGAAAATAAAATGTTTTGCATTTTAGCAAAACCAGGAAGTATATAATCAGATCTATACAGAAATATGCCACAAATAGTCAATTGGTCTGTCTGATTTAAATGAAAAGGCTCAAATACAGAATTTCTGCCCTCTTGTATAGCTGAGATTTGCTTTAACTTTATGACTTGACTTGAGCAAAACAAATGAGAACTTGTTAATTAAGCAGTTCATTCATGATCCGTAAGAAGCAACTTGCATACCAACTGCTAGTTCTTAAAGAGTTACTAAAAAGTTCAGAGAAAGTTTCTTATTAAATGTTTAGGTTGTTTCTTTTTTTCCTTAGGTAGACAAAAGTTTTACTAAGTAAATTTCAATGCCCATGTATTGCGAGTATGATAATCTCTAAATTGGGGAGTAAGCAATTGATGCTGTACAGTCAAGTAATTTTAGCAGCCAGATAATTTATTGTTGTTTTAAGGTTTTGTGATTTGTTTTTGTTTGTTTGGTGTGTATGTGTGTCCTATGACTTGCGCTTAGTCATGATTGCATCTCATTTCTCATTTAGCTTTTTGCCAAGTCTTTCTCATTGTGCTATTTTTTCCTTCGGGTTCAGGCTTGGCTTCTACTCTTGGTGGCTTTAGCATTTGACTTTCAGGTCTCTGATTGTAGCAGTTCAGTATCTTATTACTCTTTTTGTCTTTCCTGTGCACTGGTATAATTTGTTCTTGAGATAGAGAATTGTTTATTTGGTGAACTTCTAGTATCTTCAACTTTCCCATTTCTGTTCATTTTTTCCAATACCCTTCTTTTGCAGTCTAATTATATTAGAATCTCCTTTCTTAAATAATTATTTTTATTTTATTACTTTACTCTCTAAGATCTTGAATCTTATTGTTATATCCACAGGTTTTATGGATATTAGAATTGTTTCTCATTTTTACTCAAATGGTAAGTAAATCACCTAAGCAGAGTATCTATTTAATTATAAATATTCAAATTTTACTATGAAGTTGAATTGTCAAAGAGACAGCCTGGAGAGGTGATTAAGCACAATGACTTGGGAGTCAGTTTATTCAGGGTTTACTCAAATTCTGGGTCTTCCATTACTAGCTATGTATCCTTGGGCACGTGACATAATCTATTTCTCAGTTTCCTCATCTGCAGAGTGAGGGTGATCGTATTATCTATTAATAATATAGGGTTGTTGTGATGATAAGTTGGTTAATATATGTAAAACACTAGAAACATTGCCTGAAACATTGCAAGTTTATTATTAAAATTTTTTACAATTAGCTTTGAGTTATCTGACTTATCACTCATTTCACTATTATTATTATTTCTAAGGTAAAACACTTATCTTTATGTAACTTTATGCTACTCACAGTGTCTTCAAGGTTACAATGAAGGAATTGAAAATGCTCTCTTGGCCGGCCAGGTGGCTCAGTTGGTTAGAGTGGGAGTTCTGAGCAACAGGCTGCCGGTTCGATTCCCACATGGGCCAGTGAGCTAAGCCCGAGCTGAGCAGCCAACAGGCGGCTGGATGGCTCATTGGTTTAGAGCATGTGCTCTTAACAACAAGGTTGCAGGTTTGACTCCCACATGGGATGGTGGACTGCACTCCCCCGCAACTAGATTGAAAGCAGCAACTGGACTTGGAGCTGAGCTTGCACCCTCCACAACTAAGACTGAAGGACAACAACTTGACTTGGAGCTGATGGGTCCTGGAAAACCACAATGTTCCCCTCCCCCAATTCCCCAACACTGTTCCCTTCCCCAAATTCCCCAATAAAATCTAAAAAAGAAAGAGAGAGAGAGAAGAGAAGAGAAGAGAAGAGAAGAGAAGAGAAGAGAAGAGAAGAGAAGAGAAGAGAAAAAAGAAAAGAAAAGAAAAAAGGAAAAGAAAAGAAAATGTTCTCTTACGTTTCAGGGGTCTCTGTCTACAACCCAATGCTTTGTCTCAATTATTTGAAGTCCCAGAGACCTGTTTTGCTTAATGAGACTCAGTGGTTTCTGGAAAGATCACTTGTGATAAAGGGATGAGAAGCAGGGACTAATGAGTAGTAGACCTAATAAATCACATTTCCGGCTCCCTAGGAATCCTTCATAGCATTCATTAAGAGGTTTCCTGCATCCAGAAAATTGCCAATCAGTAGCAATGTGGATGTGAAAAGGTGAAAATGGTACATATATTGATAAGTACATATTTACTCACCCTCCCCACACAATTCAGATACCAAAAAATTCAGACAGATTGTAAATTCAGACAGAATATGTGTAACTTATGCAACCAGTTTTTCTATGAAATTTAAAATTTGAGAACATATTGACAGACATCATAATTCTTCATACAAATGTGAAAATAACACGGTAATTGATAGCCATTAATTATTTGCAGCACAGCCATGCCCAGATTAAACCTACATAATGCACTCTCTATGCTTTGTACTGTTGCTGATCCACCACTACAGGAAAAAAGGTATTTAAATGAAAAATAACTCATGTCACTATGTTGAGAGTGAGACATTCTCTTCTATACTTCTTTGAAATAAATAAAATCCCCTGCCTTTAGCAATCATAATACACATCACATTATTTCATAGTAACATCGGTCCCTTCACTTTGCATGTACAACAAAAAAATAATAATAACTAAAAATAATGTTAGCCTCTGGGTGATTTTCTTCTGTTATTTCGCAACTACATTTACTATCACAAGACTATAACATCCCTGAGAACATGGAACCATAACTAGTTTGTCCCCATAATCGAAAGTGATGTGTACTCAGTACTTATTGATCAGGTGCATGAGAGAACAAAAGCATGCAGCATCTCAGAAAGATCTCAGTGGTTACTAACATCTCATTGAGGACCAGGGGTTTCCATGGTAATGTCTGTTATTATGCACCATATTTTAGTTTTGTATTTGCTTTTCTAGTTGCATTTAGTTCACCGTCATGAATCCTACTTCATATTTTCACAGTATTAGTCACAACACATGTAACTATGAGTTTGGCTTGTGAGAAGAAATTAAGTATAAAATTGTCTATTTGTACATTTGAGATCTGTGAACTGATTCGATCTGAGTTAACTAAAGTTTTACTCTAGCAGAGTTTGGAAACCTGCCCAGGCCTTTCATCTAACAGTTTGCTTAATATTATGTCTCTCCTATTTCCTTCCTAAGAGTCTCCATATTTCGCAATAGGTTATAGAAAAAGGTCTGAGTAATCTGAGTGTGACATAATACCTTGGTAGAAAGTGGGATTTGACAGAAACAGAGTCACTTGTCAGTTCAGTGTTTTCCACTGAACAAAGTTGACATCGCTGACAACAGCCATTAGGTAGTATCATTGTGCTAAAAATAACTATAACTTATTCCTTATTGTTATTTTCTGCTTTTTTATAAATATAAAAGTTTATAAAACAAAACATAGTTTATTTTTTATTCACCTGAACATCATTTTCTCCTCTTTTGGGTGTTTTATATTTAGAATTGTATTACCCACTTCTGCATTATTCCCTTGGCTTATAGTAACAGCTTTTCAGACAGAGATAATTCAACAAAGTTAGGAAATAGAAAATAGAGATAGAAATATTGCCTTAGTTTAAAATCTATGCCATCTTTGATTTTTACTGCAAATCTCTACAAATGAGGCATTACAATATTTCCAAAAATAAAGGAAAAGAATTGTGACTACTTTTCAAATTTATGGTATGCACTATACCTTTATATTTTAGGTATCAAAGACTATAATGCATGATGTCATTTCTCATCAAGGCAAAATGAATACAACTGAAAAAGAGAGTTTTGGCCTTGTTTAAAAAAAAGAGGAGGGGAAATGGCATTTTCTGATAACTTTTCTAGTCTTATTGTCTGTAATTATTATGAATTCTGTATGAATAGTACTCATAAAACCTTAAAGTTTCTACTAACTTAGAAATATCACAATGTCTTCCAACTATCATAAATCACCAATATGTTATGTAAAGCAAAACTATGTTAAGTTATTTAATATTGTACTGGATCACATGCAATACTATAGGCAGTTTTATTTGGAGACAGAAGCTTAACAAGTATAACAAAAGATTTGAGAAAAAGGAAAAATCAAACAGATTCATTTAGAAGGAAAAAATATTAAGCAAGATTTCAAAGATAAGGGAGATCAGAAAAAAGCAAGACTAAACTGAAAGTAAACAAGCAAGATAATGGAGAAAGTAAATAGGTAAGTAAAATAAGATTTTTCTTTTGAAATCTCGTAAGAGTTTATTTTCACCTTATTTTAATTCCTAAGGCTAAAAAAATTACCTTTGCACATATGATTATCTACATATTAAGTAGCAGAACAAGAAATTTAAAAAGTCTTTTATGTATGCAGTATTCTCAAAATTGAAAGACCTATAAATATCTTAAGATAGTGGTATTTTCTCTTGCAAATATTCTAATAAATTTTGGATTGTTGTTAATTAAATTATTTGCATAGGTTCTCATTTATCTTCAGCCTGGGAAAATATTCACTGAACACTTTCTTCTTAACTACTTGATTTTTTCCATTGTCTTGATCTCAATAAAATGCAATTATTAAAGTACATCAAATCTTAGTGGCCAGAAAACAAGTTGATTTGGTCACAGTGAGTGGGACACTGTTTGACTCAAGCATAACTGAAAAAACCTGGAAAAATATATATATATACATATACATATATGTGTATATATCTTCTCACACTGTGTGTGTGTGTGTGTGTATGTGTGTGTGTGTATTATGAGAAAACATAGGTCCCTGGGATAATCTTTTGTTGATATCACAAACACACTCCAAGGAAAAAGAAGGGGAGACACATGGAGAGGGGCAGGGAGAGGAGAAGGGAAAGAAAAGGAGGAGAGAAAGAAAGAAAACCAAAACTGTTTTTCAAAAAGCCGTTTTGTCCGTTTCCATTTTCCCACTACATGTTTGGAATATTTTGGAAGTCTTTATAAGATTAAGATGAAATCCTTACTACTTTCACCTGTAACCTCTTAAATGTTAAATGTTACTACCTATGGAGATTCTGTGTTGCACAGCAAACAAACCATTTAAAGAATGACTTTTGATAAAACATATGTCTAAGAATTTAAAATTTCTTGGCACACGTAAAAATACAGACATTTAAAATTACTAGTGTTAAAAGAAAGACAATTTTTATATTTCAAACGTTTAACTTCAATATAATATCTCCTCATTTCCCTGAATATTAATGGATCTATTAAATATCAACAGAAATATTAAATTAAATTTTGGAAAATTCCATTGTATATTTAGGAAATGGCTCAAAAATCAGCTTTCTCATTTATTACTTGATTCTACTACTCTCGTGGTTTAAAAATTATTCATGGCAAATTGTAGATGTTGTCATTTTGTCATTATGTTACAATGTCTCCAAAACTAAAAATCACAATTTCTTTGATGCTGCTGTTAATCTCTTTTCCCAAAGCTTTTGTTTGGATAGGATAGGGATAGGATGGAAGAACCAATTTGATATTAATCTCGAGAAAAAAATTGAAAGCAAAAACCAGGGCAGAGCCAAAAATAACGTAAGCAGGTCCTCCTGTACTCAATCTTCCTTAAGTGTTCTGCCAGTGCACTCTCAATGTGTATATTCAATTACTATCAAGGGACTGTAAATTATGTGACACATTTTGAGTGGTCTAATGTCCACTTGGGAAATGAGAGAGATGCTGCAATGATTTCCATTTGCTCACTGACTTTGAACTCTACCAGTGGGTCTCACTTGACTGAATTTTCTGCTTGAAAGATTTGAATATATATGTCATAAATAAAAAAGATATTATCTACAGTATATAAAATTTCTTCATATGGCTTTTTAGTTTAGTGAGGAGTGTTTCACTATGTTCCTAATACTTTATTATGACTGGTTAATGGTTTCACAGTGCTTGTATTTTTTTGTATGCAGTTTGCAAAGGCTTCTCCAGCCCTCTCTATGGATGAAGAGTCCATTCAGGGCTTTTGAGAATTGTATGATGGAAAGCCTTGAAGTGGAGAGAGAGAGAAAAGAAGCTCCCAGTGAGGCCCAATGTTTTGTTTTGGGTTTTTTTTTTTTTTTCTAATCTGAAGATAATATAGAAGGCAACCATCAGCCATGCTGACCAGGCTTCTTGATTTGTGTCTTAGAAGACTATTAGGACCCAGCTGTTTGATTGTTTCTTACATCCAGAGACCACAGGGAACACTTCTGCAGCCACCAGTTGGTACAAAACATTACTCTGGTTCTAAATTTGACAATCCATGAGTGATGGGTCCACGCTTCTGGGACATAAATGTTTTCAGTCTCCAGATTTAAAGCAGACTTTGAATTATATTTTATGTATATATTCAATGCCTGCCTTGAGCTAAGTTAGAAGATTTTGTGGAAGACATTTTAAGTTTCTTGTTTTACATGTCAATATTTTTTTAAGCAAAATAAGCATGTCCCAAAACAATGACAGAAGTACTAAAATAAGGCTGAATGACTGTGAAGGTCAACACTATTATTTTATAACTGAGGGCATTTGGAGTCATGAATTGATGTACTCAAAGTTGCATTATGTATATTTCAATGCCAAATTTATTCTGATGAATAAGTAATTTCTACCTTCCTATGCACTAAACTACCTATCATCAGCTCTAAGAGTAATCAAGAAGACCTTTAGTATATCAGTCCTTTTCCTTTTTTTCAATATTATTAAATTATTCTTTCCTGAAACTCAAGGTGTAATTTGAATGAATTTGAATTTTTCTTAAAGCAGTCATAAAAATCAATTCGTCAAAATGATCAAAATTAAGAGCTCAACTACATTTATTCAATGTGCGTAAGAATTTTCCACTTTTTTTATTAAAGATGCAGCAATGGCTGATTTTACAAATTGAGTTGGGAAAGTTTTTAAATTGTAAAATAGTGATGTTTTATATTCAACACATGGGATCACAATCATTAACTATTATCAATGTCAAAATTTCCTTTAATCTATACAGAGCACATTAATAAAAAGGGCAGATCCTCCCAGAATCAATCATCTTAGCCTCTTATAAATAAAGGTCCTTCAATTTGCTTTAGATATTCAAATTAAGAAAGCAATAGGACCATAGTAAAATTATGTTACTATGCTAATATACTCTTGCTTTTCAATTCACCTGTGGAAGAAAACAGGTCCTATATTTTTCTAGTATTTTCTGGTATATTACCATACCATGCCTGCATTTAAGCTATTTGTCAAAATCATGACCATCCAATCTTTTTATGATGGGGAGACTCTAACTTTATACATGCAAAAACTATTTTTTTAAATGTTAAGTTCTCATTTAAAGGGTCAATGATACACACACGCGCACACACACACACACAAACACGCACACACACATATTTGGTATGTAGATATCTTTAGGTACCTAAACTTTCTAAATTTAGCCTCATACAAAAAGATAGCTGTATATATTATAATGCATATATTAAAAATGAGTCATACCATAGCTACCTTCCTCTATAAAACATACTATAGTAATTATACAGCATGAACTCTTGTAATTATTGAATTAAGAATGCAAAATAAAAGTCATAAAATGATTTTAAAAATGTACTCATTACTTATATATCAAATATTTTACATTTATATTTTAAAAAGGCATTCAAATTGAAGAAGTGTTTTGTTTAGTTTTCTTTGAAACTAAACATTGAAAAAACTTATAAGACCTAGAAAATAGTTAATACATTTTACCTGGAAATTTCACATATTCAAAATTTTATTTGTAAATTATTACCTACTTTGGTCCAAAAACCATACATTTGAATTTTAAAAACATAGTCTTTCTAAATATTTTACTTTGAAGTTTGAGTCTATTTAATAGTTTAGACTAGGTTTAGACTAGGAAGTGCAGTTAACTAGGGAAACAAAAGATTATTGAAAGTAGCCATTCTAATTAAGGGATTCAAATTTTACAGACTATTCAAATATGTATAATAAAATTAATCTTTCAAACATAAACATTTTATAAAATGATGGCAAGGAAGATAATTAGAAATGCACAAATATATTTAGCACTTTGATGTAAAATATGTCACTATGACATGACCTGCTATATTAAACACATCATTAAAGGATTGAATTCTGGGTTCTTTCCCATGTTCTAATTGACACTTTCCCTGTTTTCTTCATTTATTTCAGTAACCTGATAGTTCTAGCCCAAATCCCCAAGATTAAGTGTCTGAGACTTATATAGAATCAATCTAGATTTGAACATTCTTATTATCACTTTTAGTTTATGGTGTTAATTGGGTTATTAATTTCCTAAATTTATTTATTTATTTTATATATAAAGATGTACTAACATATAATGGTTTAAGAAACCCTAGAGGACAGAGTTCTAGTCAAGATGCTGGAGTAGGTAAACACTGTGCTCACCTCCTCCCATGACCACATCAAAATTAAAACTAAACTACACAACAGTCAACCTGGAGAACCAACTGAAGACTAGCTGAACAGAAGTCCTATAAACAAGGATATAAAAAAAGAAGCCCTGTTGAAATGGGTGGGAAGGGTGGGCATGCAAATTGGGCTGGCTCCACCCTCAGGTGTGGCAGTGGAATATCTGGAGGGATATCTCAGCTGCACAGGTTCCCTCCCTCCCAAAAAGAAAGGGGTCCCAGCCCTACATGGGGTCCCCATCCAGGAGCATCAGTGCCAGGAAGAAGAGCCCCACAATATCTGGCTATGAGAATCAGCGGAGATTATCATTTGACTGTGTGGGTGAGACAGAGGGAAGGCGGCTGGACACCCAGACATTCCTCTTAAAGCCTTCATGCAGAGACTTACTCACTTGTAGGCAGTCACCCTGGGCTCCTGTGAATGGACAGCAGCTCAGGGGGTACCAGAAACATACCAGGAGAACCTGAGTTGTGTGGTTTCAGGGAGAGAGCTGGAGGGACAGTCGCCACTGTCTCTGTGTTAAGCTCTACTCCCACACAGCCAGCCGTCAGGCACCATCGTTCCTGTATTGAGCCCTCCTCCCCATACAGCCAAATCTGAATCTGCGTTAACCTGGTGAACACCACTCACCTCACCCTAATGTTTCTTCAAGGCCCTGCCCCAGCCAACTGGCATACTGCCATAGGTTCTTTCAGCTGTGGGTGGCTGGCCTTGGCTCATGTAGCAGTCTTTCTTAAAAAGTCTCAAAGCAGGCAGGCAGGTGGTGGCTGGCTTTGGTATGCTTTTTGCCTTTTGCTGAGTGGACCCAGGCTTGACACTAGAGCCAAATCTGAGTCTGTGTTTACCTGGTGAACACCACTTGCCTCATTCTGGCAAGTCCATGAGACCTTGCCTCACCTAACTTGTGTACTGCCCAAGGCCCTCATAGCAGCTGTGCCTTACAAGCAGCTCACAGGCATTAGCAGGCATTGGGGTGCCCTGCACCTTTGGCTGAATGGCCCTAGGCACACTACTGGTGGCAGTTGGACTTCGTTCACAGTGTGGCTTCTCCCACATGCCTCCAGGCCCAGCATAGGCAGTTACCAACCAGAGGTAGCTGCTGAACTTGGCCTGCACTAGAGCCCCTCCCAAGAGGCCCCAGAACCAACACACCTGATTGTCAATTTCAGACCACAACAGAGTACTACCCAATTAACTCCACAAGTGACACAACCAGAGGGTGGTCTTGGCACACACCAGAGCCCACTGGGGTGAATCCCACTCTGTGGGATCAGCCCCCCCCCATAGCAGTCCATGTGCTGTGGACAGGGCCAGTCCTCAGTGCCAGTCAGCCTGTGGGTCAACCCTACCCACTGATGTGCCAACATTAATCAAGGCTCAACTAAAACAAGAGGGCACACACAATCCACACAAAAGGACACTGCTGGAGCACATGGCCCAGGTGATGAGGGAGACTGTGCCACTGGGCCCCAGAGGACACCTACTACATAAGACTCCTCTGCCAAGACTGGGAGAAGTAACAGCTCTACCTAATACATAGAAACAAGCGCAAAGAGGTAGCCAAAATGAGGAGACAAAGAAACATGTCTTAAGTCAAAGAACAGGAGAAAACTTCAGAGAGCACTTCCCTAACCTGGCAAAGGAAATACACATACAAGCCCAGGAAGCACAGACAGTCCCAAACAAGACGAAACCAAGCAGGCACACACCAAGACACATCATAATTAAAATGGCAAATGTTAAAGGCAAAGGTATAATCTTAATCTTACAAGCAGCAAGAGAAAGGCAGTTCCTACAAGGGAGCTCCCATAAGATGGTTAGATGATTTGTTAACAGAAACTTTGCAGGTCAGGAGGGACTGACATGAAATATAAAAGTGATGAAAAGCAAGGACATACAACCAAGACTACTCTACCCAGCAAGGTTATCATTTAAAATTCAAGAAAAGATAAAGGGCTTCTCAGACAAGTAAAAGCCAAACCAGTATCACAAGAAACCATCAAACTAGTATTACCATGTTTCCTCGAAAATAAGACCAGATCTTATATTAATTTTTGCTCCAACAATTGACATGTATTCATTTACTCACATACAAAAATCTACATTTATTTAAGCAGTCATTCTGGCTGACAGTCTTAACTGGGGCTTATGTTTGGGGTAAGGCTTATGTTACAAGCATCCTGAAAAATCATGCTAGGGCTTTTTTTCCAGTTATATCTTATTTTGGGGGAAACATGGTACAAGGAATGTTAAAGGAACTCCTTTAAGAAAAAAGGCAGGAAAAACCCACATAATTATAAACAATAAAATGGCAATAACTATGTATCTATTAATAATAAATTTAAATGTAAATGAATTCAAAGCTCAAATCAAAAGATATAGGGTAGCTATAACTGGACAAGAAAACAAGACCCATACATATGCTGTTGATAAGAGATGCACTTCGGATCAAAAGACACACAAACTAAAAGTAAAGAGATAGAAAAATGGAAACAGAAAAAAAGCTGGAATAGCAACACTTATATCAGACAAAATGGTCTTTAAAACAAGGCTATAATAGGAGGCAAAGGAGAACATTTCATAACCATAAAGGCTCAATCCAATAAGATGGTATACCCTTTATAATCATTTAATCATCCAACACAGGAGGACATAATACATAAAGCAAATATTGAATGTCATAAAGGGAGAGCTTGACAGTGATACAATCATAGTAGGGGACTTTAACCTCTCTTTGACATCAATGGATAGACTGTCCAGATAGAAAATCAACAAAGAAGCAGTTGCCTTAAATGACACATTAGAAAAGATGGATTTAAATGATATCTGTAGAGCATTCCACCTCAAAGAAACAGAATATACATTCTTTTCAAGTGCACAAGGAATATTTCCCAAGATAGACCAAATGTTAGGTCACAAAAATAGTCTCAATAAATTTAAGAAGACTGACATTATATCAAGCATCTTTTCTGACCACAATGGTATGAAAATAGAAATCAGTTACAAGAAAAAAAACAGAAAAACTCACAAAGACATTAAGGCTAAATAACATGCTATTAAGCAATGACTGTGTTATAGAAGAAATCAAAAGATACCTTGAGATCAAAGAAAAAAATCAAAAGATACCTTGAGACAAATGAAAATGAAAACACAACAACCCAAAATCTAGGGGACACAGAAAAAGCAGTCCTAAGAGGGAAATTCATAGCAATGCATGCCTAGAAACAAGATAAATGTCAACTAAACAATCTAACCTTACACCTAAAGGAACTAGAAAAAGAAGAGCAAACAAAGCCCAAAGTGAGTAGAAGGAAGGAAATAATAAAGGTCAGAGAAGAAATAAACAAAATAGAGTCTAAAATAATAATACAAAAGATCAATGAAACCAATACCTGGTTCTTTGAAAAGATAAACAGAATTGATAAACCTTTAACTAGACTCATCAAGAGGAAAAGAAAGAGGACCAAAATAAATAAAATCAGAAATGAAAGAAGAGAAGTGACAACTGACACCACAGAAATACAAAGGGTTATAAGAAAATATTACAAACAATTATATGCCACCAAATTGGTCAATCTGCAATAAATGGATAAATTCCTAGAAGCATACACTTTTCCAAAACTGAAACAAGAAGAAACAGAAAATCTTAATTGACCAATTACTACTAACAAAATCAAATCAGCAGTCAGAAAATTCCCAACAAACAAAAGTCCTGGACCAGATGACTTCACAGGTTAATTTTACCAATCATTCAAACAAGAGTGAACACCTATCTTTCTCAAACTATTCCAAAATATTCAAGAGGAGGCGAGGCTCCCAAATTCACTTTACAAGGTTACCATTACCCTAATTCCAAAACTATATATATATATATATATATATATATATATATATATATATATATATGTAATAGGCTGATATCCCTGGTAAACACAGATGCAAAAATTCTCAACAAAATATCAGCAAAACAAATTCAGCAATACATTATAAAGATCACAGACCATAATCAAGTGGGATTTATTCCTGGGATGTAAGTTTGGTTCAATATCTGCAAATCAAAATCTGCAAATTAATGTGATGTACCACTTAAACAAAATGAAGAATAAAAATCATATGATCATATCAATAGATGCAGAAAAAGCATTTGACAAAATCCAGCCTCGATTTATGATAAAAACTCTCAGTAAAGTGAGAAGAGAGGGAACATTCCTCAACATAATAAAGGACATATGGGACAAACCATAGCTAACATCATAATCAATGGTGAAAAACTAAAGGCAATTTCTTTAACATCAGGAACAATTCAAGGATGTTCAGTTTTACCACTTTTATTCAACATAGTATTGGAAGACCTAGCCACAACAATCAGATTAGAAAAAAAAAAATAAATAAAAGGCATCCAAATTGGAAAGGAAGAAGTAAAACTGTTATTATTTGAACATTATATGATAATATATTTAGAGAACCTGAAAGATCCCACCAAAAAACTATTAGAATCGATAAATAAATTCAATAAAGTAGCAGGATATAAAGTTAATATTCAGAATTTGATTGTACTTTTATACACCAATAACAAACTATTAGAAAGAAAAATTGAGAAAACAATCCTACTTATAATTCAATCAAAAAAAAAAACCAGAATATCTAGGAATAAATTTAACCAAAGAGGTAAAAGACCTTTACTTGGAAAATTATTCATGGAAGAAAGACACTGAAATGGAAGCTATAATGTACTCATGGATAGGAAGAATTAACATCGTTAAAACAGCCATACTACTCTAAGCAATCTATAGAGTCAATGCAATCCCTATCAAAATACCAATGACATTTTTCACAAAATTAGAACAAATAATCTATGAATTTATGTGGAACCACAAAAGACTCCAAATAGTCACAGCAATCTTAAGAAAGAAGAACAAAGTTCAATGTATCAAAATTACCTGACATCAAACTATATTAGAAGTTTGTAGTATTCAAAATGGCATGGTACTGGCTTAAAAACAGACACACAGATTGATGGAACAAAATAGAGAGTTCAGAAATAAACTCATGTCTAAGTGGTCAATTAATCTATGACACAGTAGGCAAGGGATAAAGACGGTTTATTCAATAAATGACGTTGGGAGAATTGGACAAATGCAAAAAAAGTCAAACTAGACCACTTTCTCACACCATACCCAAGAAAACTCAAAATGGGTTAGAGACTTAAATGTAAGACCTGAAACTATAAAACTCCTAGAAGAAAACATAGGGGTTAAGTTCCTTGACATCAGTCTTGGCGATGATTTTTGGATTTGATACCAAAAGCAAAGACAACAAAAACAAAAATTAACAAATGGGACTGCATCAAACTAAAAAGCTTCTGCACAGAAAACAAAATCATCAATAAAATAAAAGGGCAACTTACTGAATGGGAGGAAATAGTTGCAAATCATATATCTGATAATGGGATAATATCCAATATATAAATTACTCATACAACTCAATAGCAAAACAAACAAACAAACAAACAATCCAATTAAAAATGACAAGAGGACCTGAATAGACATTTTTCCAAAGAGCACATACAAAAGGACAATAGATACATGAAAAGATAACTCAACATCATTAATCATCAAGGAAATACAAATCAAAATGACAGTAGATACCATCTCAGATCTGTTAGAATGACTATTATCAAAAACACAAGAAATAATGAGTGTTGTTGAGGACGTGGGAAAAGGGAAACTTTATACACTGGTGGTAGGAATATAAATAGTGCAGCCACTATGGAAAACAGTATGGATATTCCTCAAAAAATTAAAAATAGAGCTACCATATGATCCAGCCATTCCACTTCTGGGTATTTATCCAACTTGAAAAGATATATGCACCCTATGTTCATTGCAGCATTATTTACAATAACGAAGACATGGTAACAACCTAAGTGTCCATCGATAAAGGAATGACTAACAAAATGTGGTATACATATACAATGGAATATTATTTAGCCATAAAAAAGAATGAAATATTGCCATTTGTAACAACATGGATAGACCTACAGGGCATTATACTAAGTGAAATAAGTCAGATGAGAAAGACAAATACCATATAATGTCATGTACAGGCAGCACCTAAAAAACAAAACAAAACAAAAAAGAAAAACAAAAACATACAAACAAAAAAACAAGCTCATAGATACACAGAACAGACCCTTGGTTGCCAGAGGCAGGGGTGAAGGGTGAGAAAGTTGCCAGAGGCAGGGGTGAAGGGTGGGAAAAATGGGTGAGGGAAGTTAAAAGATACAAACTTCCAATTACAAATTAAATAAGTCATGGGGATGTAATGTGCAACATAGTAATTATACTTCATAACACCTTGCATATTTGAAAGTTGCTAAGAGAGTAAATCTTAAAAGTTCTCACCACAAGGAAAAATGTTTGTAACTATGTATGGTGATGCATGTTAACTAGACTTATTGTAGTGATCATTTCATAATATATACAAATATCTAATCATGTTGTATACCTGAAACTAATATAATTTTGTACGTGAACTATACCTTAGTAATAATAAGAACATAAGAATCTACAAGATAAAGATGTTCTTACAGAATTTTCAAGCTTTACAAGATTTCTTCCCCTCTCCTGTATGCAGACTTCTATTTAATATACATATGGAGTGTCAGGGGTGGAGCTAGCATAACTCCACTTATAGATATAAGAAACGAAGTGTTAATAAACATTTTTAAGTTTCTTAATAAAGGTATAGGCCAAGTGACATCCAAGAACAGTTAATGACATCAAATTCAATATGGTGGGGAGGGAGGATATTATTAAAACACATGAAGAAGTAGACACCTTTGAAATATTATAAGACATTGCAGTCTATAGCAAATTACATTAAAATATATATTTGTAAGCAAATTTCCTCGGATGTTTTTGAGATGCACATATCAAAACATTCCTGATGGATTCCATATGCTGGGCAACACTAATTACATATGTAGTTCTATTTAAACAAAATTAAGAAATCTCATTAGCATTGGATTAAATCTGTAGAGCCAGTTTTAGTCTTTTTTTAACTGTATAAGACACTACCATTCTTCAAAGACACTAGATTTATTCATAACATAAAATAACCCTTAAAAGAAAATACTATTAGTTCTCATCTCAAACTAAAATTGGTCTCAAAAGTCAGCCAGTTGTGGAATGCACATGATTAACTCTCAAACCTTGTGCCAGTTTTCAAAAAAGGGGGTACTATGCCACAGGGTTAAATAAAACATTTTTGAGCTTTTATTTAATGTGAATGAAATTTAAATTTAGGTTGAACATTACCCTAGTATTATCAAAGACAACTATCAAATGAATGGCCACATTTCATAAGTAACTCTATAAAGACTGGGTTTGCTTACAGTTACAATTAATGTCATCTATAACTTTTAAAACACATATCTGTAAATCTTGGTCTTTAAGGAAGCATTTTAAAATAACCTGCTCTAATTGGTTATTTTATCAATTCCACATCTACTAATTATTTTGAATTTAATTACTTAATAGGTATACTTACTGATATAATTCCAAAATAATATAAAGTATTACCAGTTAAGCTATTAAAATTTAAATAAAATTTCTCACCTAACAAAATCTCAAATCATTTGACTACTAATTAAAAACCACTCACAATTTCTTTCTTTGTAGATAATTGTACACAATTTTTGTTCTTATATAAGCAGATACTGTATACATTTTTTTGACACATTTCACTATATATATTACCATCTATTTTGTGGTGAGTTGATCTATTCATGTAGATATATATCAAAATACATACACCTTCCCAAATGTGTATGCATCCACCACACATGTACCTAAATATATACTGGGGGTGCCAAAAAAATGTACACATTTTCAGAGTGGTTATCTATGCATTAATTTTCAAAGTTGAATTGAATTATGGTAGCAATGTGTAGTATGATGTTCACTCAAAAATGGCGTTAATCAAATGAATACTAGCGTCATTTATTGTATCACAATTTTAATACAGGTTTTTCCTTTCTTAAAATGTGTACACATATTTTTTTTGGCATCCTGTGTGTGTGTGTGTGTGTGTGTGTGTGTGTGTGTGTGTGTTTAGTGGATACAGAAGACAGTGTTCTCCTTTCATTATGCAGAGTTGTACTTCAAATAAGACCAAAATACTTGAAGACTCAGTTTTTTAAAGTTTATAAATGGGGGTTACATATGCCCTACCTCCTTCATATAGATTTTATGAGACTCAAATAAGAAAATATATTTGAAAGCACTTTAAAAATAAGATTATAGGGCCAGCCGAGTGGCACAATGGTTAAGAACTGGCTTGGGATGCCGGAGGACCCCGGTTCGGATCCCACGTATGAGGGCCAGTGACACTGCCCTCTACAGCTAAGATGATGAACAACAGCTCAACCTGGAGCTGGGCTGCTTGAGTCGCCTGCGACGGCATAGGCTGAAGCCCCTGTGGCAGTGGGTTGCCATGGGCTACCGTGTGTAGCCAGCAGCCAGCGTGAGCGGCCGTCCAGAAGCTGGCGACTGATCTGCCTCGCCCGGGAAGAGCGCAATGATGGTGCCAACTTGGGCCAGTGAAGCAACGTCCTCCACAACTAGACTGAAGAACAAAACGACAGCAACTTGTCTGTTCCCCTTCCC
Source organism: Hipposideros armiger (assembly GCF_001890085.2). Lineage (NCBI taxonomy): Eukaryota > Metazoa > Chordata > Mammalia > Chiroptera > Hipposideridae > Hipposideros > Hipposideros armiger. The sequence goes on along the minus strand of NW_017731650.1, from coordinate 424,856 downwards.
CCAATTCCCCAACGCTGTTTCCATTCCCCCAATTCCCCAATAAAAATCTTTAAAAAAAACAAAAACAAATAAGATTATAGCTACAAACCAACTAAATAATCCTAGGCATATTTGTTAGTTCTGGGCTGCTACATCTCACATCTAATAATGAAAAAAGAGGAAAATGTCATGTGGCATTCTCAACCACGCATAAAAAATATTGATTGAACTTAAGGGCCAAACACCATGGAACCAAAGTTTCTCTCTACTATGTACTGTGTTTATTTACTTTGATAATTGTAGTAGTAGAAGAGCTGGTAATTTCACCAATGACACTTTCAATTACTGAGAGAGCTGTTACAGAGCTGAGGGTTAGGATGGGATGAGGAAGAAGGTTAGGCAAGTGGGTTGAGAGGATTTTCTTTTTCTTTTTTTATAATTTTATTCCTTTTTATTGTGAAATAAACATTTTTTAAATTAGTTTCAGCTGTACAACACAGCGCAATAGTTATACTTTTTACCCCTCTAAGTGATAACCCCCCATGAGAGGATTTTCATACATACATTTCCACCCTGTTATGTTCAGAGATATTACAGCTAGGAGTGCGTTGCATATATAAAAGATAAGAAAACAAAACTAAAACAAACCAAAAAAAGAAGAAAGGTTGGAAATTATATAAGGCTATATAGCCACCTCAAAATAAAGATAAGGTACAGGATAAAAAAAAAGCCTTGAATAACTTAAATAATATCACTCTAAATCTTACCATGGTATTTGATAGCTGCTTCATGTTACTATTTATTATAAATTCATGTCAGATCATGGGGCCATATAATAATGACACAAAATCTAGAACAGTATAAATACCTTTTCAAAACCTCTTTTCCCCAACTGTCTTTTTGATAAAACAAAAATATTAAATACAATTTTTTCATTTATCTATTTATTTATTTATTAATTCCTGAAACTAATATTGATGATCAGATTCAGTTTATGGCTTTTAATTCTCTCTACATGCTGACACATATATGTATATCTCCAGCATGGACCTCTCCTCCTAAATTCCACAATCAAAATAAAATGCCAACTGGCATTGCCCATTGCCACATTTTCAAATCTGAATCAGGACCTTCTCCCCAAAACCTGCTCTCTAATATTCATCCTCGGCACACATGACTGCAATTCCATATTGATATAAAATCACTCAGCCAATTACTGAGGCTAAAAGGTTTGGCATAATCCGTAACTCGACCCAATACATTAACAAAAATTTTGGCTTTATCTCCAATGACATTTATCATTTCTCGACATCCTTACTGCTAACAAGTCAATGTGCCACTATGTAACATGTTGTTTGTTGACATGGCTTTCCAACAGGTTGTCCAATTTTTATCCTTGTTTCTTTCCCTACTTCTTGCTCTTAATTCAGCAGCTAAAATAATGCTGTTAAAATGTAAATTATATCATGTCAATTTTCTGGACAAGACTTCTAATGGTCTACCAACTCATTCAGAGTAAAAGTCAAATCCTTAAAATAGCTGAGACTTGACAGGTATCTCCCTGTTATCTCTCTGACCTTCTGTTCTATCAGTCTTCTTATTACTTCCTCTGCTTCAGACATAACTACCCTCTTGTATATTTACAATCACACCAGGATCACACTTCCAATAACAGGGCACAAGTGTTTTTATAAAACATACATTATTGTCAAGAAATTTCTTCTTAAAATACACATGACTGTCTTCCAGAAAAACTGATGGGTCCCACAATGCTTAATCAACAATGAAAAATCCCTGGCCTGTAGTCAAATCGACTCTTAAATGGAAATGCTAATAGTACCAATTTCAGAAGCTGAATTTCTGGATTCTTGCCTTGTTTCCAAATAAAATTATTTGATAATAGAAATTTTTAATGTACTAAGGTGATAGATTCAATCTTATTATTAAGTGATATCATCAAAATTTATCTGATCTTTAAAAACAAATGAGCTATCAGCCATGCCAATACATTTGTAATTGAACTTATTTATATAGGTATTCTATTTCATAGGGATACAATAAAATCTTGTAAAAAAAAAAGGTAACAAAGCTACTCCAAGATATTCTAGAACAAATTAAATGAAGCAAATTTGTTATTTAAACTTTGGAACAGTTCTAAGCAGTTTAAACAATCAGTTGGACATGAATCTCACAAGCTCTGGTCAAGAAGACAGTACTCCTAATTAATTATCTTAACTCTAGGATCTCTTACAATAGAGCATTGCACCTTTATGACACCTACATAATAATTAAGGACAGCTTTATGTGACATAAAAAATAAATATAAATGGAAAATGAAATGTAAATATTTCATATTGCTTTTACTGGGGTAGCAATTTGAGCCTTCCTGAGTATGTATACTTATTGCTTTCTAGAAGCTAAAATATTGATAACTTTATTTCTGGAACAGTAGTTTCCCTTCCAGGAATTTGTTATATGTTAAAGAACAAGAAATTTAGACATCACATGCACATGTTTATTGAAGTATTATTTGTAATAATGAAAACTATAAATAAACAGTATATTCAACAACTGGAGAATAATAAAATGAATGGTGATATAGTCAAAGAAACCATCAACAAAACAAAGAGGCAACCAAAAGAATAGGAGAAGATACTTGCAAAAAGGACAACACCTCCAATAAGGGGCTAATATCCAAAATATATATAAAGGACTCATACAACTCAACAACAAAAGAAACAAACAATCCAATTAAATAATGGGCAGGTGACCTGAACAGACACTTTTTCCAAGAAGGCTTGTAAATGGACAACAGATATGTGAAAAGATGTTCAGCTTCACTAGCTATTAGGGAAATGCAAATCAAAACCACAATGAGATACCACCTCACACTGGTTAGAATCGCTATAATCAACAAAACAAGCAAAAACAAGTTTTGGAGAGGTTGTGGAGAAAAAGGAACCCTTAAATACTGCTGGTGGAAATGTAAATTGGTATAGCCACTATGGAAGGCAGTGTGGAGGTTTCTCAAAGAATTAAGAATAGAATTACCGTATGACCCAGCAATTCCTTATCTGGGTATCTACCCAAAATATCTGAAAACATTTATCTGTAAAGGTATATGTACCCCTATGTTCATTGTAGTAGTTTTCATGGTGGCCAAGACATGGAACACCCAGTGTCCTTCGATACCTGATGGGATAAAGAAGATGTGGTATACATACACAAGGGAATACTACTCTGCCATAAGAAAAGATGAAATACTGCCATTTGCAACAACATGTATGGATCTTGAGATTATTATGCTAAGCGAATAAGTCAGACAGAAAAAGTCGAGAACCATATGATTTTGCTCATATGTGGGATATAAAACTGAAAGCAACAAATGGACAAGACAAACAATCAAAAACTCATAGACACAGATAACAGTTTAGTGGTTACCAGAGGGTAAAGAGGGAGGGGGGTGGTAGAAGAGGGTAAAGGGGATCAAATATATGGTGATGGAAGGAGAGCTGACTCTGGGTGGTGAACACACATATGACATATAGATGATGTATTACAGAATTGTACACTTGAAACCTATATAATTTTATTAACCAAGTCACCCCAACAAATTAAAACAAAAATAAATTAATGGTGATAGGCCATTCAGTATTCAATTCATTAGCCATTAAAATAGAATACTGAACAATGCTCAACACATTCATGCAATTGTATTACTTGCAAAAAGATACTATATGCCCCATTTTTTCCATTAAGCATCTATAAATATTTACTTATAAAAGGAGTAGAATGAATGAAATACAAAATTAATATTGTTTGTTTCCTAGGTGATAAAATTATAGGCACTTCCAATTTTCTGTTTTGTAATTCTTTATATCAACAATATTTTATTCTATATGAATTCAATAATTTGCATTTAGGTTACTTTTTCCAGATATATTGGAAAAAATCAGTAGTTACTAAAGCATATTCTGAAGAAAGGAAAATTTTACTAATAACATTACTTAGATATTCTTAATTTTATTTTCTGGTTTTCCCTCTTTTTTTCTTCAAAACCCTTTATGATATAAATTTTGAAATGAACCTGACTGATTACCAGGAAATTTCATTCCATCTCAAATGAAATCAGTTGCCTAAGATCAGAAAAAATAACTTTTGTTATATTTGATATGATTTATTGTCAACAATTAATTTCTCAGTTATACTAAACTTTAAAATACTAAACAAGTGTCCAATATTTTTAATCAATACAGCTGAAAGAGTAAAGAATGATCTGTACTTGGAGTAGGAGAATTTTGTGCTCTGACATGTCTACACACCACTGCCAGGTACAGGGCAAAATAGTGAAGCCAAGGAGCAGGAAGTGGGTTTTATTCATGCATATCTTACAGTTGCATTTATTCATCATCTTTCATTTCCCAAGTAATAAACATTCAAAAGGTCAGAGGAGATACATATTTTCTATATTTACATTAAAAGTTTTTTATCTATACAAGGACCAGGGAAAATGCAGGTGAATATGAGTAATTACTAATGATCAGTGAGTAAGATCATTACACTGAAACTTTACAAGGAAACAGAGTTGAGTCCTATGTTTAACACTCATCAGTCATACTACTAACCTTCCTACTTCAGGAAATAAATAGACACCGCTCCATGATTTTAACACCACTTTGACCATGTACCTTCAGAGACTGCACTTGATAACTGTGGTGTGTATATGATAAACAAAAACAAAAACAGCATGAACACAAAAGGATAATTATTATTTGGAAGCATTTTTCTTGGAAAGCCTTGTATCACAAAGCAATAGTTAATATTAACAATAAAAAGAAACAAAAGCAAACGCCAGAACTTCTCAGCTATAACAAAAGGGGGTGGTCATGAAAAGAAGTGATTTTAACCAAGCCCTGATTGTATATTCATGTTACAGCTATATACTGTATTCATCAATATTCTTCCAGAAGGGAGATATGGTTTCTGTTTTATAACACATAACAAAACGACATGAAAATTAATCAATGAATCAAAATATGTGAAAGTAGGCATACTTTATATTAGCATTTAATCATATAGTAGTCATATTGCAACATACAAATGTGTCAAACCAACATGTCGTACACTTCTAATTTATACAGTGTTATATGTCAATTATATCTGAATATAAATACATAAATGCTTCATTAATCTTTATGTATTCATTATACATTGGTTTATTTAGATGCTATTATCTACATAATAGTAAGGAGATTCTTCAGTCAGAAGAGCATATGGAATGGAGATCAGAATAACTAACATCCTAATCAATATTTTAGCACTATTTGGTTTGTATCTGGAAAGGATTCAGATCTAGAGTATAATGCTACTGTAGAGATTAAAAAAAACACACACACACAAAAAAAACCCACAAAGGGCTTAGAAACCCAAGTCAAGAAACGAAGCTTCATTCTAAGTACAATGGGGCCATTGAACAGTTTTAAGCATGATGAGAATTCCATTTGAGAAAGATCACGGTGTTGAAGTATGGATAAGTAGATCACAAGAGGCAAGGCCAAGAACAAGCAAATTAATAAAATGACTGTTTCAGTAATTCCATGAAAAGATAGTGGCCTAATTTAGAGGAGTGAAAGTAATGACATAAATAAGTAGATAGAATTATGAGTTATTTAGGTGTTGGATTCAGTTGACTGATTTAAAATGAATTAGAGTTGATAAAGAGGTCAAGGATGTCATCTAGGCTTCAAAATTGAGGGCAATTACTAAATTAAAAATAATAGGAGGAAGACTAGGTTTGGGGGATGGGTGATGAGTTCCACTGTGGATATAGACGTTAACTTCAAACCTTACCTAATGTAAGAAAAGATTCTTATGAAGTATAGAAGCAGAAATAGTGTTTAAGCATTAAACCAGTTGTATAGTAAGGAAGAACTTGAAGTAATTGTCAACTTAGAAAAACTTTATTGTTAAATATATAGTTCTTTTTCTTACTCTAAACCATGTCTGAAATTCAAACATTCTGTAATTCAATTCCCCAAATTTATATAGATTGATGGTTTGCAAAGTGCCACCTGGAAACCACAGAAATACTAGAAGGGCTTGGCCAATATTTTATTCAAATTTTATGTTTTGAAAATTATACCTTTGAATGACTTTAAAATATTTTAACAGTATGAATCCTTACTCAAAGGTGATACAGGGATGCTACCATGGTGACAGAATAACAACAAAGTAACTAGTACATTTAGGTTTGTCAACTAATTTTGAACAATTATCAAAGTAAAGCTTTGGCTGTCATCATAATATAACATAAGAATATCTGGTAAATGTGTCCATAATTAGGTAGCTGTATATCTACATTGATCTGTTTTTAAAATCAGACCATCACCAGCCTGTCTGCTGATAAGGAATTGTGCAAACTAATATCCTCCCCTGAATTCAATTGTCAGGCCAGGCTCCGAGGCTTCTGCCTGGTCTGGTGACAGCCAGCATGATGCTATCATGTAATAATATCCATCTAAAGTGAAAAAGGGACCTTATGAAATCCTTAGATAGCAGATTTAGCGTTTGATGTAAGTTTTAAGAGTATTTTCTATGAATTTTAAGATATAAAATATAGTGCATTGTTTCAAATCTTTTCGTTCCTTTTTCTGATTAGCATATGTTTCCATTCCATTCCTTCAGAAAACAAACCAATCCCCTAGACACTGAGATGAGCACATGATCCAAGAATCCCCCTTTCCCCTAGCAATGCTGGCAGAAGTAAAAAGGTGAGCACAGATGTTAAGCAGAGCCAATCAGAGTCTTTCCCTGTGATTGATATGGACAATACCTATCTATTGTAGAAGAGAATTGAGTGAACCCATGAGGTGACAGCAGAAATGAGAAATGAATGGAGATACAAATTGGCAAATAACTGAGGATCCAAGTACCATCTAACCTGAGATTCAGGTCTTCCCTTGAATGTATAAATTACTATAGCAACATTTCCAATTTAGTGGTTCAATAATTCACCTTTTTTTGTTTAAGCTACTTTAAATTAGATATCTATTGGCAAAGCTGTAAGAATTTTGACCAGTACATCAAATAGCTGCAATTTAGATCTCTAGGTTGAATAGGTACTAATTAACAAAACCAGATATTTTTTGACATCATTTAATCATTATAACAACCTTATAATGGTGATATTTCTATTACCTCCATTTAAATGATTAAGGAAACTGAGACACAAAGAGATATTCAATTGCCCAAGGTCACACAACTGGTAAAAAGGAAATTCTAAATTTGAACTGAGACTTTTGACTTCAGTGTAGAGACTCTACCTTGACTCTAGAGACCCCTCTTGACATGAACTGAGTTCCAATTCAGCCATTGAATAGCTGAGAGCTTTAATCTCTCTGAAACTTAATTTTTTTTTTCATCTCTAGAAGAAAGACACTATTTCCTACTGCAAAGATTGTTGTAGGAATAGAAAAAAGATAATGCTTATGAAAGCATTTTGGAAACTGCCTAGCACTAGAGGAATGTCAGTTCATATTATAAAATTATAAACTACATTAAGGTTTTATCAGCTATGAATCTTGTAATTGAGTTACTACAAAATTTAATCAACATATTTCAGTCAATAATATCTCACAAAAGTAGATACAAGAATCAATTTGTATGTCAGGAAGCAGCTTTTAATCTAAACAAAATAAAAAATACTAGTGTATAAAATCTGCCTTTCTTCAATAACAATGGCAATGATGATAATGACTAAAATAATATTAACTTACATTTCAATACCACTTTAAATTTTCAAAATTATTTTACATTTTTACTTCATTTAACATATTTCAGTGTCTTGAGAAATGGATTATATTTATTTTTCCCTGTTAATGTCAATCTACTGCTACTGGGCAAGTTTTAGTAATAAGTTTTCTGGATGACAAAGTTTTATGCAGCTCACTATGAAGTTCTCAAAAATGATAAATATGGAATATTTATTCAAATCTGCTTTTGAATTTCTCTCTTTTATCTCTCTTGAAGACTGATTTAAAAATCTCCGTATTTCTCCATATTACAAGTAAATGAAATTTAAAGACAGTATTTACTACAAAGACCAAATTACACATCTGTACCCAATTCTTATTGTTAATATAAAATAAAAGTTCTATATAGTATAGATATTCATTCATGTATTTAGTTATTTCTTCCTGTCTGGCACTTTCAACTGATATTTATACATTTATATGTTAAGATTCATGTTTATTTTTATTTATGTTGGCATACACTTGACAACAGAACAATGCTGATTAATCTTACAATAAGCAAGTGGATATTTAATATTACTAAATATTATGATTTAGTTGCCAGCTCTAAATCTTTATTCATAATTAATCTTTGTAAACATCAAAGTCACTCAATTCTGTATAGCCCATTATGATTTAGACAAATTAGGGGTTGAAGGGAATTTCTTTAACCTGCATCATATACTAAATAATTTACTACAGCAATGTAATGTTTTATGGAGTTCATGAAAACATTCTAATTAGATCACTACCATGATAACATTCAATCTATCTAAATATTAGAAAGAATCAAGATAAGGGAATCGAAAAACTGAAGAACGTGAGCAAAGAATATATTAGTGAATATATACAAGAAATAGAACAATAAAAACAAAGCTATACAATTAAATGTATATGCTATGTATTTACACGGTGATAAATTTGATCTCCATATAAGCCCCTAGCAATTCTAAAATAGTTTACCTAAGCCAATTTCTTATTGCCAATAGTATTTCTCAGAAATAGCTCCTTTTAACATTTATATGTCACAGAGGTTTATTTTATGAGATTACATAATCAGGCAAAGTAAAATATTACATAAAATGGAACAAAATTATGATTTGTTTTTTAGTAGTGTGTTAATGAGCCGCAGCAGAGTAATTCTTTCATCATAGCTTAAAATTAAACAGATACAAGTATAGAGCTGATTTATATTTTCCTTATTTGACTTTTTATACATTTGCAATATTATTTTTAAACTCATTTGTATTCATGTGAATTGGATAGCACTTTCAAGTGTGGAAGGTTTGATTTCATTAAACATTTTGCCTCAATCAAAAAGTCTATATACACATGAATATTTCAAAACCTGTATCCATTTCTTTTAAGGTTTTCAATGTCACATTTTTAAGTATAATGGCAAGGAAAATGTACAAATAGGATCTAATAGAAAAAAAATTTGATCAGGTTTATTGAACAATCTGGATTTGGTAGGAACCAAAGTCTAAAATAAACCAACATTTTTTTTTTTTTAACCACAGTCTTACATTAATGCTACTCTGAATCTACATGCCTTCATCCTAGAAAAGGTCTTGGGACCATCCATAGCTTTTGCAGATAAATTCCAGCATTAAATTTAAAGTCCAGTCTAATGTTTTCATCTNCTGGACTTGAAGTTAGAAGACCTGATATTCAGTTTTCACTGTGTCACTTACTCTCACTTTTCCAGTCACAATCTACATTAGTGTGGGAATTTTTGAAATAACATTTGTCCTAGGAATTCTGGAGGAGTTGATGTGAAGATGAAATGAAGTCACATATGAAAGTGCTTGGTAAGTTGAAAAGGCCTATATGGGTATTATTATTATTAATTCTATTTCTCTGATCCTACCATGGGGGCAAAGGGGAACAGTGACCCTCTAGCATTTACATTTGTGCTGTACTATATTAACATATTTGTAATTTTGGTCCTGAAACATTTTTATGACTCCGTGCTCCATATATTTACAGTATAGTATTTAGCCAAATGTTATTATTTTTATCAAATTTATCTCTCTACATCTTGAAAGCTCAAGCAACAACAACAGTCACCACAGCAGAATAAACAATAATAACTACCCATCACTGAGAATTTACTACAAGTCTGAGATGATGATAGGTGCCTTTAATTCTCCTGCAATTCCCACAATGGCCAATTTTAGAGAGTAAACTAAGACGCAGAGTGCTAATTAACATTGCCTGAGGGGCTGCACAAAGATGCTCTCTTGCTTTACTTTCCACATTTTTAATTTTTTGTGATTATATTCACTCTTAATCTTTGTCATATCAGACTGAGGAGCATTGAACTTTGAAGCTAACAGTGCCTTTACTGAATCACTTTCCTTTTTGTTTAAATTTGGCAAACAAAATCCCAATGAAATTTATCTGTGCAGGTATGAAAATAAGCTAATTATTTCTGTTTGATTAATTATCGCATGGTTCAAAAAAATTATGTTGTATGTCTGGCACTTTTTTCATTTTTTAAACTTTTTTATTGTGCTCAAATATACATAATATCATAGAACTTGTCATTTTAACCCTTTTAAGTATACAGTTCAGTGACAGAAAGCACATTTACATTGTTNATATACTTTTAGTTATTATATTTGTGATACTAATTAGCTTTTAAATATGATGTCATATCACACTGATAGACTGATCAAGTTATTGATATGTGATCATCTTGTGGCTATGATATAAAACAAAAGTGCATTTTGATAGTTAAAATTTTATGTATGAAATGAGTGAGATAAAGATAATTTTTCATCATAGATAACAAGAATTATTAGTAAAACAGGATGTGGAAGAAAAAATATTGTTGTTGCTGATTATAATTTATTGTTGCTATTTATTTGGGCTGAAAAATCTCCAAAACATAAAAACAAGTCTTACAACTGTTAGATTGTATTAAAATCACAGAAATCTTAAGACATATGCCATCTAAAGCAACACTGTCTAATAGAACTCTATGGGATGATGGAAATATTCTACATTTTTTTACCACCCAATACAATAATCAAAAGACCCATGTGGCTATTAAACATTTGAAATGTGGAGAGTCCAACTGAGCAACTTCATTATATATTTTATTAATTTTAATCAACTTAATTTGAAATAATCATATGAGGTTAGTGTTATAAAAGTGTGGGTTATAAAGCTCTCTGCGTTCCTTTGCTTCCAGATCTCTAGTATTTCCAAGAAAGTGTGGTCTTAAAGAGAGGGAATGTGGTAGCTCTAGGACAGCACTCTTTCCTCTAAAAAAGTCTTGTGAAACCAACCCTCATACCATAATTCCAGATGACTCTGAAGTGGTTCAAGATAATCATAGAAAAATATATTACAGGCCGGGAATGGATCAACATAAAGAGGAACTTGGCATATTTGAATGCTCTAAAAATACTACTCTCCTTATCCCACATTTCCCTGCTAACCCCGCCTCCCTAAGAAAAAATATGCCAGACTCTTCAAAACCCCTGAGGCCGAATGTCACGATCAATTTCAGGATCAAGTGACTGGCAACACTTTTCCTCTCCACCCACATAGTTGGGAGATTCCATTCTAATCATATTGAAGTTCTTGGACTTGCTCTTCCAAGATAATAGGCTATCATTGTCTCCAGTTGGGCTCTGTCATCTTTACCTCTGAATCCTTAAGTAGCTTCTCTCCCAACCGTTGATAAGGCAATGGCTTCTGACCTTGGTTTTCTTTTTTCTTTTCTGCTGTTAAAAATATCTCCCTGCTAATTTTACTTGCTCTCACAGCATTCACTGTTAACTCTAAGTAGATATATGTATTTCCCTAATCTCAACTTTCACTCCTAATCTGGAGTTCCAGTGCAGGATTTCTAGCTAACAGTTATACTTTCACCCAGAATGCCTTAGCACCAGTTCCAATGCACAAGACATTTTCAATTCATTCTTTCCTCCTTCCAAAAACAACAATAGCAACAAAAGGCCTTTCCTAGTCTCTGCCCTATTTCACTAATGATTCTAGTGTGGCCACGATCAAAATCTTCATCTCTGGCCGTTCTTTNAGGGGCAGATTGGGCAGGTACCAGAGCCCTGCTGAGGCAGAGCCTGCTCTATAGATTAAGCCCCTGTACCACAAATCCTCCACTGTAGTCCCAGCCAATCCTCATAACAAATGATCCCAAGGGTCAATCCCTCCCAATGACATGCGAACAGCAACCAAGGTTCAACTACAACAGGAGGGCAAACACAAAGGACACACCTGGAGTGCGCAGCTCAGGTGACCAGGAAACCTGAACCACTGAGCCCCACAGCACACCTACTACATAAGGGTCACTCTACTAAGACTGCGAGATATAACAGCCCTACCTAACATATGGAAACAAACACAGGGAGGCAGCCAAAATGAAAGAACAAAGAAACATGTACCAAATGAAAGAACAGAGCAAAGCTCCAGAAAAAGAACGAAACAAAATGGAGACAGGCAATCTACAGATGCAGAGTTCCAAACATTGGTTATAAGGATGCTCAATAATCTCACAGAGAAATTCAATGAAGAGATAGGAAACAAATATGGAAATAAAAAACATAAAAAAGAACCAGTCAGAAATGAAGACTACAATAAGTGAAATAAAGAATACATTAGAGGGAATCAATAGTAGATTAGATGAAGCAAAGGATAGAATTGGTGATTTAAAAGATAAGGTAGCAGAAAACATCCCATCAGAATAGAAAAAAAAAAATCCAAAAAAATGAGGACAGTTTAAGGGGCCTCTGGAACAACATCAAACGTACCAATGTTCAGATCATATGGGTACCAGAGGAAAAGAGAGAGAGCAAGGAACTGAAAAGTTATTTGAAGAAATAATGATGAAAAACTTCCCTAACCAGGCAAAGGAAATGGATATTCAAGCCCAGGGAGTGCAGAAAATCCCAAACAAGATGAACCCAAAAGGCCAACACTAAGATACATCATAATTAAAATGCCAAAAGTTAAAGACAAAGAAAGAATCTTAAAAGCAGTGAGAGAAAAGCAGTTAGTTACCTATAAGGGAACTCCCATAAGACTGTCAGCTGATCCTCAGCAGAAACTTTACAGACCAGAAGGGTTTGGCACAAATTATTCAAAGTGATGAAAAGCAAGAACCTACAACCAGGATTACTCTACCCAGCAAAAGTATCATTTAGAATCAAAAGGACAGATAAAGAGCTTCCCAGACAAGAAAATTCTAAAGGAATTCATCACCACCAAACCAATATTATAAGGAATATTAGAGGGACTTCTATAAAAAAGCTGTGGTAGAAATTCTTATACCAGACAAGATAGACTTTAAAACAAAGACTATAATAAGAGAATAAGAAGGACATAGTAATCCCACTACTGGGTATTTATCCAAAGAAGCCCAAAATGCTAATTCAACGGGCTGAATACATCCATATATTCACTGCAGCATTATTTACAATAGCCAAGATATGAAGGCAACCTGGGTGTCCCTAAATGAATAAATGGATAAAGAAAAGGTGGTACATATATATAAAGGAATATTACTCAGCCATAAAAAGGAACGAAATCTTGCCATCTGCCACAATATGGATGGACCTAGAGGATATTGTGCTGAGTGTAGTAAGTCAGACAGTGAAAGAAAAATATCATATGATTTCACTTATAAGTGAAATCTAAAGAACAAGATAAACAAACAAATGAAAGAGAAACAAACTCATATATACAGAGAACATTTGAATGGTTGCCGGATGGGAGGGGGTTGGGGGTGGTTGAAAAAGGGGAAGGGATTAAGAAGTACATATTTGTTGTTACAAAGTAGTCATAGGGATGTAGGGTATAACATAAGGAATATAGTCAATGATAGTGTAATAACTATGTATGATGTCAGATGGGTACTAGATTTGTGGGGTGATAGATGGAAGAGTGTTGGTGGTATGTTGAAAAAGGTGAAGGTATTAAGAAATACATATTTATTGTTATAAAATAGTCATGGG